>NC_052157.1:109433845-109759623 GCF_902713615.1 Scyliorhinus canicula | reverse complement strand
TGGTTCCCCCCATCTTTCTTTTTATTTTTCTGCTCCCTTTTCTTTCTAACTTTCCGTTTCCCCATCTGTTCGATGTTGCTAGCCTCAAACAGGTTATTGAACAGGCTAACAAACTGTTCCAATGCGTTTAGGAAGCCTTCCTCCCACCCTCGGATGGCGTACTCCAGGTGGAGAAATTCTGAAAGGTCAGCAAGCCAGTCTGCAGCTATGGTGCTGGCGATCGCCAGCCAAGCAGGAATCTTTGCCGTGCAATTATGGAAGGGAAAGCGAGGGCAGCGACCCTCTTCCACACGTGTAGCTCTGGCTGCTCTAATACCCCGAAGGTTGCCATATTTGGGCATGGCTTCACCCTCACCCCCACAACCTTCGACAATGTGTCAGAGAAGGCTGTCCAGAACCCAGCAGGTTTGGGACAAGTCCAGAACATGGGGATGTGGTTGGCCGGACCCCTCATGCACCGTCCACATTTATCCTCCAATTCTGGGAAGAACCTGCTCATTCGGGTTCTGGTCTGGTGTGCTGTGTGCACCACTTCAATGTATGAGGCTGAGCCTTTGCGCAGGAGGAGGTGGAGTCTCCATCCCACTTATGCCCCCAGTTCATCCTCCTATTTCCATCTGGTCTTGTCCAGTGGTGTGTGGGCTCTGTCCAGTAGCTGTCCATATATTTTCCCCCTTCTTTACTGTCTGTATTTATCAGGCCCTCTGACAGTATAGTCTCCGGGGCCCCTCCTGTCTCTTTGCGAAGGAAGTGCTTTATTGGCAGGTGTCTCATTTCCTGTCCTGTCGGCAGTTTCCATTCCTCCGTCAGTTCATCCAGTGTCGCCTATCTGTGCCCTACGTAAAAGTCCCAAACTGTAAGTGTGCCCCAGTCCCGTCTCCAATTCCTTTTTTAAAAAAATAATTTTTATTGGAATTTTTTACAGAAAATATAAAAATATAACAAGTATAGCAACAAGCAATAATATGCAACTAACAGCCCCATAATACCGACAATTCCCCCCATACCGTTACATCACATGTATCACACTCCCCCCAACAAGAGAACTTAACCATAAATTAAAATTAAATAAATCAAACTTAAATAAAATAAGCCAACATAATCAACGTCCCCCCCCACCCCCCCGGGTTGCTGCTGCTACTGTCCCAGTACCCTATTGTTGAGCCAGAAAGTCGAGGAAAGGTTGCCACCGTTTAAAGAACCCTTGCACCGATCCTCTCAGGGCTAATTTAACCTTCTCAAGCTTAATGAAACCCGCCATGTCATTGATCCAGGTCTCCACGCTTGGGGGCCTCGCATCCTTCCACTGTAGCAAAATCCTTCGCCGGGCTACTAGGGACGCAAAGGCCAGCACACCGGCCTCTTTCGCCTCCTGCACTCCCGGCTCTACCCCAACCCCAAAGATCGTGAGTCCCCATCCTGGCTTGACCCTGGATCCCACCACCCTTGACACCGTCCTCGCCACCCCCTTCCAGAACTCCTCCAATGCCGGGCATGCCCAGAACATATGGGCATAGTTCGCTGGACTCCCCGAGCACCTGACACACCTATCTTCACCCCCAAAGAACCTACTCATCCTCGTCCCAGTCATGTGGGCACTATGCAGCACCTTGAATTGGATGAGGCCAAGCCGCGCACATGAGGAGGAAGAATTTACCCTCTCCAGGGCATCAGCCCATGTCCCGTCTTCGATCTGTTCCCCCAGTTCCCCCTCCCACTTTATTTTCAGCTCCTCTACTGACGCCTCTTCCACCTCCTGCATAAGCTTGTAGATATCGGATATCTTCCCCTCCCCGACCCAGACCCCCGAGAGCACCCTGCCACTCACCCCCCTCGTGGGCAGTGCAGGGAATCCCTCCACCTGCCGTCTAGCAAATGCCTTTACCTGCAGATATCTAAACATGTTTCCCGGCGTGAGCCCAAATTTCTCCTCCAACTCCCCCAGGCTCGCAAACCTTCCGTCGATAAACAGGTCCCTCAGCTGTCTAATGCCCGCTCTATACCATCCCCAAAATCCCCCATCCATGTTCCCCGGGACGAATCTATGGTTCCCCCTTAACGGAGCCTCCATCGAGCCCCCCTCTTCTCCCCAATGTCGCCTCCACTGGCCCCAAATCTTGAGGGTAGCCGCCACCACTGGACTCGTGGTATACCTCGTGGGAGGGAGCGGCCACGGCGCCGTTACCAGGGCCCCCAGGCTTGTATCCCCACAGGACGCTCTCTCCATCCGTTTCCATGCTGCTCCCTCCCCCTCCATCACCCACTTACGCACCATCGACACGTTGGCCGCCCAGTAGTACCCCGAGAGGTTGGGCAACGCCAGCCCCCCCCCCCCCATCTCTACTCCGCTCCAAGAAGACCCTCTTCACCCTCTGGGTGCCATGCGCCCAAACAAATCCCATGATGCTGCTGGTCACCTTTTTAAAAAAGGCCCTAGGGATAAAGATGGGCAAGCACTGGAAGAGGAACAAGAACCTCGGGAGAACCGTCATTTTGACGGATTGCACTCTGCCCGCCAGCGATAGCGGCACCATGTCCCACCTTTTAAATTCCTCTTCCATCTGTTCCACTAGTCTGGTGAAGTTAAGCTTATGAAGAGCCCCCCAACTCCTGGCCACCTGCACCCCCAGGTACCTGAAACTCTTCACTGCCCTCCTGAAGGGGAGCCTCCCAATTCCCTCCTCCTGATCTCCCGGGTGCACTACAAATACCTCTCTCTTTCCCAAGTTCAGCTTATAGCCCGAGAAGCCCCCAAATTCCGCTAACAGCTCCATCACCCCCGGCATTCCCCCCTCTGGGTCCGCCACATATAACAGCAGGTCGTCCGCATACAGCGATACCCGGTGCTCCTCCCCACCCCGCACCAGACCCCTCCACTTCCCTGACTCCCTCAACGCCATGGCCAGTGGTTCAATCGCCAGTGCAAAGAGCAGGGGGGACAGGGGACACCCCTGCCTGGTCCCACGATAAAGCCTAAAATACTCCGATCTCCTTCCATTTGTGACTACACTCGCCATCGGCGCCGCGTAAAGCAGCCTCACCCATTTGATGAATCCCTCCCCAAATCCAAACCTCTCCAGCACCTCCCACAGGTACCCCCATTCAACTCTATCAAACGCTTTCTCTGCGTCCAGCGCCACCACTATCTCCGCCTCCCCCTCCACTGCCGGCATCATGATAACATTGAGCAGTCTCCGCACATTCGTGTTGAGCTGCCGCCCCTTGACAAATCCTGTCTGATCTTCATGAATTACCTCTGGCACGCAATCCTCTATCCTGGTAGCCAGGATCTTCGCCAGCAACTTAGCGTCTACGTTAAGGAGCGAGATAGGGCTATATGATCCGCACTGCAAGGGGTCCTTATCCCGTTTTGGGATCAAAGAGATCAGTGCCCACGACATCGTCAGGGGCAAAGCCCCCCCCCCCCCCCACGCCTCATTGAAAGTTCGCACCAGCAGGGGACCCACCAGGTCTGCATATTTTTTGTAAAATTCTGCCGGGAACCCGTTCGGCCCCGGGGCCTTACCTGACTGCATTTGCCCGATCTCCCTGACTAGCTCCTCCAACTCTATCGGCGCCCCCAGCCCCTCTACCAGCCTCTCTTGAACCATTGGGAAACATAGCCTGTTCATGAAGCTCTCCATCCCCTCTCTCCCCCTCGGAGGTTCCGACCGGTACAATCCCTCGTAAAAGTCCCTAAAGACCCCGTTTACTTCTGTCCCCTTCTGCACTACATTTCCACCCCCATCCTTCATTCCCCCAATTTCCCTAGCCGCAGCTCGCCTACGGAGCTGATGCGCCAACATCCTGCTCGCCTTCTCTCCATACTCATATACCGCATCCTGCGCCCTCCTCCACTGTGTCTCCGCCTTTCTGGTGGTCAACAAGTCAAATTTGGCCTGCAACCTGCGCCGTTCCCCCAGCAACCCTTCCTCCGGTGCCTCCGCATAACTCCTGTCCACCTCCAGAAGCTCTCCCACCAGTCTCTACCTCTCCTTCCTCTCCCTCCTTTCCCTGTGGGCCCGGATGGAGATCAGCTCCCCCCGGATCACTGCTTTCAGAGCCTCCTAGACCATCCCCACCTGGACACCCCGTATCATTGGTATCCAGATACCCCTCAATGCTTCTCTGAACCCTCTTACACTCCTCCTCCTCCGCCAGCATCCCCACATCCAGGTGCCAGAGCGGGCGCTGGTCCCGTGCCTCCCCCATCTCCAGATCAACCCAGTGCGGGGCATGGTCCGAAATCGCTATGGCCGAATACTCGGCATCCTGCACCCTCGGGATCAATCCCCTGCTCAGGACAAAAAAGTCTATCCGGGAATAAACCCTATGGACGTGAGAGAAAAAGGAATATTCCCGCGCTCTCGGTCTCCCAAACCTCCAGGGATCCACCCCTCCCATCTGGTCCATGTATCCCCTCAGCACTTTGGCCGCCGCCGGTCTCCTACCCATCCTTGAATTGGACCTGTCCAGTGTGGGATCCAGCACTGTGTTAAAGTCTCCCCCCATGATCAGGCCCCCTGCCTCCAGGTCCGGGATGCGGCCCAACAATCGCCTCATGAAGCCGGCATCATCCCAATTCGGGGCATATACGTTCACCAGCACCATCTTCTCTCCCTGCAGCCTACCCCTCACCATGATATATCTGCCCTCCTTATCCGACACCACCTCAGCCGCCTCAAACGCCACCCTCTTCCCCACTAGAATCGCCACCCCCCCCGGTTCTTCGCATCCAATCCTGAATGATAAACCTGCCCCACCTACCCCTTCCTCAGACGGACCTGGTCCGCCATCTTCAGGTGGGTCTCCTGGAGCATTGCCACGTCCGCCTTCAACCCCCTTAGATGGGAGAACACCCTGGTTCTCTTAACCGGCCCGTTCAGCCCCCTCACGTTCCAGGTAATCAGCCGGATCAGAGGGCAACCCGCCCCCCTCCCCCGCCGACTAGCCATAGCTTGGCAAATGTTCGTCCCAGGCCAGCACACCCCGCTCGACCCGTTCCCCATGGCGATAGCGTCTCTCCTCTTCCCCCCCCCGGCCCCCATCGGCTCCTTCCTAGTCGTTCCCGCAGCAACCCGGCATCCCCCCCCCCCCCCCCCCCCCCACCCCAGGCTAGGACCCCTCCTAGCCGTGACGCACCCTCCATGGTACTTCCGTGAGTCAGCGGGCTTCTGCTGACCCCGGCAGCTCCCGCCAAAACCTATCCCCTCTCGGCATGGGGTCATCCCCCTCGTGCCACACCTCCTTGGCATTGCTGCAGCGCGGGAAAAAAGACCCGTAGAGGCCCCGCCCCCACCGCAAGCGCCACCTCCCCTGCCCCGCAGCGCGGGAAACCAGAGGAAAGCCCGCGCTTTCACACTGCCACACCCCACCCCTCTGACGCAGTTCCCCAAAATCCAGTTTCCTCTCAATCCCCAGCCCCGTACAGAAGAGAACATATAGAACACAAACCCCCAACATCCCCACCTAACCCACAACCATGCCCAACAAACAAACCCACCCGTAACCAGAGCAAACAGAAAACTAGCATACATAACACACATGTCGAAGTTGAAAAAGTTGAAACAGTTGGAACTAAACAGCCACAGCGGAAACAACGCCTGCCAAAGTATGTTCCCAGGCCCTAGTTTGAGTCCAGCTTCTCCGCCTGTACAAAGGCCCACGTCTCCTCCGCGGACTCGAAGTAAAGGTGCCGGTCCTTGTATGTCACCCACAGGCGCGCAGGCTGCAGCATTCCAAACCTGACCTGCTTAGCATGAAGCACCGCCTTCGTCCGGTTGAACCCGGCCTGCCGCTTAGCCACCTCCGCACTCCAGTCCTGGTAGATTCGCACCACCGAATTCTCCCACTTGCTGCTCCTCTCTTCCTTGGCCCAGCGCAGCACACACTCCCGGTCACTGAATCGGTGGAACCGCACCAGCACCGCCCTCGGGGGCTCACCTGCCTTAGGCCTCCTGGCCATCACTCTGTGCACTCCCTCGAGCTCCAGGGGCAAATGGAAGGACCCCGCTCCCATCAACGAGCTCAACATCGTGGTCACATACGCCGGGAGATCCGACCCCTCCAGCCCCTCCGCCAGGCCCAGGATCTTCAGATTCTTTCGCCTCGTGCGAACATCCAGCTCCTCCAAGCGGTCCTGCCACTTTTTATGAAGTGCCTCGTGCAACTCCACTTTCACAACGAGGACCACGGCCTCCTCCTCTCTTTCAACGGCCTGCCGCTGCAACTCCCGAATAGACTCCTCCTGTGCCGCCTGGGTCCCAAGCAGCTTGGTTGTAGTTGCATTCATGGAGTCCAGCAGCTCAGTCTTCAGCTCAGCAAAACAACGTAGGAGCGAGGCCTGTTGCTCCTGCGCCCACTTCCACCAGTCCTCGGGTGTTGCGCTGGCCGCCATTTTGTTTTTCTTCCCCCGTTTTTTTTGGGGAGTTACTGCAGCACTTTTCACCAGATAATGTGAGGCAAGTTCTTCCAGGCACCTTCCCCCACCAGGATGCGTAGAAACAGCACCGTTTGGGGCCCTCAAAACGGCCCAAAAGTCCCTAAATAGCAGGAGTGCCGGCCGCCATTTTGTTTTTCTTCCCCCGTTTTTTTGGGGGAGTTACTGCAGCCTTTTTCTTCTTCCCACTCCAGGTGAGCACCATATAGTGTGGGGCAAGTTCTTCCAGGCACCTTCCCCCATCGGGATGCGTAGAAACAGCGCCGTTTGGGGCCCTCGAAACGGCCCAAAAGTCCCTAAATAGCGGGAGCTGCCGAACGTGCGGCTTAGCTCTGCATAGCCGCAACCGGAAGTGCCGTCTCCAATTCCTGAAGGTATGCCGAGCAAGGCTTGGTGGAATTTGTGATTGCCACAGATGGGAGCCGTGGGGGACATCTTAGTCAGCCTGAAGTGCTGTCTGAATTGGGCCCACATTTCCAGTGTGGCCGTTACCACTGGGCTTGATGTGTATTTTGCTGAGGGGGACGGGAGTACTTCTGTAGCCAAAGCCCAGAGGGTCGTCAGCTTGCAGGAGGCCTTCTCCATCTGCACCCACTCTGAAGTGGGTTTGTTTACCCATCCCCTCGTTCTTTCCACCGTTGCTGCCCTATAATAGTATTGCAGGTTTGGTAATGCCAGGCCAACTTTGATTTTCCTCCTTTGCATTGTCGGTTTGGGAACTCTCGGGTTCTTACACCTCCATACAAATGCCATGATTAAGCTGCCTGCGTTATCATAGAATCATATAATTTACAGTGCAGAAGGAGGCCATTCGGCCCATCGAGTCTGCACCGGCTCTTGGAAAGAGCACCCTACCCAAGCGCACACTTCCACCCTATCCCAATAATGCAGTAACCTCACCCAACACTAAGGGCAATTTTGGACACTAAGGGCAATTTATCATGGCCAATCCACCTAACCTGCACATCTTTGGACTGTGGGAGGAAACCGGAGCACCCAGAGTAAACCCACGCAGACAGGGGGAGACTCCGCACAGACAGTGACCCAAGCAGGAATCGAACCTGGGACCCTGGAGCTGTGAAGCAATTTTGCTAACCACTATGCTACCGTGCGTTTTGGAAGAAGGACTTGGGGATGAAGATTGTTATAGGTCCAAACAGGAAGAGGAACCTCGGCAGCACACGCATCTTGATCATCAGCACTCTCCTCGCCAAGGAGAGTGGGAGTGCACCCCACCTCTGCAGGTACTTTTTAACTTCCTCCACCAGCGCCTTCTGTCTCCTCTCTGGATGCCCTTCCAGCTTTTCGTGTCCCGCAGGGCTATTGCCAGGGTTTCAATTGCTAGTGCAAACAGGAGCTGGGAGGGGGCATCCTTGCCTTGTGCCTCGTTGCAGCTGGAAGTATTCAGAGCTGGTGGTATTGGTTCGAACGCTCGCTCTGGGAGCGTTGTACAGGGGTCTCACCCAGGCAGTGAATCTCGCTCCTCGACCAAACTGTTCCAGTACCTCGAGACAATCGACAGCCGAAGGCCTTTTTTGCATCCAGGGAAACGAACACCTTTGGTGTTCTCTTCCCGTGGGGGGAGGGGGGGGGGGGGGTCATTATTACAATCAGCGGCCTGACGGTCGCAGTGAGTTGCCTACCCTCGACCCACCCCATTTGATCCTCTGCGACCACCTCTGGTAAGCAGCCTTTTGGCAAAGACCTTTGCAAGTATTTCCGCGTCTACATTCAGCAATGAAACGGGTCTATATGATCCGTATTCCATCGGGTCTTTTTCGGTATCAGTGAGTTTGTGGCCTGCGCTAACGTAGGAGGCAGCGTGCCCCTTGCCAGTGAGTCCACGAAGATGTCCCTTGGGTGTGGTGCCAGGGCTGGTGCCAATTTTTTATAGAGGTCCGCCGCGAACCCATTGGGACCCGGTGTCTTCCCCGCTTGCATAGAGTTGATGCTCTCCATGATTTCTCCCAGATCTATTGATGCTTCCAGCCGTAACCCCCCCCCCCCCCCCATATTCCCCAACAACTGGTAGTTCCAGTCCATCGAGGAACTGTTTCATCCCTGAGGCCCCAACAGGGGGCTTGGAGGTATACAGCCCTCAGTACAAGGTTCCGAATGCTTGATTGACCTCTCTTGTTTCTGCTACCAGTCTGCCTCTTTACCTGCGCTATTCCCCTCGTGGCTGCCTGCTTTCTCACCTGGTGAGCCAGTAGACAGCCAACCTTGTCCCTGTGTTCATAGAAGGTTCCCCCGTGTCTGGTGGAGTTGGTGCACTGCTTTTCTGATGGATAGCAGTTTCAAAGTCCATTTGCAGCTTTTTCCTCTCCGCCAGCAGCTCAACAGTCGGGGCCTTGGAGTGTCTTCTGTCGACCTCCAAAATGGAGACGACCAGCATCTGCCTGGTCACGCTCTCTTCCCTATATCTGCACGCATTGTAGGCTATGATCTCTCCTCCAATCAAGGCCTTCAGCGCCTCTCATAATGTGGAGGGTGAGATCTCCCCGTTTTGGTTGTACTAACGTAATCTACTATGGCCTGCAATGTTTTCTGGGAGAAGGCCGATACCGGAATCAATGAGGGGTTCACGCCAATTTGAACCACCCGCGGATTCTCCGTTGGCACCGGCACATAGCCACTGGAATGGAGATTTGCGCCCGAAATCCATTACATAGTGCAACAGAAAGTGAATTTTGTTTTTTTTTTTTGAAAAATATTTTATTCAACATTTTCAGAAAGTGAATTTAAAACACATTCCCACAACACTAGAATGTGATGCATAACATACCTTCTCCTGCTCTGCCAAAAAAGCATCGATGAAGTCTCTGGGCTCATTTGGATCCCATGATTTTTTATGCTCCGTGATAATTTCCTGAACAAAATCAATGCCTTTCTTATGATTTTCAAATATCTTATTTTGTGGACCCGGGAAGTGACGAATAAAGGGGAACGCATTCAACAGCTGCAAAATAATGTGGGGTTTGAAATAAAATACATCCTTTTACAAAAAATATATCATTATTGAAAATAGTGAGCACAGAAATTCATCCCATTATATTTACCATGAAAGCAACACAAAGTGTAATTATTTGCCCTGGGTCCAAATTTATATCTTAACAAATTATAATCGTCACTGCAACAGGATATGATGCTGAGCGAGATCCACCTATAACTTCCCCGTCTAACCAAAAACATATTAAACCATTTAAAGAAGACCTATTTTCTTTTTAAAAAGGCACAAGAACAGACACTTACAAAAGGGGCAGCGTGGTAGCATATTGGTTAGCACAATTGCTTCACAGCTCCAGTGTCCCAGGTTCGATTCCTGGCTTGGGTCACTGTCTGTGCGGAGTCTGCACGTTCTCCCTGTGTGTGCATGGGTTTCCTCCCGGTGCTCCGGTTTCTTCCCAGAGTCCAAAGATGTGCAGGTTAGGTGGATTGGCCATGCTAAATTGCCCTTGGTGTCCAAAATGGCCCTTAGTGTTGGGTGGGGTTACTGGGTTATGGGGATAGGGTGGGGGTGTGGTCTTGGGTAGGGTGCTCTTTCCAAGAGCCGGTGCAGACTTGATGAGCTGAATGGCCTCCTTTGCACTGTAAATTCTATGAAAAGATGGCTACTACCAGTCACCTGATGTCTGGTGGTTTAAGTTAATGACTTTAATGGAAAGTTCCCATATGGATTGCACTGCAGATCTGTACTGACATGATGGATGGTATTTTTAAATTAGGGTGTGTCAAGGTCCACTTCAAAACAGGAACGTTTGAAAGGAAGGCATTAAAATGCATAGTTCTGGACTTTAATTGGCAATTCTTGAAGATAATGGGCGCTCCTAACCAACCAGATACAGAAAACGCCCGATGGGGGACAAAATAGCCCCATCTCCTATTAGTTTCCACTATCTTGAATCTTGAAATGTGTTAACGTTTTATCAAAAATGTGATTAGTTGCACGACAACAAGGACTGCAAGACATGTTGATTAAATTCATTCATGGATTGTCCAGACAGAAGGTTTGAGAACTTGCCAAGCTAGAAAAGGAGAGAAGTCATCTGGAAAAAGCTGCTGAAAGAGGCAGTAAGGAATCTCTTTCAGTCTCGCTCAGAAGCTAATCTTGATTCCAGCAAAGTGCAGTTACCTGAACTTCAATTCAACTCCTATATTTTAAAGGAACAAGCTAACTGCAAATGGCCGCAGTGTTCAACAATCTATGTGTTATAACCCACATGAGACCTAGGTGGTTGTAGTAATCCGTCTCACCATGAGTCTCACCAAATACAATATCCCCCACTAAGTGGGTGGGGGGCCCGAGGATATTCATGATTGAAGATCTGTATAAAGTCGGCCAGGCATGGAAGCGACAGAGCAGATCTGGCTGGGATCTGATTTGTATGGTCAATTTCATTGCTTTGCAACAAACCAAGTTTTCTTTTGACCAACTTGTTTCAGATTCTTTTGTGGCCTACTAAACTATGCCTCAATGGCAAGCAAAGGACTTAATTGTATATACTTTTAACTGTTATTCGGACTCTAAACTTTCTTTCTTCTGAGATCTGTGTGTGTCACAGTGTCTTTAATTAGAGTGTGGAAAGTAAATTGTTCCTTCAAAAGCAATCCGAAACATCAAAGGGTGTGTTTGGGTTTATAAATACCAAAGTAGTAAAAATGTCCCCATTTCATGCCACTGCCAATCTAGAAGAGAAGGAAGTTACATTTGAGAATTGAAAATACCTGCCCCTTGCAGAGTTAAACGGCACTCATTTCTAGAATTTTGCCCAAAAGCCAGAAAACACAGAATTTTAAAAGGAGTGGCCAAATATCTCGAGGTGAAAATTGAAGGCACCGAAATGGATTAATTAGCAGCAGCGAAATTCAAATGGAAGTGGCGGTAATTAAAATTGGACTGACAGAGGGAATGAGTGGGAATTGCAGGAATGGTAACAGGGGGAGAGAGAGAGAGGCAGGAAACAAAATGGAGAGAAGAGGGTGATGCACGATCAATTGTACAAAGACTAAGGTTGGATACAACTGTGGCTTTATGGCAGGAAGATCTGTGGCCTCCCACAGCAGCTGGCAAAATGGCTGCTGAATAGAGGACACGCTCCTCCGACTGGGCGGAGCCAGCAGGCAGAGGCTACCGGCGAACAGGTCCTACCTTCCATCACCTAATACAGATGTAACAGTGGTTTACCACAGAGGGATAATTCCTGGAAAGGAAAAGGGAGTTTCAATTAAAAAAAAAGGGAAGCGGAGGATTTCACTGAGTCCCTTGAAGATACCCTGAGCTCAGGCTTCTGGGCTGAGACCTTCAGGTTTGTCCATTTAATCCCTCAGTTTGATGGAGCAGGAGTGAACATTTCCTTTATCTCTTTCAACCAGTTGGCACAGCAGTTAAACTAGCCAGCCCAACACTGGCCTCTGCTGCTGCAAAGGAAGTTTTCACTAAGTTTTCACAAGGTTTACTCATCTTCCCTGAGGAAAATGCCACGAGCTATGGGGCAGCAAAAGAGCTATTTTAAGTGTTCATTTTTAAGTGTGTACCAGTTAGTGCCAGAGGCGAACCATCAGAAATTCTATACCCATAAGAAAATACCCTGATCAAATTTGAAAGGTTTAAGCAGCTTGCTTTTGACCAATGGGTACAGACACTTAAAATGGAGGTCATCCGCAGAAACCTTCATGAAGCAATGCTCCTCGAGCAGTTTAAAAATTCCATGGGCGGGATTCTCCAATCCGCCAGCTGTGTTTTCCTGGGCAGGGTGCCCTTGCCAACAATGGGATTCTCCATTCCCACTGCCTGCCAATGGGATTTTCCACTGTGGTCATCCCACACCACTGAACGCAAAATCCCGTCAGCGGAAATTCCCATTCCATACCTTTTCCCTATGAGAACTCACATCGGGGAAAAGAGCAACTGGGGTCAGGCAGGCAGTAACCCTGGCTCAAGATTATGAACTGATTCATAAACACTAATCCCAAAGGAATCTCTTCTCTAGTCACCTCCAAAACTGTAAAGATGCGCAGGATAGGTGGATTGACCATGCTAAATTGCCCCATAATATCCAGGGATGTGCAGGTTAGGTTATGGGGTTACGGAGGTAGGGTGGAGTGGACGGGGGGAGTAGACATGGTTAGAGTACAATTCGAAGGGTCGGTGCAGACTTGATGGGTTGAATGGTCTCCTTCTGCACTGTAGGGATTGTGATTCTATGAAACAACTGAAATATAGAAAAGATGGAAGAATGATAGGAAACAGCAACCATGGGAGAGAGCTGGAACTGTAGAAGGTCCTCCTCAGGCAAGACAGGATGATGCTGAGGAGAGAGGCAAGACATGTGTGTTTTAACTGCCAAACGTTAGGACACATCCATGCTGACTGCTGGCGGTTACAGGAAACACCTGTGGGATTTATCAGGTACATAAACCCTGCGCAGAAAATTGGACCAACAGCCAAACTCTACTGCTGGGAAAATACATAAGGCGGAATTGTCCAAGCCCGCGCCGGGTTGGAGAATCGCGGTGGGGGGGGGGGGGGGGTGCGAATTCTGCCACGCCACTCTGACACCAGGCCGCCGAATCTCCGGTCGCCGGAGAATCCGGGCAATCATGCCGCCGTGGTCGCCATGGCGCCGGGCAACAGTCCCTGGGTGATTCTCCACACTCAACGGGCCGAGTCCCGCCGACATCGTTCGCGTATGGTCCTATCTGGCGGGACCTCGCATTCTCACTGCGGGGCCATCCTGGTGGAAGGGGCGGGGGAAGTTGACTCCGGGGGGGCCTCCACAGTGGTCAGGCCCACAGATCAGCAGGCACGCGCATTCCGGAGGGGCCCTATGTTCCTTCACGCCAGCCCCTGTAGGGATCCGCCATATTGCCCGGAGACCGGCGCGGAGACAGCCGTGGCGCACAGATGCGGACCCGTGCTAGCCGTGGCGTGCGCATGCATGGACCCACGCCAGCTGTGTTGGGTCGGCTTTCAGCGTTGGAGCAGTGCACAAGACTCCGGCGCCGTTCTAGCCCCCGACGAAGGGGTGTATGACTGCGCCTGGAGGCCCATTGATGCCGGCGTCACTCCCGCTGGTTTTGACACCAGCATCAAAATTTGGCCGGTGTTTCGGAGAAATGTTTCCACCAAAGTGTGCAGTAAGTATTGGCAAAAGGTTTTGAAGGAAGGTACATGCCCATCTCCTTATACTGGGTACACCTGGAGTGCAACTTTGTGTCATGAGCATTGACTGTGGGAGTCACTCCCAGTTTGCCTGTGGACAGGGTTGACCTTTTGCTTAGCAATGAATTGGCGGAATAAAAAGAGATAGTATCTTCAGTAGTTGCAGAGAGGTTGAGTGAGGTGAAAAGAACAGGTGAATGCCCAGAAGCCCAAGAGGGGCAATAGAATCTGTGAGGGTTGGAGTAGCTAAAAAACAGCAGCTCGAAGTTAAAGTGACCAAGGTTAGACCTGTCGAGTTAAAGGAGGCCCAGGATGTACCAGTGGAATTTGAAACAGGCAAAGAGAATGAGACAGATACTTTTCTCAGGATTAATCAGGGAAGTCCCAGAGTAGGTAAAGAGATGGCTGGAGAATCACTTGAAGCCAAAATGACCAAAGACGTACCAGGAGATGTACAAAGAATAAGGAACAAAGACACGTACAGCACAGGAACAGGCCCTTTGGCCCTCCAAGCCTGTGCCGATCATGTTGCCCTAGTTAAAAAAAAAACCTCTGCCCTTACTCGGTCCGTTTCCCTCTATTTTCTCCCTATTCATGTACCCTCCAAGTGCCTCCTATATGTTGCTAATAAGTACAAAGAACCAAGGTAAAAACTGAGGAATGTTGGACCAGCAGAAATAAGAAAACTCCACGAGGGGTTTGAAGGAAAAGAGAAATAGGCTTGTGATCTGTTTAGTGTACAGCTTCATGGCAGGGGGAGTTTCCATACAGGAAAGCAGATAGTGAGGGAGATGCCTCACTCAGTTGACGAGCTACAAGTGAGTATGGTAGGAACTGACATGCACTTAGGTGCATTGTGTTCCGGGCACATAGAGAAGGTTAGGGAATTTTTAGACTATGTTCATTAGCTCCAGAACCTCCAATCAGTGGAAATAGTTTATCTTTATCTAGCCCGTCCTTTCCTGTTAATATCTTGAAGACTTTAATCAGATCACCCCATGACATTCTAAATTATGGCAAAAAACAGGACTAATTTGTGGAATGTCCCCAGTAACTCAACCCCTTTAGTCCAGGTATCATTATTGTAAAATTACGTTGCACACCCTCCGTCCAAGGCCAAAATGTCCTTCCTATGATGTGCTGCCCAGAACTGCTGACAGTGCTCCAAGTGGGGTCTAACCATGGTTTTGTATAGTTGCAACATTACTCTGTGTCTTTATACTCCAATCCTCCAGAAATAAAGGCGAGCATTCCATTAGCCTTTTTGATTATTTTCTGTACTTGTTGGGGACATTTTAAAGTACCTGAACCCCCAAGTCTCTGTGGACATCCACTGTACTTAACCTATTTAGAAAGTACCCTGCTCGACACTTTTTCAGTCCAAAATGGATAACCTCACGCTTGCTTATATTGAATTCCATCTGCCACAACTGTGCCCATTCACCCAGTCTGTCAATATCTCCTTGCAATTTTCTACTATCATCTAGACTGTCTACAATGCCGCCTAATCTTTGTATCATTAGCAAATTTCGAGACATGACTTTCTGTGCCAACATCCAAGCTGTCAATGAATAATATGAATAATTGAGGCCCCAACCTGTTGATGGCCACCCTGGCCTTGTCCAGGAACAATCTTACAAGGACGCTGATAGAAATAGATTTTTCTAGTCAGCTATAACCATGAGAGTAAGGGGAGATGATAGAGGTAAAAGGGTTCAATTATAATTCATTAAGAACAATTAATTATAATCATATTAACTATTACGTGAGTGCAACAATAGCTGGGAATCCACTAAGGGTTAATCCAGATCATACACTTCAATTGCTGTAATTTCTTAAGTTTCACATTTGCAAGTTGCTTGAGGCTACCAGGTCAGTGACGTCAACTAGCTAAAAGGCCCCGTTGTATAGTAAAAACTGGGCAGCTGTCTAGTACAAGTCATCCCGTTTCTATAGTAACAGCCAGTCCAGGGTGATAATTTCTTAACGAAAACTGCGTTTCTCTAATTAAATTGGCAAGCGATGGAATGGGAAATTGGCACCAAACACACATATCTCTAAAATTGATGGACAGACAGTTTGGCTGAATTGAGTGAATTATAAATTAGTTAAAGCCAATGAGAAGTAAAAAGAAGGCCAGACCTTAAGATAATAATCTCCTTAAGAATCACTTATTGGAAAAACTCATTCCGGAATCACCCTATCTATATTTCTGAAACCTATTTCTTTGCTGCTTGCTTTTGATAATCACCATCTTTCTTTTGTTTAAATCACTTAGTTATATTATCCTGTGTATTATGATTTGAAGAATTACCACGATCTGTAATTGATTGAAAACTCAACAGACTGTATTCGCTAAAGATAATTAATCTGACTAGCTTGCTGTAGGGCTAGTTGGAACTTCCTAAATGTTGCATTGAAAACAAGTTTACCAGTGGCACAGCTGACAATTAAAGTACAAGTGGACTTTGCCAAAAAGCACAGACTTGACCTCTGTTATTTGGGAACTGAGAAGGGATAATGGATATCGAGGGTTCCGAATAGACACAGAGATCCATCAACTGGTGCTGCGAGCAACTGGCGCTGCGAGACATAAGGAGGGAGGAGTGGACCGAAGACCGTGCTGTTGACAAGAGTACGAGATACCGAATCGTTAACGGAGTGGCCCGAAGGCAGAATCACTGACCGGAAGACTGCACTTTGACTTTGATCTAAAGATCGGTAGGACTGAGGTAAGAAATCACCTTTACCTCATTAACGTCTTAAACAAGGATGCCCTCCTCCATCCCCCCCACCCCCACCCCACAAACATCAGGGCCTGGATTCTCTGATATCGTGGCCAAGTGTTGACAGTGGCGTCAAAATCGGCGCGAGCGACTCTGGCGCGACCCAATCAAAAGTGTGCATATTCTGCGCCATGGAAGGGGCCAGCACGGATATCATGGGAAGCGTGATGGCGCGGCCCGGAATGGCGTCACAGACACACGTGGCTTAATTGACGCCGCGCCGCGTTGTTCTGAAATAGACGCCACTCGCATGTATTATTCCTTGTGTCTGAATAAAGCTCTTAGCCTTACAGTTGAAGTAGATGCTTTATTTCTGAGTTTTTTCCCCCTCCAGCGCTTATACTCTGTTATATCTGAGCTGCCTGTCTGTTTCCTGCTCACTAGCTGCTGTTCCTGAGTGTCTTGACTTCCTATTTGTCTATGTATATATGCATCTCTGGTGCTCCCTCTAGTGGTTACTTAGTTGCAGTGTATTTACATTAACCCCTTGTGTATATACAGTGATGCATATCACTACATCCTCCCTTTTTTCTTTTTACATATTTTCTGAACTTCGTTAAAGAAAATTGTACAAAACAGGTAGATAAATGATGATCTGTACAAGTTGTGATGATATTGATGATTATGCAAGCCAATTAATACTTACGAATCCAATCTTAATAAACAAAATTTATGAGTCCAAACTTTATTAATTTGTTCAGTTGAGTTTTTTTTCTGTTGTTGATGTGGTGATATTGATTTTGTAATTTCTTTGTGAATGTTGTCAGTGTACTTGTTTTCAACTTAGCAACAAATCATCACAAGCTGTTCGAGTGGTCGACTGTTGACTGACACAGACTTTTTTCTGTGCTTGTGGTATCGATTTAGTGTGTCATCTGCCTTGAAAGCTTGTGTGCTTGTTTATTCCGGAGCGATGTTGGCCGCCGTAGTGGGGCCGCTGCCCTGCATGAAGCACTATGGGTGCTGGAGCAGGGGCGTGACAGGGAAGCGGCGGAGGCTGCCGCAGAGGGGCAGGTGGCAGCCGCCCAGGCTAGAGCGCCGCCCGCCCGACAGGATGATGAGGAGGAGGATGAGGAGGTGGTGGCATGGCGACGCAGGAGCCCGATGAGGCCGCGTGTGGGCCGGAGATTCACTGCAGGCCCGGGACCAGCACCTCGCACCACTTCTGCCGATTCACCGACCCGCGTGGCGCACTCCGCGTTGGCGTAATTTTGGCCGGGTCGGATTATCGGAGTACCGGCATCGGAGCGGCGTGGCGGGCTTCTCGCGCACCCATGGTGATTTTCCTACCCAGCGCAGGATCGGAGAATCTCGGCCCAGATGTCTCCATATTATACTCTTTTAACAAAACAAATGATTTTAAAAGACAAATGAGTGAGGGGGGTGTTAAGGTGACAGCCTCTTGGTGGGGCACCGTAACACAAAATAAAAACTTCAAAGGAAACTTACAAAATCTAATTTAAATGTTGTTTCCAGGAGTGATGATGCACCCCCTCCCCCAGCCACAGACAGTCTGCTCCTGGGTCTGAATAAGGTGGCTGTCAACGGGTCCAGACATCGGGTGGCTGAGGGGTTCATCCGGAAATAGCAGCAACCAAAAACACATCTGAAAAGGGAACTTAAAACATAAAACTATAATGTAATTGGAGAGGTTGATAACCCCAGCCCCCATGGTGTACTTAACTAATCAAACGAAAGTATAATTCCTGGGCGGGATGATGGACACGATGTCCTGTGGCTCTCACCGCTCGTGGAAGACCGCTATCATAGAGTATGTCCTTTATTTCATGTGTTCAAAGTACTTAAGTAAACAATGTCCTTGACCTGTGTGCCCCAACAATATGATTAGCATACCATTAACAGTCCACCCTGTCGGAGGACAGGACATAGCCCTGGATGGTGATGGTAAAGTCTGAAGGAAAAGCTGTGCATTTGCCAGTTGCAGGAGCTGTATCATTGGTGAGACTTCCTTCAAAGTATCTAATTGCTTTGACAGTTCTCCTTACAACCTCACCAGTGTTCTCTAATACACTCTCATCTACATTGTGTTTCGATCCAATTGAACCACCAATGATACCCAGGGCTGAAATCCTGAATGATATGTAATGGAACCAGCAAAATGCCAAGGCAATTCTCAACCAGGAAAATCCATGATATTCTGTCAATGCTGACATCTTGGTCACTTTGCTGAGGTAACGAAAGGTTACCACGGTATATGGGAGCAGTAAGAAGCCTGAGAGAGGAGATGGTAGGGTTGAAGTATTGACGAAAACTGAAAATAAAGTCAGGAGACAGCATAGTGTAAAAAAGTGTGCGAAAATCAAGTCAGCAGAGAGCATAGGAAACATAATCACATGTAATTCTATCGGCAAGGGGCAGCACAGTGGCACAGTGGATTAGCCCTGTTGCCTCATGGCGCCGAGGTCCCAGGTTCGATCCCGGCTCTGGGTCACTGTGTGGAGTTTGCACATTCCCCCCGTGTTTGCATGGGTTTTGCCCCCACAACCCAAAAGATGTGCAGAGCAGGTGAATTGGCCACGCTAAATTGCCCCTCAATTGAAAAAAAATGAATTGGGTACTCTAAATTTTTTTTTAAAATTCTATCGGCAATATCACTCATCACCTTCACTCCAGGTAATGAAAATGTTTCATCAAACCTTTCCTTCTGATCATTGACAAATGTAGCCCAACTTTATCTTTGAATCATTTGAGATTGATCCTGATGTTCAGAACCCTATAAAATCCACACCTTTTATTTATTAATTATACAATGAATCGGTCTCACCTGACCCCAAATGGCACCTTCTAATAAAAAGCTTTCTTCAAGCACGTGTAAAAGAGCGAGGAATTTTTTATCGTTATATTCAAAACGTTCTCCAAAGACAGTTGAACAGATAATATTCGAAGTCGCACAGGTTAGAAGGAAATTTGGATCAAAAGGAAGTCCTGTATAAAAGATAATGAATTATAATATTTTTCTAAGAGATGATCCTGGTAATAATAGAAATTTTGAAACTTACGTGAACAGATTTTAGTGACGGATTTAACAGCTGACTGAAGGTTGGGTGTTCATTTCACAT
Source organism: Scyliorhinus canicula (assembly GCF_902713615.1). NCBI lineage: Eukaryota > Metazoa > Chordata > Chondrichthyes > Carcharhiniformes > Scyliorhinidae > Scyliorhinus > Scyliorhinus canicula. Next base: position 109,740,156 of record NC_052157.1, on the reverse strand, counting down.
TTAAATCCCTCCATTCTGATCTGTTCCAATCTGGGGCCAATGTTTCCCCTTTTTTGGGAATCCCGGGTCTTGGGTTCCAGTAAATGCAGAACATCGATTATCACAGCAGATAGGATTCTCAGCTGTGTAAACTCTATTGTTCAAATACTGTCCTGGCTGACTTTCCTTTATTCATCATCTATTCATTTCAGCACACACAAAACTCTGCTGTGCAAACTCTACTGAACACAAGTGCTATTCACCTCTCACCCCTGTGCTCGTTGACCAACATTGGATCCCAGACCATTGACAAGTCAACTTACCATTGACCAGAAACTGAACTGAACTGAACTAACCATATAAATATTATGGCTACAAATGCAGGTCAAAGACTAGGAATCCTGCGGCAAATAACTCCCCTCCTGACGCCTCAAAAACCTATCCATCATCTGCAAGGCACAAGTCAGGAGTGTGATGAAATACTCCCCACTTGCCTGGATGTGAGCAGCTCCTACAACACTCTAGAAACTCAACACTATCCAGGACAAAGCAGCCCACTTGATTGGTTCAATCCCTCCACCACCGACACACAGTGGCAGCCGTATGTACCGTCTATAAGATGCACTGTAGGAACTCGCCAAGGTGCCTTAGGCAGCATTTACCAAACCCATAACTACTACTATCTAGAAGGACAAGGGCAGCAGATACCTGGGAACACCACCACCTGAAGGTTCCCCTCCAAGTCACTCACCATCCTGACTTGGATCTACATCACCAATCCTTCACTATCATTGGGAATTCCCTCTCTAACAGTACCGTGGATGTACCTACATTTCAGGGACTGCAGTGGTTCAAGAAGACAGCTGATCACAACCTTCTCTAGGGCAATTTTGGAAAGATAACAAATGTTGTCCAAGCTAGTGACGCCCACACCCAGTAAATTAATTTTTTTTAAACTGTAAACATATTAGCAGTGTTCTAATCCCTTAATGGCCTCAGCCCTCTATCTCTAAAACCACCCCCAAGCACGAAAACATAGTAACATCGAAAGTCGAAGCAGGAGGGGGCCGTTTGGTCCTTCGAGCTGGCTCCACCATTCAATATGATCATGGCTGTTCCTCTATCACAATACCATAGAGCCACTCGCTCACCATACCCCTTGATGCCTCTGTCTTTCGCAAATATGGTCTCTTATGCACTCCTTCACTACATTTGCCCCACAATTGGCGGTCTTCTCTTCAGCTGCCACGGCCCAAAGCTCTGGATTTACTATAGAAACCTCTTCAGATGGGATTTTCCAATTTTCACACTAAGTGCCATGGTGGGAGTGAAAAACGGTAGTTTCCCCAGCATCCCCAATGGCAGGGTTTCATCCGCTCAGAGAGGGCATCCTGCGATTCGCCCAACACGCCTTGACCTCACTACCACCTTGCCCTGGGCTCCAAATTTAAAACACAGCCATGCACAGCAGGACTGGTGCACAGCAAGGAGATGACCCAGGAACTAAAGGAGACTGCTGCCCCGCCCCCCTGGAACGGCTGATGGACGTTGTTGAGGGTCCACCGCAATGTCCTCTGCCCCACTCCAGCCACAGTTCTATCAACCTCACCACTCCGACTTGGGTGACGGTGACTGCTCAACATCAACATCCTCACTCCCTTTTGAGGAGTGTGACATCGTACAGGCTGGTGAGGACGCAGAGGCTCCTGAACCTCCTTGCTCTTGCATTCTGTATCCCCATTAATACATTCCAGAATACTGTATGTTTTCTCACCTGTCCAGCCACCTTTAGTGATGTATGCACCCAGGTCCCTCTGCTCCTGCACCATCTTACGAATTGTATCCCTTACTTTATATTGTCTCTCCATGTTCTTCCTCCCAAAATACATCACTTCACATTTCTCTATATTGAGCTTCATCTGCCACCTATCTGTCCTATTAGTTCCCTAATTGGCCCTACATTTTTTAATCACCCTTTCACAATTTAAAAGCCGACAGAAGATTTTGGGATTCCCCTTTGTGTTGGCTGCTAGTCTTTTCTCGCAATCCCTCTTTGCTTCTCTGATATTCCTTTCCACCTCCCCTCTGAACCTTTGGTTTTCTTCTTAGCTCTCAACTGTGTTTCCCATCTGACACCTGGCACCAGGGGCCACAGAAATGTCTGTCTGTTCCCCTAATTATTTAGCCTTTTTACTGTGACTATTGTTCTTCCCTTCTTCTTTATCCCTTCCTGTACAGCTGAGATGCTTGTGGTGCCATAGACTTGATTCTGACTGTACTCCACGAAGGAACAATCGCCTTCACCGGCTTCCAAAATGGAAAACAAATTTCTGAGCAGGACCTCAGGGACCCCTGCACTAATTGCCTGCTTCGCCTGGATGGCCTAATAGTCTCCCATTCCCTTTCTTCTTCCAGTCCTTGTAGATGTGGTGTGGCCATCTCTCTGAATGTTCTATGCACATTGCATATGCACCACAGTAACTCTAGCTGCTGCTTGATCTCTGAAACCCGGAGCTCATGTTTCTGCATTTGGAACTACTTTCTGCACATATGTTATCCCAGGACACCGGTAGCAACTATGACTTCCCACATATTACAGGATGCACATTCCACTTGAGTGAGCAGCCCTGCCATATCTTCAACTTTATTTCTCTTACTTTGACATTATTTGGCTTTGGATTACTTATAATTCTTTGTTATATTGGCCCTGACTTTGATTTATTCCTGATGCTTCTCAATTAAAATATTACACTTTTCTAATTTACAGCAATTCAAAGACAGTTCCTAACACAGTTTCTTGCTAACCAAACAACTTAGCGTCCCTGCGATATCACTCGTTGTTTTTATTTGCACATCCCTTTCAATCTCTATGAGAATGCCAAAGATTCACAACCCTTTTCAGAGAAGAAATTTCTGATCGCATTCTTAAATGTGGACTCCTTATTTTAAGTCTACAACATTTGTTCAAGTGATATTTAAGATCCTAGTTTCAGTCTTAACCAGATTTCATTTTTTGCGAGGGCCACAAAGAATCCAGCATGCGTTTCTAGAGTCAAACAGAAAGTAACTTTATTTACAGCAATACGTATACAGTCACAGCAGTTCATTACTGTTTCCTTCTCTAGCCGGTACCACACTCGCTAGCTCTATTTATACAGCTTCAACTACTAGTGATTGCCTCGCCCCCTCATTGAGGAAGCTCATACTCCCCAAGAGTAGCACAAGTGGATAGCACTGTGGCTTCACAGCGCCAGGGTCCCAGGTACGATTCCCTGGGTCACTGTCTATGCGGAGTCTGCACGTTCTCCCCGTGTGTGCGTGGGTTTCCTCCGGGTGCTCCGGTTTCCTCCCACAGTCCAAAGACGTGCAGGTTAGGTGGATTGGCCATGATAAATTGCCCTTAGTGACCAAAGAAAAGGGTAAGGGGGGTTATTTGGTTACGGGGATAGGGTGGGGGTGAGGGCTTAATTGGGTCAGTGCAGCCCCGATGGTCTGAATGGCCTTCTTCTGTACTGTATGTTCTATGTTCCCCAGGAGTCAGGGGATAAAAATTGTCCCCAGCCAAAGGATCCGGACAGTTATAACAGCTTTCAAAGTCAATATAAAATTCTAGAATTTTATGATCTCTCTTCCATAGAGGCTCCTTTACTAGAATGTTATTAACTCTGGCTGATTGCACACTACTAGATCGAAACATTGCCTGTTCTTTGTTGATTCCTTGATAACTGATCTGGAAAACTTCCTTGAATGTGTGAACTCATCCTTCACATTACTACTGCAAACTGGTTTTGCCCAATCGATCAAATGTGAAATCCCCCAGCTGCCAGGTGGTCACCAGATCTGTAAGGCTGCACCTTGATGGAAAATAGAAAACTTTCTGGATGAGCGAGCAGGTTACCAGCAGCTCCTTTACAGACCCTCCAAACTGAAGAGACATGTTGGCCACTTCAGGCTCCGAGGCTCCTTGGGGATATTTATTTTCTGTCAGACAATGGGGAGAATGTTGTTAAATTACACTGGAGCCGGTTTGAATTGAAATGACCACATCTCCAACAGTGGGGTAGTCAATGAGATGCCTATCAAGAGCAAAGGGGGAAAAGCTCCCAAATTCCATCCTGTCAAACTGTCCAAAAACTGGTGTACACAGGGCGCATTGAAGAGTTAAATCAGTTAAACTGGTCTGAAAACAAAAGAGGACAGGGATAACTTTGGAATCTGCTCACCTTTTTGATCCTCAAGTTCTTTGTTTAAAAATCCAGCCTCTTCTACAATTCGCATCTCTGAAGATTTCTTCCCGACTCCAAAGTTTCTCAATGTTAAAATTGCAAACCTTCTCTGCTCTTTCCACCATTGACCATATTTTGCAAAGGCAATACCTACAGAGACAGACAGACAGACAAAGTCACCAGGGCCCGTTTTCAGGTGAAGGGATCATGATGAACAATTAGACCGCTCCCTCAGTCCCATTCAGACAGGCAGATGGTGAATTTTGTACCGCCTGCTCACTTAAATGATTTCAACATGCTGCCCAGTGTGGAATGTGCTGCTGAAGGACATTCCAGCGTGCCTGGCTAACACAAGTCATAGCTCACCTGGACCTTTAAAGGAAACTCACCAGAAGCTGCTGCATTCAGCAAGTAGGGAAACAGGCAAGAGGAAGCGTCCCCAGGTTTTCGGATGCAATGCCGGATGCCTTTAAGCAGAGGACTCAAGCTGAAGCAGCCTGCTTGTCGGGACATTGTGTCCCTAGGTTTAGGATTTTGGAGAGGAGCAACCGACTCATTGGGGCTGAGTGAATCTTAGGAATTGCTTTTGGAGGAAGTCGATTTGATTGCCGAACTAGCACCTGGTGGGCTGTCCAGGAAGTGTTATGCCTGGCAACAGTCAGTGCTTGGTTCCTGCAGGATGATTGTTAAAGAGCTTTGCAGAAGTGTTTAGACCTTGGACGTGTGATACACCATCAATAATCAACGACAAGTTGATACAGTTAACTGAGGCTTTAATACACTAAACAACAAGCCTCCAGCCTCTGGACCCGAACTGGGGCCAGAGGTGGAGACTTGCCACTTTTATACAGAAGTCCCGAGGGGAGGAGCCACAGGCGGAGTCAACCTGGAAAAGCCCAGGCATGTATGATGCAGTACAGTCCAGACAATACAATCACGTGGTTTACCACATGCACCCCCTATTTTAAAAAAAAGTCCGGCGGGGTCGAAGTGGTATTGAAGGTCTAGTCTGTCGGGGGCTTTGACCATCCGCCATGATCACCTCAGTCCCGGCTGTGGTGTTGGCGCCGGCGTCGAGGCCTGCGCGTCCAGGAGCATGTTGTCATCAGCTTCTTCACCCAGATGTTGAGTCTGCAAAGGAGGAGGCAGTGTAGTGGTGGAGGTGGTAGTATTTGTCGCTGGTGGGCCTGCGGGTGTCAGTTCGTGAGGGAAGTGGGCAGGGGTGGTAGAAGACGGTGTAGAGTGGGTGGGGGGTTGGTGGTGGTGGTGATGGTCTCCTGGGAGCCTGCAGGAGCCAAATCCCGAAGGGAGACGGTGTCCTGCCGGCCGTCCTGGTGTGCCACGTAGGCGTATTGGGGGTTTGCGTGGGAGCAGCTGGACCTTCTCGACGAGGGTGTCGGTTTTATGGCTCCTTGCATTCTGCCAGAGAAGGACAGGCCCTGGGACTGTCAGCCAGTACGGGAGCGAGACCCTAGAAATGGACTTCCTGGGGAAGGCAAACAGGCGTTCATGAGGGGTCACGTTTGCAGCTGTACATAGGAGCGACTGGATGGAGTGGAGCACATCAGGGAGGACCTCCTGCCAGCGGGAGACTGGGAGATTCTTCGTCCGCAGGGCCAGAAGGATGGCCTTCCAGACCATCGCGTTCTCCCTCTCCACCTGTCCGTTGCCCCGGGGGTTGTAGCTGGTTGTATTACTGGAGGCAATGCCTTTGCTGAGCAGGAACTGACGCAACTCGTCACTCATGAAGGAGGAACCCTGAACGCTGTGGATATAGCGGGGAACCCGAACAGGGTGAAAAAGCTGTGCAGGGCTTTGGTGATGGTGGCAGAGGTGATGTCAGAGCAGGGGATGGCGAAGGAGAATCTGGAGTACCTTTGCTGAGCAGGAACTGACGCAACTCGTCACTCATGAAGGAGGAACCCTGATCGCTGTGGATATAGCGGGGAACCCGAACAGGGTGAAAAAGCTGTGCAGGGCTTTGGTGATGGTGGCAGAGGTCATGTCAGAGCAGGGGATGGCGAAGGGGAATCTGGAGTACTCATCAATGATGTTGAGGAAGTACATGTTACGGTCAGTGGAGGGGAGGGGCCCTTTGAAGTCCATGCTGAGGCGCTCAAAGGGACGGGAGGCCTTTACCAGGTGTGCTCTGTCTGGCCGATAGAAGTGTGGTTTGCACTCCGCGCAGACCTGGCAGTCCCTGGTCACAGATCTGACCTCCTCGATGAAATGGAAAAAGCGGATGACCCCCGGGTGACAGGTCGTTGTGGAGGGCCCGGAGTCGGTCAACTTGTGCGCTGGCACATGTACCGCGAAAGAGGGCATCTGGGGGCTCACTGAGCTTCCCAAGACGATACAAGATATCGTAATTGTAGGTGGAGAGTTCGATCCTCCACCTCAGAATCTTGTTCTTAATCTTGCCCCGCTGTGCGTTATTGAACATGAAGGCAACTGACCATTGGTCAGTGAGATCAACTCGCTGGTGTATCAATTTAATACACTAAACAGCAAGCCTCCAGCCTCTGGACCCGAACTGGGGCCGGATGCGGAGACTTGCCACTTTTATACAGAAGCCCCGCGAGGAGGAGCCACAAGCGGAGCCAACCTGGACAAGCCCAGGCATGTAGGATACAGTACAGTCCAGACAATACAATCACATGGTTTACCACAATGTGAAAGGGACTGTCTCTCTCTTCCTCTTGCTATGAAGTAAAGAACTGCTTTATTGTTCTGAAACCAGAGAATGCTGGGCATATTTTTGCTGTGAACTAATCCTGAATCTACAGAAAATCTAAACACTGGATAAAAGCAAATTACTGTGGATGCTAGAATCTAAAACTACAAGAGCGAATGCTGGAAAATCTCAGCAGGTCTGGCAGCATCTGTAAGGAGAGAAAAGAGCAAATGTTTCGAGTCCAGATGACCCTTTGTCAAAGCTGAGAAAGTAGACAATCTTGCCAGAGAAAACTACCTCCAGTCTGTGTTGTTCCTCGTGTCATAATAAAGCTCGCAGTCTCAAGTGTGGAGAAGATGCTTTATTGTGGGTTCGTTCAGTTTCCAGAGCTCGACCTAGAACTACCTTCCAGTGCTAACTACCAGCTTTGCTTGCTGTGAAGAGTGTCCTGCTTACCAGCCCCCCTGCTGTGAAGTGTGTCCTCACTTCCTGTCCTGATCTATTTATATGGCTCTCCCGTGCTCCCTCTAGTGGTCGCTCAGTGTGTTGCATCTGGTTAACTTGTGATCACCACATCCCCCTTTTTCTCTTAACATATTTTCTGAACATCGTTAAAGAAAATTGTACATCCTGTCCCAGTGTATTTGTAGCTCTCCCGCTCGTGTTTGCTCTGTTGTTTTTGTATCTGGTCAATCTACGATCACCACATCCCCCTCTTTCTCATTACATAGTTTCTGTACATCATTAAGGAAAATTATACAAAACAGTAACTTATGATATGCGTATCTATACAAGTGATGATGCTATTGCCTTGGTTAACAAAGCCAATGTATGTATATGTCCAAACTTAATAAACACATTTATGAGTCCAAACTTGATGAATTTGTTCAGAGCTTTTTTTTTCTTTTTGTTGTTGATGACGTGGTGATATTGATATTGCAAGTCCGCTGTGAATGTTGTTGGTGTTCCTTGTTATCTTAAGTACCCAATGCGTCATCCCGAGGTGTTTGCATGGTCACATCACTGATGTTGACTGGCATGGACTTTTTTTTTGTGCTTGTGGTGTTGATTTATTGTCTCATCCGCCTTGGATGCTGGTGTGCTTGCTTGTTCTGGAGCAGACGTGAGTTTGTGCGATTCGTTGTCATCCCATGACATGTTTGTAGTCTTGTTATCGTTTTGCAGTGTGCTGTGGCATCGTCCATCATGTGCCAAGTAGTGCCATTGTGTACAAGTCGTTGTTTCATTGCTGTTGTTTCTGTCGTTCCTGTTTTTGTTGTTTCCGTTGCCGTACTTGTCGCTGTTTTTGTCGTTTCCGTCTTTGTTGTTGTCGCTATCTTTGCTCCTGACTTTGTTGTGTTTGTTGCCATTCTTGTTGTTTCTGCCTCTGTCGTTGTCGCTATCTTTGTGCCTGACGTTGTTGTTTGTCTTGTTGCGCGTCATGTTGCTTTTATTCTTGCTGTTGTCGTTCTCGTTTCTGCTGTGCTTCTTGCTATTGTTGTTTGTCTTGTCGCGCTTCATGTTGCTTTTCTTCTTGCTGTTGTCGTTCTCGTTTCTGCTGTGCTTCTTGCTATTGTTGTTGGTCTTGTCGCGCTTCATGTTGTTTTTGTTCTTGCTGTGTTTCTTTTGACTTTTGTTTTTCTTGTTATACTCTATGAGTGTCCCGAGTGGATAATTTGAGTCATTGAGCATTCCGTCTCGCGAGTGGTGCGAATGATCTGATGTTGCATCGGTGCAGGTGACATCAACCAGTTGTGGAGAATTGGATTCCGCATCTTTGCTTTCTTGGTGCTCGTCTTCCGGAGTCAAAGTCTTCTTGATTACATTTGACGCGGTGTCTGTGGACTCTCGGCGCTCCTCTTCTGGAGTCCAAATCTGCATGATTTCAGTTGACGTGGTTTCTCTAGACTCTTGGTGCTCCGCTTCTGGAGTTAAAATCTTCATGATTTCTGTTGATGTTATCTCACTGGACTCCAGGTGCTCCTCTTCTGGAGTAAAAATCTGCATGGTTTCTTTTTGTTTGATGTCTCTGGACTCCAGGTGCTCCTCTTCTGGAGTCAGAATTTGCATGGTTTCTTTCGGCATTGTCTCTGTGGACTCCAGGTGCTCCTCTTCTGGAGTCAAAATCTGCATGTTTTCTTTCGGCATCGTCTCTCTGGACTGTTGGGTGGCCCGACTCTGTGCTTCTGTACAGACAAGCTGAGAACTGTCAGTCTCACTGTGATCCTGTACGTCGAGTGCGAGCACCTTGTCACTGTTTTCGCTCTGTGCTTCGGTACAGACAAGCTGAGAACTGTCAGTCTCACTGTGATCCTGTACGTTGAGTGTGATCACCTTGTCACTGTCTTCGCATGCAGTGGGCAGAGGTGCATTGTCTTCTTCTTGTTCCTGTGAGCGTGTTGGACTTTCATAGTCCGCTCTTTCTTCTTGTTCCTGTGAGCGTGTTGGACTTTCATAGTCCGCTCTTTCTTCTTGTTCCTGTGAGCTTGGTAGACTTTCATAGTCTGCTTGCGGTTGCTCAGGTACAGCGGGTTTACCTTCATGGTCTTGTTCATGCTTGGTGTCCGCCCGGGAGTGTTTGCTTGCATCCCTGTTGGCGTCTTTCATCACTCGCACTGTGGAGCCTGTCATCGCTCGCTCCGTGGAGTCTTCCTGTGCTCTCTGTGTGGCGTCGTCTTCGTCTTGGGTATTGCTGTCATCCAATGTATCGACGAGCTGCCATGGCACCATGGTGTTGGATTCATCCACCATGAGTAGAGTCGTGTTGAGCTTTGCAACGGTGTCGCTGATGCTGTGATCAGCATGTCCAAATAACTCCTCCATGTCTGAGTAGTATTCTTTGAAACCCATTTCATCTTCGTTGGCTTCTTCTACCACGAGTTGATTCGTGTTGAACTTTGCGACCGTGTCGCTGATGCTGTGATAAGCATATCCGACTGACTCAGCTGTGTCTGAGTAGTATTCTCCGAAAACCAAATCATCCTGGTTGGATTCTTCTACCACGAGTTGATTCGTGTTGAACTTTGCGACCGTGTCGCTGATGCTGTGATAAGCATATCCGACTGACTCAGCCATGTCTGAGTAGTATTCTTTGAAAACCAAATCATCTTGGTTGGATTCATCTACCACGAGTTGGTTCGTGTTGTGCTTTGCGACCGTGTCGCTGATGCTGTGATAAGCATATCCGACTGACCCAGTCAGGTCTGAGAGGTAATCGTCGAAAAACAAATCATCTTTTGTTGTTTCGGAATTCTTTTTGTTCGCTTCACTGTGTGTGGTGAAGGCAGCTTTTTCCAAGGTTTTGTGCAAGTTGTTTTTCACTGTTGGTTTAAGTTCAGGCGTTTTTCTGTGTTCTGAGGCAAGAAAATTTGGTTTTACCACTTTAAGTGTCTTGTCTTCAATTTTCGGGCATTTCCCTTTTAAGTGGGCGTGGTCAGGATTCTCAGACGTCATGACGTCACGCGTAGGAACGACTTGCACATGCGCAAATCGGCTTTCTTTCCTTGTGCGGTTCGGTGTCAATTGCGCATGCGCGGCTTGCGCATGCGCATGACGGTCCGCGACGAAGACTTTTTTTGACTGCGCATGCGCGTCTTGCGCATGCGCATAACGATCGGCGCCGCGATCTTTTGTAAACTGCGCATGCGCGACTTCCGGTTCCGGCGCATGCGCGACTTCCGGTTCCGGCGCATGCGCAGACGCGATTTGTAGTTCTTTGTTTACCATAGACTGCAAAATGTGCCCCGACGCCATTTTATCGCGGATTTCAGCGTTTTTTTTTTCTAAAAGTTGTAAGTTACCTTTTCTTTCCGATCTGGACTGGATTTCAGCGTTTTGGCTTTGTGAAAAATTCCTGTTATTTCTTCTTTTTGATCTGTACTGTGCATTTGCGATTTCCTGATCTTTTTGTGATTTTTTAAATTTTGCATCACTCAGTCTCTGTGCAGGTTGGACTGTGAGCATGCCTTGCTGTTCAAATTTCTCACAGTACTCTTCAAATTTGTTTAGTAACGTTTGTAAGCTGTTCCTGTCTTCACCTTTTGAGTATTTAAATCCATTATACACTTTCCTATTGACAGGCCCTTCGATGAGAATTGCTATTTTAATTTTGTCTGAGGCTTCTGCAACATCATTAGCTATGAGATAAAAATCGAACATTTGTTTAAACCTTTTCCAGACATTTCTTACATTACCAGTCGTGTCCAGCTGAGGTGGGTATCCATGCCACATCCTCGAATTAGCGATGTCTTCCCTAGTCGAATGTCCAGCAGGAGATCTCCATGCCATTCTTGGTTGAGATTTCCATGCCATTTCTTTTTTGTTTTCTGTATCTGCAGCTGAGTTGTCCTGTCATAAGCGTCTGAAATCACTCCTAGGTACCATGTGTTGTTCCTCGTGTCATAATAAAGCTCGCAGTCTCAAGTGTGGAGAAGATGCTTTATTGTGGGTTCGTTCAGTTTCCAGAGCTCGACCTAGAACTACCTTCCAGTGCTAACTACCAGCTTTGCTTGCTGTGAAGAGTGTCCTGCTTACCAGCCCCCCTGCTGTGAAGTGTGTCCTCACTTCCTGTCCTGATCTATTTATATGGCTCTCCCGTGCTCCCTCTAGTGGTCGCTCAGTGTGTTGCATCTGGTTAACTTGTGATCACCACACAGTCTAAAAGGAAGAAGTACAGAAACAAAAATTTGGGGCTGGATTCTCCGATTTTGAGACTGCGTACTGACGCCGGCGTGGAAACAGTGGTGTTTTATGACAACAAAATCAGCACAATAGGTGCATTGATTCAGCAACTCTGAATGGGCTAGCACCATTGCCACAAGGAACGCAACCGGTACCAAGCAAAACGGCGATGGATTCGCCGAGTTTGTGATTGCCGCACACGAGTCCCATACGCTGCACCCGCACTTAAACGATCCATCCCTCCACACACACCGTCCCAGTCAACAGGATGGCTGGAAGGAGAGCAGCGCCTACTGTTCAGGGACGCTGAGCTGGAGACACTCCTGGACACCATGGAGCAGAGAAGGATAACCGTGTTCTCCAGCCCGGGAGGAAGGCCGTCAGGCACCGCCGTTCGCCGTGCCTGGGCACAGGTGGCAGATGCGGTCAGCGGCGTTGGCTACATCGTCTGGACTGGCATTCAGTGCAGGAAGAAACTGTATGACCTCCTCAGGGCCACCAGGGTGAGTAGGCAGTGCTGTACCCCTGGAACCAACCGCCCTCTTCCCCACACACATGTAATCCAGAACCCCCCCCCCCCCCGGGGACGGCCGAAGCCCCACCCTGCCTCACATGCCGGCACCCATGCCAGCTGGGTGCGCTGGCCACTGATGCCACCATCTACCCAACCCATGAACAGCATGCGCTGGAACGTCTAACAGTGTCGTTGTTTGTGTTTGCTCCCCACATCCCCCTCGGGACAAGGCTGCGCACAACCGCTGGGAGCGGGAGAAAACTGGAGGGGGACCACCAGACCTGCGGCCCCTCACCATGCCCGAGCAGAGGACACTGGTCATGGTCAGCGGCCCGGAGGAAAGGGAGGTCATCGACGCGGAGGTTGGTGGCGGGTGGGCAAGTGAGACCCTGCGTAGTTGCGCAGCCCCATGACATATGTGCAGCCAACCCTCTCCCCTACCTCCTCCGCACCCTCGTCCCCCCACATCCCCTCGCCCCGCTATGCCGCTGTCTAACCATACATGCCATCTTGTGTCTTTCAGGACCTTCTGGAGATGGGGCCGGAGACCTCTGCCCCCAGCCAGGGCCAGAGCCGTTGTCCCCAGGCGGCTGAGCACAGACTGGGAGAGCAGCCGGAATACCAATCCTCTGCCCGAGACCCAGGAGATCCTGGAGCTCGGGTCGGAGGAGGACACGGACTTTCCGTCACTGCTGTCCCCTACACCCTCCATCATCCCAGAGACTATCACCTCGGTTGGGTACTTTAGTGAAGAGGCTCCTGGGACACTATCTGGTGCGCACCACACATCGCATCCGGTACAGCAGGTGGAGGTAGGTGCAGCCGAGGGGCCGGACGGTCGGAGGGCAGCCCGGTCCCAGGAACCAGCTGTCGCCCAGACGGGTCCCAGGCTCCGGGAACATCCAGTCCCACCCACAATGCAGGTGCAGTCAGAGATCCAGGGACTACAGGAGGGGGTGACACCGGCTTCCAACACCTGAAGGCGCAGGTGGAGGAGTCCATCTGCATGCATGAGCAGGGGGTGGTCCTGGTCATGTGTGCCACTCAGGCCGACATTGCTCGAGTGGCATCCGCGGTGGAGGCAATTGGGGCGACGGTGTTGGATATAGGCCAGCGTGTGCAAGGCCTGGGGCATTCTGTGCAGGCGGGGACCGAGACCTGGATAAGGATGCCCACTCACAGGCAGCCATGTGCCAGAGCCACCTGGACGTTGCAGCGGCGCTCCTCAGCATGGCCCAGTCACAGCTGAGAACGTCTGCGACATTGCTCAGGTGCTGACCAGCATGGCGCAGGCCCAGAGGGACGTGGTCCAATCACTGGCTGATGTGGCACGGACTCTCAGGGGTGTGGCACAGTCCCAGACAGAGATGGGCCACACCCTGTGCTTCATGGCCGTGAATGTGCAGACCCTGGTCGAGACCAGAGTGGGCCTCCAGGACTGGCAGCGTCAGGGTGTGGCCCCGCTTGCACCCTGACGCACCATGGAGTAGCCCGGGGACCATTGGGCACTCTGAGGGAGGAGGTGCTGCTCGGGCCCGTGCTGGTGACTCCCACAGGGGAGGTGCCAGAACAGCGCAGCATATCGGACTCCCCTATTGCTGTCCCTGGTGCATCTGGTTGGCAGCGGGAAGAACAGGGTGGTACCACACCACCTTTGATGCCCGAACAGCAGCCGGACCCATCCAGCCGGGTCGCCCCAGGAGACATGGGCCAACGGGGACCCTTGTCGCAGGTCAGGGGTCACACAGGTTGCCTCCACTCTCCTGTACCATCTGGCGAACCATCTAGGAATAATGTTGGAGCCCATAAGGCCAGAAAGTTAGACACCAGTTAAGTTGGTATAGGTGGGCAAGGGCAGCCCCAGAGGCGATTTCACAGTCAGGCGAAGCACTCTGGAGCCACAGCTGACCTACTGTATACTTCCCCCTGAGGACAAAGGAGAGAGCCAGCCACATTGCCCAATCTGTGGTCGCAGACCACGGGGTGGCCAGAGCCACCAAACCCGGTGCAGCGAACACTGTCCAAGACAGCCACCGAGATCACTGCGAGAATGGCTTTGCACATTCTTTCCTCCCAGATGAGGAGGACTGTTTGATGAAGCTGAGCTGCACCACGGACCTGAAGGTAGTGCTGATCTGGGTTACGTTGCAAGGAAAAGGTCATCCTGGAGTGTTAGAAAAGGTCACTGGAGCTGCCATCCCTACCGTGGATCATCAGATGTTTCGACTGCTTTACGCAGGGATCCTACTGCTGACGTTATGTGACAGCAAGGTTGCCGACCTATACCGGCGACCCATTTGGTATCGTGGGGACCACCGTAACTCCAGTAACACACGGGCAACAGTCTTTACTTGGTTGTGGGACAGGGACAGGAGCCCAATTTGCGGGGGCATGACTGGTTGCGAGTCCTCCATTTCAACGGGCAAAAGGTTTTTTGGATGGGCATCTGTACAAGACACTGGGCAAATAGCCCAAAGTGTTTCAGGAGGGTACAAGCTGGATAAAAGATGCGAAGGCCCATATCTATGTGGATCCTGATGCTCAACCCCAATACTTTAGGGTGCGGCCTGACCCCTACACATTGTTTGCCAAGATTGACACGTCTGATGATTCAACACCTGATGAATCTGGGGATGATATGCTCTGTACAATTTGTGGAGTGGGCTGCACCCATTTGCCAGTAATTAAGCCGAACAAACCTGTCTGTCATGTTGTTCACCCTGGGGTAACACAGATTGAACACGATGCAATTAACTGATCAAGTAGACACCAAACGTGGGCGTTGGTTCAATATGAGGTTTATTGAACTACAGTAACGAAACACACGGCTGCCTGTGGGTTGACTCTCTCCTACTCTAAGTAAACTAGCGTTAACTATCGAGACCAGGCTAGCTCTGATCCACGTGTAGAAGCTGTTGAATGATTTGTACACGCTGATTGTCACGACAGCTATCACCAGTGGAAAGAGGCAGAGTGCTGATGCCTCGTGTGTTTTATAAGTGGTGCCCTGTCTTGTGATTGGCCGTGTCCTGTTCTGTATATTGATTGGCTCACCTGGGTGTCTGTCACTGCCTGCTTTTACCTCCTGATGTGCATGCGTGCATATTATGACACTGTCCAACTCTGCAGGGATTAAATGGTCCCTGTAAACAAAGCTTCATGCCTGGACTGGTACCCGCTGCCGAGAGTGGATGCTTTGTCAGCAAAGCTAGCTGGAGGGAGTTCTTTTACAAAACTTGACATGAGCCACAACTATTTACAGGTGGTGTTAGATCCGGCATCCAGAGAATTTGCAACCACAAACACCCAGAGAGGGTTATTTGAATATATCCACATCCTGCTCAGGATCTCACCTGCACCAGCAATTTTCCAGTCTTAATGGAAAATATCTTGCATGGTCTGCCGAAGGTGGGCATCTACCTAGACAACGTGCTCATCACAGGCACCGCAGAGAAGTAGCGTATGGACAACCTCCAGGAAGTACTCTGCTGGTTTTCCCAAGTGGGCGCCTGGCTAAAGAGCAGCAAGTGTCTGGAAGCCCCACTAGAACTGGGGGAAGTCATGGAGAGTATCAACTCCATGCAGTCGGGGAAAGGCACTGGAGCCGGATGGATTCCCGTGGACTTCCATAAAAAATTTGCGACAGCCCTGGCCCCGCACCTGCGGGAGATGTTCGAAGACTTGCTATCGAGAGGGACCCTGCCACCCATTCTGGCACAGGTCCGGATATCACTGATCTTTAAGAATGTCAAAGACCTGATGGCGTGTGGTTCATACAGACCCATCTCTCTTTAAATACTGATGCAAAAGTTCGAGCGAAGGCCCTGACGAGGCGACTGGAGAGGTGCGTGCCAGAGGTAGTCGCAGAGGGTCAGACTGGCTTTGTCAAAGGCAGGTAATTAATGGCGAACATCAGTCGCCTGCTGAACGTGATCATGACCTCACCAGGAATAAGGGGCCAGGAGGAGATACCAAAAATGATCATCTCCCTGGAAGCAGAGAAGACCTTTGTCAGAGTCGAATGGAAGTACTGGAATGGTTTGGATTTGGCCAGGATTCACCGTGGGTGCAACTACTGTACAATACTCCCATGGTGGGCGTACGAACAAGCACCACCAGCTCTGAATATTTCTGACTGCACAGAGGCACCAAGCAGGGTGCCCCATATTCCTGCCACCCTTTGCGCTGGCAATCGAGCCACTGGCTATGCTCTTAGCTCAGTGAAGGAGTGGAGAGGCATCCAGAGGGGAGGAAGGGAGCACAGAATCTCACCTGAGAGAGAGAAATACAGCACAGAACAGGCCCTTCGGCCCACAATGTTGTGCCGAACTTTTATCCTAGGTTAATCATATAATTTTGGACACTAAGGGCAATTTATCATGGCCAATCCACTCAACCTGCACATCTTTGGACTGTGGGAGGAAACCGGAGCACCCGGAGGAAACCCACGCACACACTGGGAGGATGTGCAGACTCCACACAGACAGTGACCCAAGTCGAAATCGAACTTGGGACCCTGGAGCTGTGAAGCAATCCACAATGCTACCGTGCTGCCCTTAAGAATAAATCAATCTAGACTCCATTATTCTACCCCAATCCATGTACCTATCCAATAGCCGCTTGAAGGTCCCTAACGTTTCCGACTCAACTACTTCCACAGGCAGTGCATTCCATGCCCCCACTACTCTCTGGGTAAAGAACCTACCTCTGACATCCCTCCTATATCTTCCACCATTTATCTTAAATTTATGTCCCCTTGTAATGGTGTGTTCCACCCGAGGAAAAAGTCTCTGACTGTCTACTCTATCTATTCCCCTGATCATCTTATAAACCTCTATCAAGTCGCCCCTCATCCTTCTCCGTTCTAATGAGAAAAGGCCTAGCACCCTCAACCTTTCCTCGTAAGACCTACTCTCCATTCCAGGCAACATCCTGGTAAATCTCCTTTGCATCTTTTCCAAAGCTTCCACATCCTTCCTAAAATGAGGTGACCAGAACTGCACATAGTACTCCAAATGTGGCCTGACCAAGGTTTTGTACAGCTGCATCATCACTCTTAAATTCAATCCCTCTGCTAATGAACGCTAGCACACCATAGGCCTTCTTCACAGCTCTATGCACTTGAGTGGCAACTTTCAAAGATCTATGAACATAGACCCAAGATCCCTCTGCTCCTCCACATTGCCAAGAACCCTACCGTTAACCCTGTATTCCGCATTCATATTTGTCTTTCCAAAATGGACAACCTCACACTTGTCAGGGTTAAACTCCATCTGCCGCTTCTCAGCCCAGCTCTGCATCCTATCTATGTCTCTTTGAAGCCGACAACAGCCCTCCTCACTATCCACAACTCCATCAATCTTCGTATCATCTGCAAATTTACTGACCCACCCTTCAACTCCCTCATCCAAGTCGTTAATGAAAATCACAAACGGCAGAGGACCCAGAACTGATCCCTGTGGTATGCCACTGGTAACTGGGCTCCAGGCTGAATATTTGCCATCCATCACCACTCTGTCTTCTATCGGTTAGCCAGTTTGTTATCCAACTGGTCAAATTTCCCACTATCCCATGCCTCCTTACCTTCTGCATAAGCCTACCATGGGGAACCTTATCAAATGCCTTACTAAAATCCATGTACACCACATCCACTGCTTTACCTTCATCCACATGCTTGGTCACCTCCTCAAAGAAGTCAATAAGACTTGTAAGGCAAGACCTACCCCTCACAAATCCGTGCTGACTATCCCTAATCAAGCAGTGTCTTTCCAGATGCTCAGAAATACTATCCCTCAGTGCCCTTTCCATTACTTTGCCTACCACCGAAGTAAGACTAACTGACATGTAATTCCCAGGGTTATCCCGATTCCCTTTTTTGAACAGGAGCACGACGTTCGCCACTCTCCAATCCTCTGGTACCACCCCTGTTGACAGCGAGGATGAAAAAGATCATTGCCAACGGCTCTGCAATTTCATTTCTTGCCTCCCATAGAATCCTTGGATATATCCCGTCAGGCCCGGGGGACTTGTCTATCCTCAAGTTTTTCAAAATGCCCAACACATCTTCCTTCCTAAAAAGTATTTCCTCGAGCTTACCAGTCTGTTTCACACTGTCCTCTCCAACAATATGGCCCCTCTCGTTTATAAATACTGAAGAAAAATACTTTTTCAAGACCTCTCCTATCTCTTCAGACTCCATACACAACCTCCCGCTACTGTCCTTGATCGGACCTACCCTCGCTCTAGTCATTCTCATATTTCTCACATGTGTAAAAGGCCTTGGGGTTTTCCTTGATCCTACCCGCCAAAGATTTTTCATGCCCTCTCTTAGCTCTCCTAATCCCTTTCTTCAGTTCCCTCCTGGCTATCTTGTATCCCTCCAGCGCCCTGTCTGAACCTTGTTTCCTCAGCCTTAGATAAGTCTCCTCCTTCCTCTTAACAAGACATTCAACCTCTCTTGTCAACCATGGTTCCCTCACTCGACCATCTCTTCCCTGCCTGATAGGGAGATACATATCAAAAACACGCAGTACCTGTTCCTTGAACGAGTTCCACATTTCACTTGTGTCCTTCCATGACAGCCTATGTACCCAATTTATGCACTTCAGTTCTTGTCTGACAGCATTGTATTTACCCTTCCCCCAACTGTAAACCTTGCCCTGTTGCACACACCTATCCCTCTCCATTACTAAAGTGAAAGTCACAGAATTGTGGTCACAACCTTCAAAATGCTCCCCCACTAACAAATCTATCACCTGCCCTGGTTCATTACCAAGTACCAAATCCAATATGGCCTCCCCTCTTGTCGGACAATCTACATACTGTGTTAGAAAAGCTTCCTGGACACACTGCACAAACACTACCCCATCCAAACTATTTGATCTAAAGAGTTTCCACTCAATGTTTGGGAAGTTGAAATCACCCATGACTACTACCCTGTGACTTCTGCACCTTTCCAAAATCTGTTTCCCAATCTGTTCCTTCACATCTCTGCTGCTATTGGGGGGGCCTATAGAAAACTCCCAACTATTTCTGACATCAACCCATACTACCTCAGTCGACAGATCCCCCTCAAACTGCCTTTCTGCAGCTGTTATACTACCTCTAATTAACAATGCCACCCACCCCACCTCTGTTACCATCCTCCCTAATCTTGTTGAAACATCTATAGCCAGGGACCTCCAATAACCATTTCTGCCCCTCTTCTATCCAAGTTTCCGTGATGGCCACCACATCGTAGTCCCAAGTACCGATCCATGCCTTAAGTTCACCCACCTTATTCCTGATGCTTCTTGCATTGAAGTATACACACTTCAACCCATCTCCTTGCCTGCAAGTACTGTCCTTTGTCAGTGTTACCTTCCCCACTGCATCATTACGTGCTTTGGCATCCTGAATATCGGCTTCCTTAGTTGCTGGACTAAAAATCCGGTTCCCATTCCCCTGCCAAATTAGTTTAAACCCTACCGAAGACTACTAGAAAACCTCTCTTCCCCCCCCCCCCCCCCCCCCCCCCCCCCCAAGGATATTGGTGCCCCTCCGGTTAAGATGCAACCCGTCCTGCTTGTACAGGTCCCATCTTCCCCAGAATGCGCCATAATTTTCCAAATACACTCCTACACCATTCCTGCAGCCACGTGTTCAACTGCACTCTCTCCCTATTCCGAGCCTCGCTATCACGCGGCACAGGCACCAAACCAGAGATGACAACTCTGTCTGTCCTGGCCTTTAACTTCCAGCCTAACTCCCTAAACTTGTTTATTACCTCCACACCCCTTGTCCTACCTACGCCGTTGGTAGCAATGTGCACCACGACTTCTGGCTGCTCACCCTCCCCCTTCAGGATCCTGAAGACACGATCCAAGACATCTCTGGCCCTGGCACCCGGGAGGCAACATACCTTTCGGGAGTTTTGCTCCCGACCACAGAATCTCCTATCTATTCCCCTAACCATTGAATCTCCTATTACTATTGCTTTTCTATGCTCCCCCCTTCCCTTCTGAGCCCCAGAGCCAGACTCAGTGCCAGAGACCTGGCCGCTGGGGCCTTCCCCCGGTAGGTCATCCCCCCCACACCTGGTGTGGATGACATGCTCTTCTACGTCTTGAATGTCAAGGAAGGAATAATGGAACTCCAAAGGGACTTCAGAGACTTCTCAGGTTACAACCTTAACTGGAATAACAGCAAAATCTTCCCCGTGAACCCACGAGGGATGGGTGAGGATCAGAGCTGGGAAAGTTACAGTTTAAACCAAATTCCCATGCCTGGGGATCCAAACAGTTCACGACTGGACACTGAGCCATTAGGTTTTGAGGTGTTTGTTCCACACTGTCCATGTTTCTGAAGCATACAGGAGGGTGGGGACCACAGCTGCTCTGCAGATCATGAACTTGGTACTAAGTTTGAGGTCTCCATCTTCAAATACTCTATTCCTCAGGCATCTGAAAACTACACTGGCGCATTGGATTCAACGGTGGATTTTGTTGTCAATGTCTGCTGCTGCTCGTGCCCCGCTGCTGCTCCTCTCTCCCCGCCGCTGCTTCTCTCTCCCCGCCGCTGCTCCTCTCTCCCCGCCGCTGCTCCTCTCTCCCCGCCGCTGCTCCTCTCGTCCCGCTGCTGCTCCCCTCGTCCCGCTGCTGCTGCTCCTCTCCCCGCTGCTGCTCGTGCCCCGCTGCTGCTCCTCTCTCCCCGCTGCTGCTCCCCTCGTCCCGCTGCTGCTGCTCCTCTGCTCGCTGCTGCTCCACTCGCCCCGCTGCTGCTCCTCTCTCCCCGCTGCTGCTCCCCTCGTCCCGCTGCTGCTGCTCCTCTTCCCCCCCCGCTGCTGCCCCTCTCTCCCCGTTGCTGCTCGTGCCCCGCTGCTGATCCTATCTCCCCGCTGCTGCTCCGCTCCTCGCTGCTGCTCCTCTCCCCCCCCCCCGCTGCTGCTCCTCTCTCCCCGTTGCTGCTCGTGCCCCGCTGCTGCTCCTCTCCCCCCGCTGCTGCTCCTCTCCCCCCACTGCTGCTCCTCTCCCCCCACTGCTGCTCCTCTCCCCCCACTGCTGCTCCTCTCCCCCCACTGCTGCTCCTTGTGCCCCGTGTGGTGATCCACCACTGTGTAATTGTTTGTGTGCCTGCATTAGGGGATGTACAGCAGTACCTGTATTACAGGTTTGCCGGTAGCCCCTGCCGGCTAGCTCCGCCCACAGGGAGCAATATAAATATGTATGAGTTCTCCTGAGCTGCCATTCTACCAGCTGCAGTCGGAGGATAAACATCTCACTGTAATAAAGCCTCTCTTGTACCGATTCGAGTCTTTAAGTGCACTTGATAGCGCATCACCCCGCTGCTGCTGCTCTTTCCCCGCTGCTGCCCCTCTCGCCCCGCTGCTGCCCCTCTCGCCCCGCTGCTGCCCCTCTCGCCCCGCTGCTGCCCCTCTCGCCCCGCTGCTGCCCCTCTCGCCCCGCTGCTGCCCCTCTCGCCCCGCTGCTGCCCCTCTCGCCCCACTGCTGCCCCTCTCGCCCCGCTGCTGCCCCTCTCGCCCCGCTGCTGCTCCCCTCGCCCCGCTGCTGCCCCTCTCGCCCCGCTGCTGCTCCCCTCGCCCCGCTGCTGCTCCTCTCTCCCCGCTGCTGCCCCTCTCGCCCCGCTGCTGCCCCTCTCGCCCCACTGCTGCTCCCCTCGCCCCGCTGCTGCTCCTCTCTCCCCGCTGCTGCCCCTCTCGCCCCGCTGCTGCCCCTCTCGCCCCGCTGCTGCTCCTCTCTCCCCGCCGCTGCTCCTCTCGTCCCGCTGCTGCTCCCCTCGTCCCGCTGCTGCTGCTCCTCTCCCCGCTGCTGCTCGTGCCCCGCTGCTGCTCCTCTCTCCCCGCTGCTGCTCCCCTCGTCCCGCTGCTGCTGCTCCTCTCCTCGCTGCTGCTCCTCTCCCCCCCCCCGCTGCTGCTCCTCTCTCCCCGCTGCTGCTCCTCCCCCGCTGCTGCTCCTCTCTCCCCGTTGCTGCTCCTCTCCCCCCGCTGCTGCTCCTCTCCCCCCACTGCTGCTCCTCTCCCCCCACTGCTGCTCCTCTCCCCCCACTGCTGCTCCTCTCCCCCCACTGCTGCTCCTTGTGCCCCGTGTGGTGATCCACCACTGTGTAATTGTTTGTGTGCCTGCATTAGGGGATGTACAGCAGTACCTGTATTACAGGTTTGCCGGTAGCCCCTGCCGGCTAGCTCCGCCCACAGGGAGCAATATAAATATGTATGAGTTCTCCTGAGCTGCCATTCTACCAGCTGCAGTCGGAGGATAAACATCTCACTGTAATAAAGCCTCTCTTGTACCGATTCGAGTCTTTAAGTGCACTTGATAGCGCATCACCCCGCTGCTGCTGCTCTTTCCCCGCTGCTGCCCCTCTCACCCCGCTGCTGCCCCTCTCGCCCCGCTGCTGCCCCTCTCGCCCCGCTGCTGCCCCTCTCGCCCTGCTGCTGCCCCTCTCGCCCCGCTGCTGCCCCTCTCGCCCCGCTGCTGCCCCTCTCGCCCCGCTGCTGCTCCCCTCGCCCCGCTGCTGCTCCCCTCGCCCCGCTGCTGCCCCTCTCGCCCCGCTGCTGCTCCCCTCGCCCCGCTGCTGCTCCTCTCTCCCCGCCGCTGCTCCTCTCGTCCCGCTGCTGCTCCCCTCGTCCCGCTGCTGCTGCTCCTCTCCCCGCTGCTGCTCGTGCCCCGCTGCTGCTCCTCTCTCCCCGCTGCTGCTCCCCTCGTCCCGCTGCTGCTGCTCCTCTCCTCGCTGCTGCTCCTCTCCCCCCCCCCCCGCTGCTGCTCCTCTCTCCCCGCTGCTGCTCCTCCCCCGCTGCTGCTCCTCTCTCCCCGTTGCTGCTCCTCTCCCCCCGCTGCTGCTCCTCTCCCCCCACTGCTGCTCCTCTCCCCCCACTGCTGCTCCTCTCCCCCCACTGCTGCTCCTCTCCCCCCACTGCTGCTCCTTGTGCCCCGTGTGGTGATCCACCACTGTGTAATTGTTTGTGTGCCTGCATTAGGGGATGTACAGCAGTACCTGTATTACAGGTTTGCCAGTAGCCCCTGCCGGCTAGCTCCGCCCACAGGGAGCAATATAAATATGTATGAGTTCTCCTGAGCTGCCATTCTACCAGCTGCAGTCGGAGGATAAACATCTCACTGTAATAAAGCCTCTCTTGTACCGATTCGAGTCTTTAAGTGCACTTGATAGCGCATCACCCCGCTGCTGCTGCTCTTTCCCCGCTGCTGCCCCTCTCACCCCGCTGCTGCCCCTCTCGCCCCGCTGCTGCCCCTCTCGCCCCGCTGCTGCCCCTCTCGCCCCGCTGCTGCCCCTCTCGCCCCGCTGCTGCCCCTCTCGCCCCGCTGCTGCCCCTCTCGCCCCGCTGCTGCCCCTCTCGCCCCGCTGCTGCCCCTCTCGCCCCGCTGCTGCCCCTCTCGCCCCGCTGCTGCCCCTCTCGCCCCGCTGCTGCCCCTCTCGCCCCGCTGCTGCTCCCCTCGCCCCGCTGCTGCCCCTCTCGCCCCGCTGCTGCTCCCCTCGCCCCGCTGCTGCTCCTCTCTCCCCGCTGCTGCCCCTCTCGCCCCGCTGCTGCCCCTCTCGCCCCGCTGCTGCTCCTCTCGCCCCGCTGCTGCCCCTCTCGCCCCGCTGCTGCTTCCCTCGCTCCCCGCTGCTGCCCCTCTCGCCCCGCTGCTGCCCCTCTCGCCCCGCTGCTGCTCCTCGCTCCCCGCTGCTGCTTCCCTCGCTCCCCGCTGCTTCTCCCCTGGCCCCGCTGCTGCTCCCCTCGCCCCGCTGCTGCCTCTCCACCCGCTGCTGCTCGCTCCCCGCTGCTGCTCCCCTCGCCCCGCTGCTGCTCCCCTCGCCCCACTGCTGCTCCTCTCTCCCCACTGCTGCTCCTCTCCCCCCCCTCTGCTGATCCTCTCCCCCCGCTGCTGCTCCTCTCCCCCCGCTGCTGCTCCTCTTCCCCCCCGCTGCTGCTCCTCTTCCCCCCCGCTGCTGATCCTCTCCCCCTCTTCCCCCCCCGCTGCTGATCCTCTCCCCCCTCTGCTGATACTCTCCCCCTGCTGCTGCTCCTCTTCCCCCCGCTGCTTCTACTCCCCGCTGCTACACCTCTTCCCCCCCTGCTTGTGCTGTTCCTCTCCCCCCGCTGCTGCTCCTCTCCCCCCGCTGCTGCTCCCCTCTCCCTGCTGCTGCTCCCCTCTCCCCGCTGCTACACCTCTCCCCCCTGCTTGTGCTGTTCCTCTCTCCAGACCAATCAGTTGCTTTGTTTTGCCCTGTGTCACATTCTGAGTCCTGACATCATTGCAGGAACTCTGCCTGTTTCAGTGAGGGTCACTGCGCTGCTCCTTTTGATGTTTCGCTCTGATCTCTCCGCCGCTCTCCTCCCGCTGCTTTACCCTGTGTTTCTGCCGCTCTCCTCGTGCTCTTTTATCCTGTCTCTCTACCTCTCTCCTCGCCCTCTTTTACCCTTTTCCACCACTCTCCTAGCGTTCTTTTATCCTGTCTCTCAGCCGCTCCCCTCGTGCTCTTTTATTTTATCTCTCTGCCGCCCTCCTCGCACTCTTTTAATCTTTCTGTCCCCTGCTCTCCTCGCACTTTTCTATCCTGTGTCACCGCCGCTCTCCTTGCACTCCTTTACCCTGTCTCTCCGCCGCTCTCCTCGCACTCTTTGAATCTGTGCCAGTTAAGGGCTATCATGGCAGCACAGTAGCACAGTGGGTAGCACAGTAGCTTAACAGCTCCAGGATCCCAGGTTCAATTCCCGACTTGGGTCACTGTCTGTGCGGACACTGTCTGTGCGGAGTCTACACATTCTCCCGGTGTCTGCGTGGCTTTCCTCCGGGTGCTCCGGTTTCCTCCCACAGTCCAAAGATGTGTGGGTTAGGTGGATTGGCTATGCTAAATTGCCTTTAGTGTCCAAAAACGGTTAGGTGGGGTTACGGTGATAGGGTGGAGGTGTGGGGATGGGGTGGAGGTGTGTGATTGGATGGGGTGCTGTTTACAAGGGCTAGTGAAGACTCGATGGGACGAATGGCCTTCTACACTGTAAATTCTATGATTCTGTGGAGAAAATGCTATGACGTATTCTTACTCATTGCGATCTGTGGGTCAGGCAATCAAGGATCCAATTGGGAAGAGAAGAACCAAGTCCTGGGTTTTGGAGTTTGGATATGAGCTTGGTTGAAATTGTGTTAATAAAAGCAGAACTATAGTCAATAAACAGAAGCCTGACATCGATGTCCTTGTTGGCGAAATATTCCAAAAATGATTGTAAGACCAGGGGAATAGAATCTGCTGCAGACCGGTTAAAGCGGTAAACGAATTTCAGTGGATTAATGCAATCTGGAAGATTGTAGTTGATGCGTCTCATGATTAACCTCTCAATGCACTTCATAAGATGCCAGAGCCACCAGGTGATAGTCATTAATTCACATTGCCTGGTTTTTCTTTGGCACCGGTATGATAGTGGCTTTCGAAAAGCAGCTGGGAACCTGAGAACGGAGTAAGGAGAAGTTAAAGATGTCTGCAAACACACCCACCAACTGGTCCATTCAGGATCTAAGTGCACGGTTAGGGACTCCAATAGGACCCATTGCTTTCTGTGGATTCACTTTCGAGAAAGTTAATCTGACGTCTGAGGATGTGACTGTGGGTATAAATGTATCCAAACTTATTGGGGCAGGTGACATAAATTTCTTAGCTTCCTGCTCAAAGACAGTGTAGAAATAAATTAAGTTCATCAAAGAGATGCTCTGTTACCAGAGATTCTACTTGTTATTATCCTTACAGACCGTTATATTGTGTAAGCCTTGCATCAATTGTCATGTGAAAGTACCTTTAAGATATGGGTGTTTATCAAATAGCTGTAGTGGGTGTACCTTTAAGAAATGGATGTTTGTTAGACAGCTGCAGTGATGTCAGAGAGTGGGTGGAGCTGGGCTGGCTGTCTGCTTTTACTTTCGCTTTGGGCTCGCAGCTACAGGGTGTGTTTTAGTTTTGTTTTGAGAGCTGGATAGCCGCAGTTACAGCAAGAAGGTGTATTAGTCTCTCTCTCTGCAATCTAAAGACTGTCTCCAGATCCTTTGGTGATTTAAAAATAATACCTGTTTCTGTGGATAAGTTAAACCTGATGTATTTCTGTCAAATGTTTTTTTTTGTCTTATGGATGTTGCAAGGAAAGGTTAAGAGTTACTTATCGAGTGCTGTATTCTTTGGGGGATTTATTGGTGTTGATAGTTGTTAAGATGTTTACTGTGGGTTTATAAAGTGTTAACTGGTTTCAAAAATAAACACTGTTTTAATTTAAAAGTACTGTAGATCTCTGTTGCATCACACCTATAAAGTAAGCCTGTGTGCTCTCCATAACCATAATCCATTAACAGTTGTGCGTCCATGGTTTCAGATTAGGAAACACTCATATTACCTTCTTTGGCACGCAGTCCTCAAAACACTTACTGATGAAGACTGTGACGTTAGTAGCATACTCGTTTAAGTTGGTCGCTGAGTTCTTGAGTATGGGCCAATCCACTGACTCCAAACAGTCGTGTAGGAGGTCTTCCGTTGCCTCAGGCCAACATTGCATGACTTTCCTATCCTGCTGCTTTAGTTTCTGCATGTATGCTGGGAGAAGGAGCAGCGTCCTGTGGTCTGGTTTTTCAAAATGTGGCCAAGGGATGGAACGGTAGGCACCCTTCATGTTTGTACAATAGTGGTCAAGGATTTTATAGCCCCTGGTGGCGTCGGGAAGTGTTGGTAAAATTTTGGAAATACACTCTTGAGATTGGCCTGGTTAAAATCACTGGCCACCATGAACAAGGCTTCTGGGTATTTTGTTTCAAAGTTATTTACAACAGTGAACGATTCATGAAGTGCCTTCTTCACCTGCATCTGGGGTGGAATATTGACCGCTATAATAATGACAGAAGTGAACCCCCGTGGAAGAAAACAGGGGTGGCACTTCGCAGTCATGTATTCGGGATCCAGGGAGCAACAACTCGTCAGGGTTGCCACATCTGAGCACCAAGAGGTGTTGCTGAGGAAACAAACTTCACCGCCCTTTGTCTTGCCAGAGGATAGTAAGAAGCCTTACAACACCAGGTTAAAGTCCAACAGGTTTGTTTCAAACACGAGCTTTCGGAGCACTGCTCCTTCCTCATTCACCTGCGGAAGGAGCAGTGCTCCGAAAGCTAGTGTTTGAAACATACCTGTTGGACATAAACCTGGTGTTGTAAGACTTCTTACTGTGCTCACCCCAGTCCAACGCCGGCATCTCCACATCATGGTTGCCAGAGGATGTCATGCGATCCATGAATTGAGAAGCACTCAGATTGCAAAGCACGGTCAGGTAAGGCAGGATTCAGCCATGTGTCCATGACACAGAGCACACGGCAGTCTCTCACTTCCCTCTGAAAATTAAGTCTAGAATTATGCTTGTCCAGTTAGTTTTCAATGACTTGGACACTGGCAGGCTTGGAGGGCTGAAGGGCCTGTTCCTGTGCTGTACTTTTCTTTGTTCTTTACTCTAGGTGTTGTTTTAATCTCACCTGAAGACCAGCACATTTTCTACATTTCCTGTGTCGAAAGCAGCTTCTGCCTGTCCATCGGTCCTCTTCTGCTACTGGATCGGGTCGGGCTGGCCCACGTGCCCAAACCCAGCATCGATGGCCGGACTGAAAGCCCCCCAAACCAGGCCTCGATCTAGCCCTCGGCGTGTGTGGTAGTCACCACTGTTGCATTATATACTGCATACAAGGGTATTACGGTAAGGCCCCTTACATATTGGCACAATATACAAGTGTATTCCCTCGACCGCGCAGCCCACCCCTCCTGGACATCGTGGACCCCGCCAGCGAACGCCCTACTGTGCAGCCCGTCAGCGACCGCCCCCAGCCAACCCCAGGTCATACAACCCTGGGGGACCCAACTGCTACTTCTGCGGACAGTCAAAGAACCCCCGACAACGATGCCCGGCACGGCCTCTACAAGGCCTGCAGTAAGAAAGGACATTTAGCTGCTGTGTGCAATGCCCGTGTGGTCGCCGACGTTTCCCTGGCACCCCTCGTGCGACCCGCGGGCGCCGCCATCTTCCTCCTCTCAGACCTCGTGCGGCCCGTGGGCACCACCATCTTGCTCCCCTCACAACACGTGCAGCCTGTGGTCACCGCCATCTTACTCGCCATCGTGCTCGCCTCACACATGCGGTCCGTGGGTGCCGCCACCTTGCCTGCCCCAGGATACGTGCAGCCCGTGGGTGCCGTCATCTTCCCCGCCTCAGGATCCCTACTCATCAGGCACCTCATCGCCTGCAACCGCCGCCGTCCAGCCATGCTAGCCTCCATTACGATCGACCAGACACGACTGCACAACCTCGCGACCACGTCGACAACGGTGAAGATCGACGGGCATAAGGTTTCCTGCCTTCTGGACTCCGGGAGCACTGAGAGCTTCATCCACCCCGATACAGTAAGACGCTGCTCCCTTGCGGTCCATCCCACCAACCAGAGAATCTCCCTGGCCTCCGGATCCCTCTCCCTCGCCTCCGGATCCCACTCTGTGGTGATCCGGGGGTACTGCACTGCTACCCTCACCATCCAGGACGTAGAGTTCAGCGGCTTCCACCTCTATGCCCTCCATAACCTTTGCGCTGCCTTGCTACTCGGCCTGGACTTCCAGTGCAACCTCCAGAGCCTAACCTTGAAATTTGTTGGGCACCTACCACCCCTTTCTGTATGCGGCCTCACGACCCTTAAGGTCGACCCATCTTCCCTGTTTGCGAACCTCACCCCGGATTGCAAACCCGTCGCCACCAAGAGCAGACGGTACTGTGACCAGGACAGGACCAGCAGCTGCTACGTGAAGGTATTATCGAGGCAAGCAACAGCCCCTGGAGAACCCAAGTGGTAGTGGTAACAGGATGGTCGTTGACTACAGTCAGACCATCAATTGGTACACGCAGCTCCACGCGTACCCCTCCCTCGCATATCTGATATGGTCAATCGGATTGCACAGTACCGGGTCTTCTCGACAGTAGACCTTCGCAAGGCAGACCGCCAGTACACCGCATTTGAAGCGACGGCTGCCTTTACCATTTCCTTAAGGTTCCCATCGGCGTCATTAACGGGGTCTCCCAGCTGGGTCCCCGCACCCCCCCCCCCCCCCCCCCCCCCCGCACCGGCACCACCCTCCCTTCCCCCGCCGCACCCTGCCACAGCCCCCGCTCCAGGACGTTCCACCCTCCCCTTGGTCCCACCCATGGATGAAGATGAGGTCGACACGCTCTCGGAGTCACCGCCGGCATCAACACCACACGTGTGGCACTCGCAATGGCGGATCAAAGCGCCCGACTATCTAAATTTGTAGACTCTTTCAAAAAAAATTTTGACAACCTGTATGTAACCTGGACTCTTTTTTTGACAGGGGGTGAATGTGGTAGTCACCACTGTTGCATTATATACTGCATACGAAGGTATTAAGGTAAGGCCCTTGTACTACAGGTACGGGGGTAGATCCCTGCCTGCTGGCTTCGCCCAGTAGGCGGAGTATAAATGTGTGGGTTCTCCGAGCTGCAGCCATTTCGGCAGCAGCTGCGGGAGGCTCCACATCTCTGCGCAATAAAGCCTCGATTACTCTCTACTCTCATCTTGTTGTAATTGATAGTGCATCATCGGGCATACTTGTCAGGCCTCTTCTGCTTCCTGATCAGGTTTTTCAGGGTATGGACACTAGGCGGGCCTTTCCGGGTTCTGTCGAGCCAGATCACAGAGTTGAATGCTGAATCGGGCACCTCAGACATTGGATCCTTCTCCAGGCGGGGTTGAGCCCACTAGCCGGGCCTCTTCCATTTCAAGGTCGAAGTAGGGTCAGCGGTGATGTCCTTCCCAGTCAGGTTTGACCAAGTCATGTGACTTGGTACACAGAAGTCAAAGAATCTCCAGACCCGTAAATTCAAAGAAGTATGATTCGTGATTTTGTTAGTTTTTAGATCTAAAAGACTAGAATGGCTCTAATTAATATAGAAGAGGATCTGCAAGGGACACCTTGCAGAGTCGTCATGCTCCTGCGCCATCTTTTCAGTTTCTTCGATCGATTGAACAATGCTCAGCACCTTTCACCATGTCTCGGATACTGAAGCAGGCTGTGTTTATACAGAGTTTACACAGGACATTATTCAGGCTTGGGCTGATAAGTGGGAAGTAACAGTCACAAGTGTTGGGCAATGACCATCTCCAACAAGAGAGAATTTAGCCGTCGCCCCTTGACATTCGATGGCATTATCATCGTTGAATCCCCCACCATCAACATCCTGAGGGTAGCATTGTGGATAGCACAATGGCCTCACAGCTCCAGGGTCCTAGGTTCGATTCCGGCTTGGGTCACTGTCTGTGCGGAGTCTGCACATCCTCCCCGTGTGTGCGTGGGTTTCCTCCGGGTGCTTCGGTTTCCTCCCACAGTCCAAAGATCTGCAGGTTAGGTGGATTGGCCATGATAAATTGCCCTTAGTTTCCAAAATTGCCCTTAGTGTTGGGTGGGGTTACTGGGTTATTGGGATAGGGTGGAGGTGTTGACCTTGGGTAGGGTGCTCTTTCCAAGAGCCGGTGCAGACTCGATGGGCCGAATGGCCTCCTTCTGCACTGTAAATTCTATAATCTAAGAGCCGGTCAGAGGATGGGAATTCATGAAGAGTAACTCACCTCCTGACATCCCAAAGATGGTCCCCCATCAACAAACACAAGTCGGAGTATAATTTAGTACTCTCCACTGGACTGGGTGAATGAAGCTTCAAAAATACTCAGGAAGCTAACGCCATCCAGGACAAAGCAGCCTGCTTGATTGGCAACCCGTTTGCCATGATAAATACTCACTCTTTCCACCACCAACACACAGTGGCAGCCGTGTGTACCGTCTACAAGATGCATTGCAGTAACTCACCAAGGTTCTTTCGACAGCACCTTCCAAACCCATGACCCCTACCATCTAGAAGCACAAGGACAGAAAATGCATGGGAACCCTACCATCCGGAGGTTCCACTCCAAGCCACACAGCATATTGTCTTGGAAAATATCACCGTTTCTTCACTGTTGCTGGGTCAAAATCCTGGAAGTCCTTTCTTAACAGCACTGAGAATACCAAGTGTACACCACTTGGACCACAGCGGTTCAGGAAGGCCGTCCCCAGGGCAGTGAGGGATGGGCAATAAATGCTGGCCTGGCCAGCAACACCCACATCCCATGCTCATGATTAAATCGGAAGGTGTTTTGTCACCACCGGGAAGCGTGATGTGGAGCCTCTCTCATTATTAAGTGGATTTGACTCCCATGTGTCTCATCGTAATGAACTGCATTAAATCTAACGATCATTCCTCTCCCTCCACAGAATCCCCGACAGACCGAGAAGGTGATGGGATGATGTTTATCAATAGAAACAGTTCAAATTTGTTCGAGGCATTGAAAATACCAATTCAAACCAAATAATAATAGCCACCACCCCCCCTGCAACATCCCCCCCCCCCAAAAATTCCCAAGCTTGTATCTGAAGTTAGGTATCCAGTTACCGTCTCCTGCGGTCTTCATCATATATTGGTACATGGGTAAGTGTGGCCGGTCAGCAAAATCCTCCGATTTCTTCACCAGTGCCTCTTTTAGGGTTTCATATCCGTTTAGTATCACAGTGTTTGTCCATCCAAACTGTACACCGACCACATCGCCGTATTTCTTCCACAGCTTAAAAATGGAAAATAAATTAACTAGGGGACGTTGATCACTTATAGGTCAAAGACAACGTTGATCAGAGTTTGAATGAAAGGAAACATTTTACTGTTAATTTATACATTGGTATTGATCTTCCAGGTCCTCGAGGTAACAGGCCTGGCCCAAGGAGTGTGCAGGTGCAGTTTAGCCATTGACACAATGAGTATCAGCCAAGCCTCAGTTACTTGCACTCTTGTCTCTGAGTCACAAGGTTGCAGGTTCA
This sequence comes from Scyliorhinus canicula, assembly GCF_902713615.1. Taxonomy (NCBI): domain Eukaryota; kingdom Metazoa; phylum Chordata; class Chondrichthyes; order Carcharhiniformes; family Scyliorhinidae; genus Scyliorhinus; species Scyliorhinus canicula. Next base: position 109,708,163 of record NC_052157.1, on the reverse strand, counting down.
ACTCTGACTGCAGCACCTGAGCACATTAATCTATGCTGACTCTCCAGAACGTCACTGATGGAGTGTACTGCTGGAGCAGCAGATGTCTTTTATAAAGCGAGGCCCAAACGTCTGCTTGGGGCTTGGTGGCTGTCAAAGATGTACAGATGTCACGGCACGATGAAGATAGGGACTATTAATGGTGTCCTGGGTAATATTTATCGTTCAATCACATCATGACAAAATGAGACTCAATTTAAGCTTGAGGGACACCTAGGGCGCGATCTACCGGCCACGCTGCATCTGAAAAGCAGCAGGCAACAGTGCCACATGGCCTGTAGCTGCCGGACACCCCACTCCTGGGACCTAATCTAATGTAATCTCGCAAGATGTCGCAATGAGGAGCCCACCCACTATGGGTGGGGTCACTTTTTGGAAAATCTGCATATTATTGTTGTGTTATGCTTCTTAATGTAGCATACGCTGCTTCCTTGATGTATACTCTGACAAAGGAAGGTTCAGACTTGGAGATGAGGTTTAATACATTTATTGAACAGTTAACAATTCTCCTACTTGAGTTCGACTCCCCTGCTGATCTTGCTATAGTAACTCAGTCTAACTAACCTGTCCACTCTAATCCACGCGGTGGGTGTGATGCTTCCTGATCTGTCCCTGTCTCTCTGAGTGTCGCCTATGGAAAGAGAAAGAGCATGTGTACCCTGTCCTTTTATATGGGTAGCCCCCTTGTGGTAGTGTCACCTCTGGGTGTCTCTTGACTGTCCATTGGTCGTGTCCTATCTTACTGACCTATTGGTTGAATGTCTGTGTGTCATGATGTCTCTGGTGCTCCCTCTAGTGTTTACTTAGTTGCAGTGTATCTACATTAACCCCTTGTGTATTTACAGTGATGCATATCACCACAATTATAATTATGATTATTATAGTAAGACAGCTAGTCTCACTCTAATATGCAGTTCCCTGAGGTAACCAAGGTGTTGGGAACTATCCCCTTCACGTTGGAGAACTTGGGCGAGTGCCATTAAGTGCTCGTCTCCACAAACGGGACCGGATGGAATAGCATTTGTGGTGGACTCCCATGGGAATCAGAAGGTCCTTGGTACATGCCCTCTGGGCAAGGTTGTACCCTGTCATTGCCGGTGCCACCTGGGCACCTTCACAGGGCCAGCCTAGCACCCTGGCAGTGCCACCTGGGTGCCAGCCTGGCACTACCAAGGTGCCAAGCTGGCATTTTTTCAACAGCAATGATTGGGCTAGAGGTGCCCTGTGCAGGTGTGGGCCAGTGCCCCCCTTACAGTGAGTTGGGACTGATGTGTGGGGGTTCGGGGGTTGTGCTGAGGGCTCGAGAGTTCAGGGCGCCATTTAAATATGGCGTCCCGATCTCTGCCAGCACTGCGAAGTTTTGGCGAGCAGGGCTCCTCAGTGCAGGAAACAGGACTAAGTGCTGCTTCAGCTGCTCGTTTCCCACTGAAGCCCTGTATTTAACAGGAGCCACGTTCAGTAGCGTTGTGTTTCTCTTCGCTGTGAGCGCCAGCAAACACCCGGCTAAATGTGCTTGCTGTGGGACATAGTTCCCATTTAGTTCAATCGCTCCCCTTATCTTTTGATTAGACACTTTACAGCTTTTTGGACTCAACACTGGGTGTAACAATTTCAGATCATGAACTCTGATGCCACCACACACATATCACACCCCCAGCCGCCTCCCTTCCTACCCGGCACCACTCCCCATCACCAGCACCATTTTGTTTCCTTGTTTTTGCATGTTTCAATCTTCTCATTATTTTTGCTTTCCGACAGTAGCAGACCTGCTCGAGACACTGCTCCACCTCCATTGCCTTTGACGCTGGAGGACTAATCTTCTGTCATTCAATATTGCTTCTGTCCTGGAGGAACTTCCAATCTCCAGTGGCTGGGGGAGGGCGGGGTTATACCCTGGAGATGGCTCAGAAGATACACTGGGGAAATTCCTCTGGAGTCCCAGAGCAACAACTGCCCGGGAATCTGTCGGGAAGTTCAAACTTCCACTGAGCAATTATCGTGCACATCGAACCATCTGAAACGCGGATTTAAATCGGAGACTTCAAATGGTTCCAGCTCTCTTAGCAGAATAGTTAGCCGAGAAAAGTCAGAGGAATGAAAAGCATTTCAAACTGTAGAATTTACAGTGCAGAAGGAGGCCATTCTGTCCATCGTGCCAGCACTGGCCCTTGGAAGGAGCACCCTACTTAAGCTGAGGCACATGCCTCAACCCTACTCCCATAAATCCAGTAACCCAACCTAACTATTGCACACTAAGGGGCAATTTAGCATGGCCAATCCGCCTAACCTGCACATCTTTGGACTGTGTGAGCACTGGGAGGAAACTCATGCAGACACAGGGAGAACGTGCAGAGTCCACACAGACAGTTGCCCGAGGCTGGAATTGTACCCGGGTCCATGGTGCTGTGAGGCAGCAGTGCTAACCATTGTGCCACCGTGCCGCCCAAAAGGGGCTTCACTATCCCCCTGCGCTGATGGCCGACACTGGGATCCAACACAGGAATCCAACACACTTCCCACACTTGGCCCGAATCGGAAGGCAGGGCGAGCAATGTGGAGCTCCATCCCAGTGTGGGTAGAAAGAATGAGGTGGCAATCCGACCCCTGCCCTCTGATATTCTGGCCCGAATGAACCCTTCTGTCATTTAATCTCTCCTGTTTTTCACCCCATCACAGAACTGCGTTTTGTCCTTGTCCCAGCAGTGCACCAACCTCTCGCTCAAAATCCCGTCGCATCTTTAACTTTTCCCAGTTCTGATGAGCTGAGAGGGTAAACTCTGTTCCTCCTGACACAGATACTGCCTCGCCAGCCGATATTTCCTACATTTTCCATTTTTATCGTGTTGCTGTTTGTGGGATCATTCTGCACACAAAATGGCTGCTGCCTTTCCTACATTATAACAGTAATTACTCGTCAAATGTTCCTCATTGACCATAAATCACGGCGAGATCTCCAGTGTTTGTGAAAGCCGCTACATAAATGCAGGCTTTTCTTTTCATAACTTCAATTTAAATCTTGACCAGAAGTATATTAAATCCAAATGTTACATTCGACCCGATAAAGAAAGAGCACAGAGAGAAGAAATGGTCGGTGGGTCAGACACAGTAAAACAAAACTGAATTAAAAGAGAGACAAGCAAGATGGAAAGAGAGGAAGGGAGAAGCAAAATCTACAAATAGAGGAAAAGAGAGATCAGTCGAATGGGTGTAATGTAATCTCTGGAATATAAAATATTTAATAGGACGCGGGAGTCGCAGGCTGTGCCAACATTTATTGCCCATCCCTAATTGCCCTTGAGGGGACATTTAAGAGTCAACCACATTGTTGTGGATTTGGAGTGCACATGTAGGCCAGACCAGGTAAGGAGGGCAGATTTCCTTCCCTGGTGAGTCGGATGGGTTTTTTCATGAATGATTTCATGGCCATCATAAGTTTTTAATTCCAGATTTTTATTCAATTCAAATTTCACCATAATAATAATACCTTATTGTCACAAGTAGGCTTAAATGAAGTTACTGTGAAAAGCCCCTAGTCACCACATTCCGGCGTCTGTTCGGGAAGGCTGGTACGGGAATTGAACCTGCTGGCATCGTTCTACATTACAAGCCAGCTGTTTAGCCCACTGTGCTAAACCACCATCTGCCATGGTGGGTCCTCAGAACGTTACCCTGGGTCTGTGGAATCCTAGTCCAGTGACAATACCATTACGCCACTGCTTCCCATGTGTTGCGTTCCGTGATCTTGTCTAGGAATGATTCTACAGGATTGCTGGTGACTTCGCCAGAACGATGATTTGTTACTGTACACGTGGTTAGGTAACGATACGAATTTTATACAGACCAAGTTATTACAGAGTTACATTAGACTCTCCTCGAATTGCCTATAACTGCGACTATTCCTTGTGCACGCCTTACAACCTTTAGCTGGTCGCCGGATATCACCTGACTTATGCCTAACGCCACCTGCTGGTGGGAGGTCACACTGCTGACTACATGTAATATTGTCCCCAGGCATATCACCACACCCTGGGAAAACCCACTCATTATTGACATTTTCACACATTCCAAGCTGGGGAAAACAAAGCTCTCAACACAAAAGTTATACTGTATTTCATTTAAAGAAACAATTTTTTAAAAATCACTAAATAAGAACACAAGTGGGTAAAGAAAATTTGGTGTCAAAGAGGGAATGAAGTTGTATACAATTTATAGGGTAGAAACAATAAGCCCCAATAAAAGGGAGAAAGAAAATAAAAGGGTTAAACGAGACCCATAGAACGGCATTCCTCACATCAAGCCAGCCCCATTCACTCTTTTTTATACCACTGTTTGGATGTACCTTTGCGAACGACGGGTGAGGGTTGTTCAAGTCTACCTGGTGAATATTCCCAATGAAAGGCAAACCCCAGGGTCCAGGAGGGTAGTTCCGACACTTCTTTCGTCTCTTCATGAAGTCAACGGCCAGAGCAAACACAGTGAAGAACACGGCCAGCACAGTGAATCTGTCAAATACAATGAACAGAAACCCGGGGAAAGCTGAGAGCTCCATCTTTACCAGAGAGACAAAAACACTTGTCCAGCAGCCAACGAACTGTTCCCAGTCTATCACCTGACTGTCAGTGAGCTCCGCTGCAGAGCTTTACTGGGAGGAGTCCTCCATTCTTATGTAACACACAACACCATGTGACTTTAGCTTAACCAATCTGTGAGTTATTTTAGGCAATGTTTGTTTTAAAAAGCAGCTGTATCCTTAGTGACGCCCACAGAAAGCGTGGATTTGGACTGACAATCGCAGGCTCGTTGAAATTAAAAATTTGGACTTCCTCCCAGCCATAATGTTTCTTTGCTTCTTTGCTTCAGTCTCACCTGATGAAGGAATGACATTCTGAAAGCTAACGATTCCACATAAACCTGTTGGACTTTAACCTGGTGTTGTAAGACTTCTTACTGTGTCCACCCCAGTCCAACGCCGGCACCTCCACACCATGATTTTAAATTGTCATCTATCCTGTTTATTGGCAGATGCTAACATTTGAGTACTGAAATGATTGTCTTATCCTTAAGAATCTCAATGACATTTACTCGTGGTAGCTGTGTCGTGTACTAATTATCCATCACATTTTCTTCTTATCTGGGTCTTTAAGATGGTAATGATGGTTGTTTGGTGTCCTCTTTTTTAGTATAGCAGAATCGCGTGGTGCCATTGCCGGGAGGTGGCTGGAGGGTTTAGATATTTATTGGTGGGTTCAAAATGCGGGAGGGACATTTGTCTCCCATTCCCTTATTGGCTTTTTTATCTTCCCCTCTCTGTTGAGGAATGTTGGAGGGAAGAAAAACCTCAAAGTCTGTTCTCGGCCACGTGGTGTTGATAAATCTTCGTTTAGTTCGGAAAAACTGTGTGCACACAAGAGAGGCAAGTTCTGCTGCTAGCTTTAGCTCGCAAAAGCAAGCTCTGCCTGTCCTCAGAATCACATGCATATATATTTGAAGTTCTTCGGAGTCACAAGCAGATATTGATGTCACTGAATCATTCAGAACAATACAAAGTGATCAGTATGCATATTTTCTGGTCCCCATAATGGGAAAACGATTAAAGAAAACAATGTTTCCTTACAATCTCATGGGTTTGTGCTTAACATATTTAACTTCCAGAAGAGGTGCGAACGTGTTGGACAATGGATCCCTTAGACTTACTGGGGCCTCCTGCGTTTCCCTTTTCATCTTCAAATATTCTGTGAGATGGTTAAATCATTTCCAGTGTGGGTGACTTTAACTGCTTGCTTGCTGGTTTTCCCTTGGTATATGTTTAACCCCTTGCCTGCTGGTTTGCCCTTGACCTGTGCTATTAAATACTTTGAGACATATTTATTATACCAATCCTGACATCTATAGCAATTTCTTCCGCTAACAAGCCCCCCCCCCCACCCCCACCCCCCCCCCCCCCCCCCCCCCGATGGCAATAAATATTACATACCCAAGAAAGCCATATAAACACTCCCTTTTCTCTGTGTGCTATCTTTGGTTGAAAACATACTGTTTTTGAAAACTCACCACTATTCTTAGAATTCCCCCTGTACCAAAAAGGACCGACTTTCTAAATGGTGAACAGGGATTCTGACTCCCTGACTCCGATGCAGGCTTCGGTGGGTGCTATTCAGGTCAAACTATATTTTCAAGTTATCCCCCGGTATAACCCATACTTTCACCGAAGATTTTATCTACTTACCACTTAGTAGCATTGATGTCCTGGGTCCTGCATTGCTAAGTAAGTAAAGTAGACTTTAGGAATAACCACTGTTTCAGGTTAAATTAAGTTATTTTATTATTATATTTTTTCGCATTGACCGACCTCCCGGGTGGCGGCTCCCCCAGCAAGGTCCAGTGCCCTCTGTTCAAAAACTGTTGGGGGTGCAGCACGGGCGAACCCCCTCCGGTTCTAGTACGCTCCTGGTTGTTGTGAGCAGTCTTGTCCTGTTGGGGGGGGGGCACATGGATAGAGCATCACAATTAGGCGGGTATCATCAGGGCGTTCAGATATAGGCTACAGTAATGCTGAGTGGGTGGAAATAATATACATACCCAAGATGTGACCCGGGAGCACCCTTGTGGCACTTATCCTGGCAGCCCTGGTGAGGTCGTGGAGCTTCTATCGGCCTACTCCCCGGACCGAGGGGTCTGCCCCACAGCACTCACTGCCGTGCCAACCTCACGCCAGGCCCGTCACACTGGGCTAGAAGGGTGGCGATGCCCTCATCTTGGGCAGAGGATGCCCCTGCGCATCACCACTTCATCGACGAGGGTCTCCAGGTCCGTGTCCTGGAACCTTGGGGCGGCCCTCCGTGGCTCGGACACCTTCCTCCTTCTTCTGCTCCGGGTCCTTCCGTGCACGGATCGCGCCCTTTAAGAGGTGGTGCAGTGTCATTCGGGCGTCGCGTGCTGATGATGCGCATTTCACGCCACGCCACCCATGTTCCTCGTGGCCCGATGCTAGCCCATTTCCGGGGCCAGAATCGGTCGCGATCGGGGCCGTTTCGCGCCGTCGTGAAACTCGATGGAGTCCACGATGGCGAGGTCGCTCCGGCACAGCCTCGGAGAATCGCGCCCCTGATGTGCAACTCACAACATCCCCTTTCTATACCAATCGGCAATGCTACTCTCCATTTTCTCATCAAGACCTCACTTTTACGTTGATAACGCTCTGGTGTACACGCAGATTCCTTTTCCGTGTATGCTTTCTGATACATCCGGTTTATTTCTCCATCTTTCTGTTGTAACTCCGCCAATTTTCCTGAACTCAAAATATCCGCTTCATCCTCCACCTGTTCTTTCCAACCATCTGATCAAAAATCGTTTCTGATAATTGCACTTTATCTTTATCTTCACTCTCTGATTTCTCCTCCTGTCTTAACCAGTGACTTTGTGACCGGGTTACTACACAATCCGGAAAAATCCCAGGATATTCGTCCTTCAACACTTCAGTTGTCTGATTTTCCACTGGCTTATCAACTACAGTAGGCATCACTCCCATCTGCGATCCAGCTATATCATTACCCAAGATAAACTGTATTCCTGGACAAGATAGTTTCTCTATTACTCCTACTACCACTTCACCACTCTTCACTGTACTTTCCAACCTTACCTTATATAATGGAACACTACTCCTCTCACCCTGAATTCCACATATTACCACCTTCTCTGGCAATATTCTTCCCAAACTACTAAACTCCTCATCTCTTATCATTAAAGATTAACTCGCTCCTGTATCTCTTAAAATTGTGACTTCTTTACCTGCTCCTCCTGATACACGAGTCAACATTACCCACACAAGTCAATTCTTTAAAGAGATCTGGCACCTTCGTATCAATCACCTCTTGATCAGGCTGTACAATCTTTTGCACCTCCTTCACTTCACTTGGGCTTTCCTTTGCCACTTTAACAAACCCCACTGTCTTATCCTGTTTTACCACATCAGCCTTCCCAGTGCTTTTCTTCAACCACCAACACTGTGACTTTACATGGCCTAGTTTAGTACAGTGAAAACATTTGAAACTTTTTGTTTATTTTCCACCGTCCTGGATTTCTTTTTTCGTCTGAGGTACACTCTCCTTATTATCTCCCATTAGATCACCTTTACCTTTACCACTTGAGTATTTCTCATGTCCCCAGTTTCTGTCCCTCACAGGCTGAAACTGATGTCGGAAACCAAAGTTTGATTTATGAATTAATTCATAATCATCTGCCATTTCTGCTGCTAATCTCACAGTTTTAGCCCTCTGCTCTTCCACATGAGTTCTCACTACACCAGGAATTGAACTTTTAAACTCCTCCAAAAGTATAATTTCTCTGAGAGCTTCATACATTTCGTCTATTTTCAAAGCCCTTATCTACCTATCAAAATTACCCTGTTTGATCCTTTCAAACTCCATGTATGTTTGACCAGGTTCTTTCCTTAAATTTCTAAACCTTTGTCTGTAGGCTTCAGGCACTAGTTCATAAGCACCTTAGATGGATTTTTTCACCTGCTCATATGACTCAGATACCTCCTCTGATAGTGATGCAAACCCTTCACTAGCCCTACCTACCAGCTTTGTTTGAATCCGCAATACCCCACATATCTTGTGGCCATTTCAGTTGTTTAGCTACCTTCTCAAATGAAATGAAAAAGGCTTCTAAATCCTTCTCATCAAACCTTGGCAATGCTTCGACATATTTAAATCGATTCCCACCAAGCCTTCGACTTTGACGCCCTTTTTCACTATCCTCACCACGATCATCCAACTGTACGTTTCCCTTTACGCTTGCCAAGTTTAACTGACTGTCATGTTTCATGACCTTTTTCTGAAGTTCAAACTCTCTCTCTTTATCTTTTTCCCTGATCTGTAGCTCCCTTTCTCTTTCTTTTCCCTCTCTCTCTCTTTCTTTTTCCTCTCTATCTCTTTCGTATTCAAGCTGCTTTAATTCTTTCTCCTGTTCCATTTGTTTAATTTGTAACTGAATTTTTGCCATTTCCAATGAGTCAAACTGTATGTCAGGCAACTTTAAATGCTTAGCCACTGCCATAATTACCTCATCTTTTCGCATTTTGTCAGGCAATGTTAACTGCAATGTTTTTGCCAAATCTCATAGTCTGCTTTTAGCCTTTGTCCGTAAGGTACTGCATGCGACAGTCTCTACCCCCAAAAACCTCTGAGCCTCTGAAGGAGCCATTGTCCACACACACTTCCTACTTTACTAGAATACCACACCCGAAAAGCAACCACAATATACTCACTTCTCACTGTCTTTAAGTTCACTAAGCCAATCCAATAGAAAGACATTTATCCCCCTCGAGCCCCCAATTTGTTAGGGACCAGGGTTTAGAGAACCCCAAAGTGTATGATGGAGTTCACCTAATCTACAACTTTTATAGTTTGTGGAATGGGGAGCACATGGCCCACTCTACAGGTGTGGTACAACAAAAATGGAAAAGTATTTTTTAAAGCAAAACAATGTTTATTCTATGAACTGAAGTTAACCTTTTTAAAACATATCGTGAACATCTTCGCAACCATTAATTCAAATACAAACCCCAAAGAATACAACACTAAGTAATCCTTAAGCTGTCCTTTTAACATCCATAAGACTTTTTAAAAAATAACTTTTAACAGATGCACATCAGGTTAAAGTCACTACTGAGAGCAGTTATTAGTTTAAAATCACCAAAAGATCGATTTACATTCCTTAGATAACAGAGAGAGACTGTAATACACCTGGCTGTAACTGTAGCTATCCAGTTCTGAAACTAAAACACACCCTGCAGCAAACAGCCTAAAACAAAAGTAAAAAGCTGACAGACAGCTCAGCTCCACCCACACTCTGACATCACTGATAAATACTCATTTCTTAAAGGTACATTTCTTAAGCACCCATTACTTCAAGGTACTCTGACATGACACTGCTGATAACATATCTAAGACTCGCACTAGCCCTTCTCCTTGTAGGTTTATGGCAGCCAGTGCATATTCAGTACCATAAGCTCCGTACTGCAGCCCCTTTCCTACTTCGGCTGCGGCCCAGGAGGCATAACTGTTGGCATTCACTAACTGCTGAATTCATAACAGAATTTGCGCTGCCAAACAACCCGCCAACATCCCCTAGGATACTGCGTTTGCTGCGCCTGTATAACTTTGATTCTGGAGCGATCCTGTAGGTATAGTCATCTATGGCTTCCTGCAGTCTGGTCTCTGCCCAAATTATAGCACTAGAGTGATCATAACATTTGGAGTGCAAAATGTCCAATAACCTTGTAACGTTATATGTGACTTCTAGCGAGACCATGGTGACATCATGTAGTAGTAATCTTGGCTGCCTAATCCTAACTAACCCGTCTGGGGGAAGTTCAACCATATCGGGGCATTTCGTGGGCTTTTGATATCCACAAGTGCTGAGATTGTAGCATCTTACATCGTGACATCCTAATCTGTCTATGTGTGCAATATTCCTGACAGTACAACCCTCCAAGGCCAGGCTCCCACACAAAGGGGGGCAGACTGGCCCATCCAGCTGTTAGATTTAAATACAGACCAAATAGCCAAGCTTCCCTTTGTGATCCTGTTACATTGCATGTATATCCCCACATTCCCAAACCCGTGTGTATATCGTAAATCCCCTTTATGAGTAAATGTCCTTCAGTGTCCAGTTCAGTTTTTAGTCCCAAGTCGGAAGGGGTGGCAAACCAACCTCCTCCCGCACGTGTCTTCAGAAAGTGCTATCCTGTGGGTCACATAATGCTGTTTGACCCCCAGTTGGCTTTGGCCCAGTCGCAGTCTGGATCCTTGAGTCTGATGGGTGTGTCGAGTCTTTCAAGGGACACCGAAACTGTGCGCTCTGCCACCGTCCTTCCCCATACGGTCGTGATCTGTCCGGTGTGACCCGCTCCGAGATCCATGTGGTCGGTTTCTTTATTCATTCCCCCGTTCCTTCTGCGGGGAGTTGCACATATTGCCCCGGGTGCAAGCATGTGTGGTCGCTGATGAATAAAGATGAGTAATGTCGTGGGTGCCTCCCAGGTCTGTCCTCGGCGTATCCATGGAAGCAGGAATCTGTAACAAAGATGGTATGAACCCCTCATAACCGGGAGATGTTAGACCTCCTTTGGTTCCTTGCACATTTTAATTTGAGTATAATGCTTCCACTTCGGCGTGCTTTTCATTTCAATTAAGGCACATGTATCTCCTGCAACAATCACTCCATGTGGTCCCACCCATCTGGGCTGTACGCCTGCCCTTTCTGGAAGTACCTTAATCATGACTCTGTCCCCAGCCTTTGGGGTCTGGCTGCGGATGCAATCTCATTCTTTCTCCCAATCTCTCACTCTTTGTGTGTCTATTACTTCTCCCTTTAAACTGTTCAGCTGCTCCGCCAGGAGCCTGATAAATTTAAACACTCTCTTCCTTGCATTACAGCTCTGCGCCCTCTGTTACTATGTCCTCTGGGAGGGCCATAGCTCTCCCAGTCATTAATTCGAATGGTTTCAGTACTGTCCCCCTTGCTCTTATGGCTCGCACTTTCATGAGTACGGCGGGTAAAATATCTACCCAACCCTGTCCTGTGTCTACTAAAGCTTTTGTCAGACTGTTCTTAAGGACACGGTTTGTCCTTTCAATGATGGCGGAACTCTGGGGGTGATACGGGACGTAAAATGGCTGTTTGACTCCGAGCAGGGCACAAGCCGGCTTCATTGCCTTGCCTGTGAAATGAGTGCCCTGATCTCAATCTAGCTGCAGTAGGGCTTCCCACCACAGAATTCCTTCTTCTGCCAATATCCTGGCCACTGTCCCTGCTGTCCAATCCCTGCAGGGGAATGCCTCCACTCACCGGGTGAATCTGACTCTAATAACAAAGCAGTATCTTTTATTTTGTGACTGCGGGAGTGGTCCGGTGAAATCTATCTGCAGTTGCTCCCATGGCCCCTGCGTTCTGGGCTGAAACCTCATTCTTATGTTTGGGGATTTCCCTGGTTCGCATTGGGCGCAGACTATACCCTGCTGGCAGTGTATTGCTATCTCTCTACCCATCCCTTTCCACCACCAGCACTTATACATTTGTTCGATCATTTTGTCCCTACCAATGTGAGCTATTCCATGGTAATCCTTTGATAATGTCTGCCTTAGACACCTGGGTGCAACTACGTGCCCCTCCTTTCTCCAGATTCAAGTGGATCGTGTTTTGCCCCCTCTCGCTTCCATTCCTCTTTCTCTTCCTTCCCCGCTGTTGCCTGTAACTTTCCCATGCTGTCTGGGTCTGGTTCAGGTGCCGCAATGGCTGACACTACTTTCCCTGGTCCCTCTGGGATCTGCTCGGTAAGGGTCTTTGCTGCCCTATAGGCATAATCATTGCCTTGCTGTTGCGGGGTTTGTATCTTTTTATGGGCGGCTACTTTGATTACGGCGGCTTCTGCTGGGGCTCTGGCTGCTTCTACCTGGTCTCGTATGTGCTGTTCATGTTGCACGTGCCCCCCCTGATGAAGTTATGTAACCTCACCTAGCCCAAGCTACCATATAGTCATGAATCACTCCGAAAGCATACCGGCTGTCTGAATATATGTTCACCCGCTTTCCTGCTGCTAATCATATTTTCTGGTACCCGTAATGGGAAAACGATTAAAGAATACAATGTTTCCTTCTAATCTCATGGGTTTGTGCTTAAAATATTTAACTTCTAGAAGAGGTGCGAATGGGTTGGACAATGGTGTTATGGGAGCGGCGTTTTCAGAACCCCAAAATGTATCATGGAGTTCAACCAACCTCTCCCTTTAATATATTGTTGCTTTTGAAGCACACGGCTTGGTCTCCAGATGTGGTATTACAATTATGGACACGTGGGTTTTTAAACACAAAACAATGTTTATTCCATGAATTCAACTTAACCTTTTTAAATAAACATTGGATCCCTTAACACCCCTTACTTCAAAGATATCCCCGAAAATAATACAACACTAAATAATCCCTCAAAATGTTCCTTCAAACCTCCAAAAGACTTAACACCTTAAAACAGAAACACATTGGGTTAAAGACATTACTATTATGACTTTAAATGACCCAAATGATTCAGAGATAGTCTTTCCTAGCAGAGATCATAGCAGATTCCAGCTTACTGCGAACACAGACACACCCAAGCTCTTTTTCTTCATGCAGCTCTCAGCAAACCAGCCAGGCACTTTTCAGCTGCTCTCTCAAACTGAAATTAAAAGCAGAAGTGAGCTCAACTCAGCTACCCCCACCCTCTGACATCACTTCAGTATTATGAGCTGCTCCATTTCTTAAAGGTACATTGCTTAAACATTCATTTTGTAAAGGTACTCTCACATGACAATTGATCCCTTAGACTTATTTGGGCCTCCTGTGTTTCCCTTTTCATATTCAAATGCTCTGTGAGATGATTAATCATTTCCAATGTGGGTGACTTTAACCCCTTGCTTGCTGGTTTTCTCTTGGTATATGTTTAACCCCTTGCCTGCTGGTATATGTTTAACCCCTTGACCTGTGCTATTACAATACTTTGTCCCAATCCTGACACATATAGCAATTCCTTCCGCGAACAAGGAGTATGTCTCCTGACGGTACTGATAGTAGGGCCATAGGGTTGACTTGTGGTGAGGAACGTCCACTTAGAACTAATGTGGTCATCAATCTTTAGTATTTTTGTAGTGGTGGGTTTCTATGTTGCTGACTAAATCCTACAATGGTACAGACCGGTCTTTTATTTGAGAAAATAACATTGTGGTGCCTCTAAATGACTTGAGATGGGGGAAGTGTATATTGACATACACCCAACTGTGGCGCAAAAATCCAAAACTATTTTTCTCCTGGTGGTGTGTGCAATGGCAGTAAATTTCCCTGATGGAAAGAAATCCTGATTTCTGAGAGTCAAAACAGCTAATTAGCAGGTTTTACAATACCTTATGCTCTAAATCCTGTGGAAGTATATTGGGTACCTTGCAGTCTTGGTAAAGAGACTTGTAACTAATATGGATGAGGAGACATGGGGCAGTGTATGGGATTAGGGCAATAAAATTTTGGTATACAATAGAATGAAGCAGACTCAGTTCAAGATACTGCACTGCTTGCATATCTCACCGAGTCTAAGTCATAGGTTTGATCCTGCTGTATCCCCATTGTGCCGAAAGTACCTGGTAGTTGAGAGTGATTATATACACTGTGTATGGACTTGTGTCAAGATTGAATCCTATTTAATCCGATTGATCTTTTGTAGTTAAGGAGCTGGAGAGGATATTTGACAGGGCCTTAGGATTTGATCCTTTGTTCCTAATTCTGAGTCTTCCAGATGGGAGGATTGTTGGCGTTAATGAAAATAGGCTGGATAACAGCCTGACTTTTGTTGCTTGTACAAATAGCCTCTGCTCCTGGATCAGTGACAAATATCTTTCAATTCAAAACTAGCATTAAATAGTCATGGAATGTATTGCTATGGATTTCTTGGTGCCTGTGATCCATTCTATACATTTCGCAAAGTTTGGGACCCCCATCTCAGATTCTGGATTGGACTTTTTTTGTTCTCCCCATGTCTGCCTGGGCTTCCTCTGGGTGCACCGGTTTCATCCCACAGTCAAAAGATGTGCAGGTTAGGTGCATTGGTCATGATAGGTCGATCCTTAGTGTACAGGGATGTGCAGGTTAGGTTATGGGGATAGAGTGGGGTGGGCAACAGAGTGGACCTAGGCACTGTGCTCTTTTGGAGGGTCAGTGCAGACTTGATGGGCTGAATGTCCTCCTTCAGCACCTTAAGCATTCTATGATTCCTCTTTCTGTTTCTATCTGTATTCTCTTTGTATCTGCACCTGTGTGCTGATCACCTTTGGCCTCCTGATCTCCTGCTGGCAGCTTTCCTTTGTGTCTGCCAGTCACACAATTTATTTCTTAACTTCCCTCCTGTTGACATTGCTTCCACTTTAAGGATTGCTCGGATCGGTATTTATTATCCAAGAAAATGACAATAGACCACATTACAATTGATAAAAACTCTTAAAAATCCTTTCTGAACATTCTTAAAAACAATTACAAATTCCATAGACCTCTTAAAGAAATTACTTAAGGGTCCTTCCTGTTTATTCTCTTATTTCCCTTTCTTTTGTTTTGCTGTTGCATTTTGATCTATGGACGATTGATGGACATCTCGCTTTAAGCGAAACAGCCTGTTCCTTTAATTCAAAGAGAAGAATCCGGAAAGGCTGTGCTGGTTTAAACTGGTGACTGCAGACTGGCTGGCATCAGTGACAAGTCGGTTTGATTGATTGGCTGGTAGCCAATGAATTGGCCAAAGGGCTGTGCTCTGCCTGGTAACAGGTGGTGACTGGATCTGATCCCACTGAAATGTTTTTCAGAGTCCCAAGGCTTGAGTTAGGTTTCAGTTTTGATTCTGGCAGCCGGGTGAAGCTATTCAACTTACTTTTTCTCTCAAGACGTTACCGGAAGGCCCTCCCATGATGCTCTGCCCCAAAATGGGTCGGGTTCCCGACCGCGCTGTGTCCAGCGCCGGCACCAGCCGGCCGGGAGCTGTGCTGCTGGTGAGGACTGAGGGGATTGGTGGGGGGTGACCCGGGGTGGTGTGGGGTTGTCTCGGGGGGCACTATCTGACAGCTTGGGTCCGCGGACGGCCAGCGCCTCGTTGTACGGTGCGACCGCTGCACATACGTGGCCATGGGCCCAGCAATTCTCCAGGCATTTATATCAGGAAGGCCATGTGTTTTACGTGGTGCGACTCACTGCTCGGAGGATCTGTGCTCGGTCTGTGCTGATTTTTCCCACATAAAATGCCTCCGGACATAGCCCCAAAATCGGTGAATCCAGCCCAAGGTATCTCTCCAGAAAAGCTGCTGCCTGTGAGTACTGCATTTTCTAACCTGCGGGGACCCTGAATGAATGACTCTACCAACAAGACCATTGCCGGCTGAGAATCAGAGACTTTAATCTGCAGATTTGCTGTGAAGAAAGTGCGCTGAAGAATCACCATCTGAAGCAAAGATTCTTATCGTTTGACTTTCATCCTTATGATTTTTCCCCAATTCCCCCCCCCCCCCCAACCCCTCTGTGTTTGTTTGCCTTGTGTGTGTGGGTAGAGGGTGGGACAGTTAAAGTGGGTCGTAGGTATTAGCTTGTTGTTAACCAGGTGAATTTACTGCATATTCTATGATAGTTCTTGGTATAAATAAACAGTAATCATGTTCACATTTACAAACCTGATGGCAGTAATTATTGGGCAGCCAAGGGCCAAAGACATGGGGCGCGATTCTCCCAGACAGGGAGAAATCGTAACCGATTCTGGTCCCCGGTCGGGGCTAGTATGCCGCGGCCGTAAACTCCGGCATCGTGGGCTTAACGAATTTCGTTAAGCCCGCTTGCCAAAGTTTGCGCCAGCTGACGCGTCACATGACGTCAGCCGCGCATGCGCGGATTGGAAGACTCCAACCTGCGCATGCGCAGATGACGTCATCGCGCATTTGCGCGAAACCCGCGCATGCGCGGGCCGGGATGCCCCTCAGCCGCCCCGCGAAGTGATACAGCGGGGCGGCGGAAGAACAAAGAGTGCGCGGGAATCGGACCCACCGATCGCGGGCCCATGGCACCCTTGGCACGGCCGTAGTACTGCCGTGCCAATCGGTGCCATGGTTTTCAAAATCGGGACTTTACGGCCGTTTTTACGAACGGCCAGACCAGGTGTGTTTGCCGTTTGTAAAAACAGCCGTAAAGGGCTTGGACTTCGGCCCATCGGCCAGCTGAGAATCGCTGCTGGCCGTAAAAAAACGGCGGCAGCGATTCGTGTCGGGAGTCGGGCGTGGGGGGGGGGAGAATAGCGGGAGGGCGTCAGACTAGCGTGGCCGTAAAATTTTACGAACCACGCTATTCTCCGCACCGTCGTGAGTGCGGAGAATTGCGCCCTGGGTATTTTGTTACAATTGTTGGTTAATCCAGTTCTGTTGTGGCTCCGGGGCAAGTGGGGCTAGAATTGACCGTGCGCTAGCCCAGGGTGTCGTATCATCACACATTTTCTTTTCTGCACTGCTTCTGCATCAAAGATCGTCACAATGCACAATTGGAGTGGATTTTATTGGGGCTTTTTTTTATAGGTGCACATGGGGTTTTCTTTTGCCAAATTTCCACAAATGAAGCAGAATGGGAGAAGCTTTGAGAAAATTCACCCACACTTGCTTCAGTCTCTGATCATGTATCATCCTCTCATATCTTGAAACAACATGGGCAGCAATTAACGATAAAGTCTGGATGAACTTTAGTAACAAAACCAAAAGGAACAGGATAGGTTGGGTTGGAACATTGAATCCTCCAAGGTAAAGATTAGGCCACCCTGAGACCACTCTGTTTGGCCTGACGTGGGACCACTCACAGTTAAACTCAACGGCAATGAGCAGATGAGGGAGGGACTGAATTTGAACTGTTGGATCCCTCATTGCTGGGTAGGGAGAGCGTAGGTTGGGGATTAAGAACCTGAAAGATTGTGCAGTGTTGTTTTCAAGCACTTTTCCCCAGCCACAGCATTGCCACCCTGCCTCTGCGCGCATGGAGACAACAGGAATTAATCAGAGAGAGACCTGTGTGGGTCTGTATGTCCTTGTCTCGATGGAGGAGATGGTCCTCATTATCATTAGAATATCCATGACATGAGGAATGGGGCTGAAACCATCAAACATGATGGTGTCTGATGTATTGGGTACTCTGGATCTGTGGAGGCTGCGTTTACCTTAGCAGTGACATAGACAGGCTACCAACACTTGTAACAGTACAACACTATTTTATTAAGCTCAGAACTGTTGAACATACTTGCACTGTGGGTCGACACTATGTTAGATTAACTGAAGACCTATGCCTATCCTGACCAGTCTAAACTGTTAGCACATGGTGAAGGTCTGTACGACAAGCTGTGAGCTCTGTCCTTCTCAGAGGCTGCATCCCGAATGAACGGGAAAACTAGTGCCCTCTGTCTTTATAGTGAGCGTGCCCTAACTGGTGATTGGCTGCTGTGTTGTGTGTGTTGATTGGTCTTGCAGTGTGTCAATCATTGTGTGTCTGCACCATCAGATACTGATGTGTATATTATGACAGTGTCCTCACAGCTAATCCTCCTTCTCATATCTCCTTTACCCCCTCGCATTTTACGATCTCTTTTTATTTACAAAATCCCGACACAGAATCCCAACAGTGCATCAGGAGGCCATTTGGCCCATCAGGTCTGCAGCTGCCCTCTGAAAGAGCACATACCTAGGCTCACTCCTCTATCTCTGTAACCTCAACCCCTCTCCAATCCCTCTGCCAATTACTTTCAATATGTACCCCCAGGTATTGACCTCTCTCCTAATGGAAATAGGTCTTTCTTTCCTATCTACTATCTCCAGGTGCCTCATTATTTCATACACCTCAATTCAATCGCCCCAGTTTTCTTGATAACTAAAATTTTCCATTCCAGGTGACATCATCATAAATCCTTTCTGTACCCTCTTTACTTCTGGTGTCTCACAATCTTACATTATTTCCGGAAGTTTTACAAACCTGTGGTGGGTTTCCCTGGTGGCTCGGCCAATGAGCCAAGTAAAATGGCACTGATATTGATGGGGTCGGTGATGAACTATCAATTCATACGAGTCGAGTTGTAGAAGAGAACAGTGGTTTTAATAAGCTAAGAAGTATGCCTGCCTGCTGCTGCTTCCGCACTGAGAGCTGGCCACGGGTCAGCCAATTATATACCTCCCCCGAGGGGCGGAGCCACAAGCGGAGCCAACAGAAGCATCAACACAACAACAGTAAGTAACAGTGAATAAGAACAACAGTGAACATATTTAAAGGGGTGGATAACAGTAGGACGAATAACGAATAACGGTAAATATATATATAGTAGCAATACATGGTTCACCACATTCACCCCCAGTTAAAAAAATGTCCAGCGGGGGTGAAGTGGACTCACAGGTTGAGTCTGACTGGAGCCTTGATCTTCCGCCGTGATCGCCTCAGCCCCGGTTGCGGTGTGGGCACGGGTGTCGGGACCGTCGACTCCGGGAGCGTGTCGTCTGCAGCTTCATCGCGACGTGTTGCTGGAGCGGGAGACGGTGTAGGGGCGGGGGCGGTGTTAACGGCCCCAGGGAAGGCTGCCGGTGCCAAGTCCTGCCACATGCGAGTGATGGTGATAGGCAGTGTAGGGGTGATGGGTGCTGGGGAACCTGCGGGTGCCAAATCCCAGAGGAAGACTGTCTCCTGCCGTCCGTCGTGGTGTGCCACGTATGCATACTGAGGGTTTGCATGGAGGAGCTGAACCCTCTCGACTAGGGGGTCGGACTTATGGCTCCTCACATGCTTCCTGAGGAGGACAGGCCCTGGTGTTATCAGCCAGCATGGAAGCAAGCCCCCGGAGATGGACCTCCTGGGGAAGACAAACAAACATTGGTGAGGGGTCTCATTTATGGTGGTGCAAAGAATCGACCGGATGGAGTGGAGCGCATCGGGAAGGACCTCCTGCCAGCTGAAGATTTGGAGACTTCTAGACCATAGGGCAAGAAGGACGGCCTTCCAGACTCTCTCCCTCTCCACCTGCCCATTTCCCCGGGGATTGTAGCTGGTAGTCCTGCTTGAGGCTATGCCCTTACTAAGCAGGAACTGACACAGCTCATCGCTCATAAAGGAGGAGCCCCGATCACTGTGGATGTAGGTGGGGAAACCGAACAAGGTGAAGATGCTGTGTAGGGCCTTGATGACAGTGGCCGAGGTCATGTCGGGGCACGGGATAGCAGGGGAAAACGGGAGTGCTTGTCAACGATGTTGAGGAAGTGCACGTTACGGTCAGTGGAGGGGAGGGGCTCTTTGAAGTCGACGCTGAGGCGTTCAAAGGGGCGGGAGGCCTTCACCAGGTGAGCCCTGTCTGGCCGATAGAAGTGCAGCTTGCACTCCGCGCAAACTTGGCAATCCCTGGTCATGGTCCTTACCTACTTGGTGGAGTAGGGCAGATTGCGGGCCTTGATGAAATGGAGAAGCCGGGTGACCCCCGGATGACAGAGGTCATAGTGGATGGCCCGAAGTTGGTCTTCTTGCGTGCTGGCGCATGTACCGCAGGACAGGGCATCTGAGGGCTCACTGATCTTCCCAGGACGATACAAGATATCGTAGTTACAGGTGAAGAGTTTGATCCTCCACCTCAAGATCTTGTTGTTCTTGATCTTGCCCTGCTGTGTGTTATTGAACAAGGAGGCAACCGCCCGTTGGTCAGTGAAGAGAGTGAATCTCCTGCCGGCCAGGTAATGCCTCCAATGTCGCACAGCTTCCACAATGGCTTGAGCTTCCTTCTCAACAGAGGAGTGTCGCATCTCGGAGGCATGGAGGGTATGGGAAAAGAAAGTCACGGGCCTTCCTGCCTGGTTGAGGGCTGGTAACCAACGCAAAGTCCGACACATCTCTCCCATCTGGAACGGAATGGACTCGTCTACAGCATGCGTTGTGGCCTTGGCAATGTCTGTCTTGATGCGGTCAAAGGCCAGGCGTGCCTCAGCCGTCAGGGGAAAAATGGTGGATTTGATAAGTGGGTGGGCCTTGTCCGCGTAATTGGGGACCCACTGGGCATAGTAGGAAAAGAACCCCAGACAGCTCTTCAGGGCCTTGGGGCAGTGGGGGAGGGTAAGTTGCAGGAGGGGGCGCATGCGATCGGGGTCGGGCCCTAGGATTCTGTTTTCCACGACATAGCCAAGTATGGCTAGTCGGGTTATGCGGAAAACGCATTTCTCCTTGTTATAGGTCAAATTAAGGAGTTGGGCGGTGTGGAGGAATTTCTTAAGGTTAACGTCGTGGTCCTGCTGATCATGGCGACTGATGGTGACATTATGCAAATACGGGAACGTGGTCCGCAGCCCCTACTAGTCAACCATGCGGTCGGTTTTGTTATGCTCGTGACAAAGCATAAGCTGCTTCCTTGATGTTCACTCTGACAAAGGAAGGTTCAGACTTGGAGATAGCTTCAAAACATTTATTAAACTGTTAACGATTCTCCTACTTGGATTCGACTCTCCTGTTAATCCTGCTATAGCTACTCAGACTACCTAACCAGTCTGCTACAATCCACGTAGTGGGTGTGATGTGTTTCAATCAACCCTGTGTACTCACTGAGCGTTTCCACTGGAAAGAGGAAGATCATGTGTTCTGTGTCCTTATATATGGGTTGGTGTAATGCCCTCCTGTGGTAGTGTCACCTCTGTGTGTGTCTTGAATGACCATTGGTCGTGTCCTATCTTCCTGACCTATTGGTTGAATGTCTGTGTCATGATGTCTCTGGTGCTCCCTCTAGTGTCTAGCTAGGTGTAGTGTGTTCACATTAACCGCTTGTGTATTTACAATGTCCCTGTGTATCTACATTAACCCCTTGTGTATTTACAGTGATGCATATCACCACATCCCCCTTTTTTCGTGTTACATATTTTCTGTACATTGTTCAAGAAAATTGAACAAAATGGGTAGATAAGTGAGGATATGTACAAATCATGATGACTGTGATGACGATACAACAGTATACAAGACCAAATAATATGTGATGACATTGAGGATAAGTCAATACAAAATAAAAGTTATGAGTCCAAAGTTCATGAATTTATATGGTCTGGTATAGAAGTGTCAATGGTGACGTTGTCATTTGTCCGAACTGGACTTGCCTGGACTTGCAAAATCCTACCAACTGTCCTGGCTTGAGACAATTCACACTTCTTTAACCTGGGATTGCCCCTACCTCTGGATCTGTAAAGATTTGATTACCCGCAAATGTTCACATTCCAAGCATTGTCTGGCATCTTTGACTTTGTTTATATATATGTTTCTGGAACATATCTCTTCATTCACCTGAGGAAGGAGCAGTGCTCCGAAAGCTCGTGTTTGAAACAAACCTGTTGGACTTAACCTGGTGTTGTAAGACTTCTTACTGTGCTTTAAAAGCAAGGCTTTGTGGACCTTATCAGATTGAACGGAAATAGAGTGAGGTGAATTATTTGGTAAGAACGCCCAATAGAAGGAAAACTCAGAGTGTGTGATGTGAGTGTGCTGAAAAGTTATTTTGAAAGGGAAGGAGAGCAAAAGGAAGAGGTTTCAATGATTATGACTGAAAATGAAAAAACAAATCCAGATGACTGTGAATTTGATATTCCTCAAATTAAATTGGATGTTCTTAAACATTGGGATAAATTATTGAGTTACCTTCCAGAGGGAAAACAAACTGAAAGAGTTATTTATGTCACATGGGCAAGTTTGTGGAAATAAGTTGGAAATTATAAAATGGTTATACATGATGTAGATGTGGACAATGCTGTTAGAATTAAATAACATACATATCGACTTCATCCTCTAAAATTAGCACAGGTTCAAAAGGAAATTGAAAGTATGGTTGAAAATGGCATATTTGAAGTGGGTTTCAGCCAATGGAGCTCACCCATAGGGATGGTACCGAAATTGGACAGTTGCTACCGATTGTGTGTGGACTATAGAGAATTAAATGCAATTACAAAAACAGACTCTTATCCTATCCCATGGCTGGAGGACTGCATTGAGAAGGTGGGACAATCAACTTTTATCTCCAAACTGGATATACTCAAAGGTTACTGGAAGGGACCTTTAAGGGCAAAGGAATTTTCAGCTTTTGTGACTACAATAGTTTATACCAAATCAAAGTTATGCCATTTGGCATGAAAAACGCCCCAACCACATTTCAACGTTAACTAACAAAGCCATTTCAGGATTACCCAATTGTGCGATGTACACAGACGATCTGGTGATTTTTAGTTGGACATGGAAAGAACATTTGAAGCATCTGATGGAGTTATTCAATCGATTTCAGGAGGTAGGTTTGGTGGTATACCTAGCCAAAAGTGAATTTGGAAAAGCCCAAGTCACGTTTGTTTGCCACACAATTGAGCAGGGACAAATGGTCCCAAGGGATGTGAAAAAGAATGTTATTGTGGAGTTCCTAATACCTTTGACACAAAGGGACATAATGAGATTTCTTGGCCTGAGTGGTTTTTACCGTAAGTTTGTGCCGAATTTTAGCAGTGTGGTTGTTCCACTGACGGAGTTGCTAAAGCAGCATAGCAAATATCATTGGACGGCAGAGTGTCAACAGGCATTTGACGGCCTGAAGGCTGTGTTAACCACTGCTCCTGTGTTGGCCATCCCAATTACGCAAAACCATCAAGGTGGCTATCAATGCGGAGTGACCCTGGCGTAGGTGCCATGCTCTTGCAAGAAGACGATGAAGGAATAGAACGGCTATTGGGTTATTTTTGCAAAAAATTAAATGATCACCAGAGGAAGTATTCGACAATTGAAAAGGAGACTTGGTGCTGGCTTTGCAACATTTTCAAATTTATTTTCCCAGCATTCGCCTGAAGCAATTATGTATACTGTACACAATCTGTTGCATTTTGTGGAGAAATTCAGTAATAAAAATGCCAGACTGTTTCGATGGAGTCTATTATTACAGCCATTTAATTTAAAACTTATACATGTGGCAGGAACGGGAAAACTACATCCCAAAACAAGACACATCTTTCGGATTTCATAATGAAGAGAATCAAAAAACAATTCGTGAATAGATTTGTTTCAAATCAAAGATGTATCTCTCCTCATTGCTCCTGAACATCCCCATACACCTTATCGGAGTTTAGAACACATTTGATGAGGAAGTGGGCTCAGGGTAATTGCAGTGTGGGCGTCTGTGTAGCTTGGTGTTGGTTCGTTTTCCGGGAGGTGGAATGTGAATTGTTGGAACATGGACGTGAAGAACAGGAAGAGTTCGGCCTTTGCCAGTTGCTCCCCCAGACACACACAACGACCTGCCGGGCGAGGAACGAGAGTAGTTAGAGGCTGCAGGAGAGAGGTTGGAAGGTCACTACAGGGTTACGCTGATTGAACAGGTGACTGGTTCCCTCACAGCCTTAATCCCACGCTGACATCACCCACAGCATCCAACCTCTCTCAGAGCCATTTTCAACATTTTTAAAACTCAATTTTTAAACCATTTTTCATGGGATGTGGCTGTTGCGGACAAGGCCAGCTTTTGTTACCTATCCCTAATTGCCCATGAGCATTGCATTTGGTGGTGAGCTTGGACCGCTGCAGTCTGCCTGATGGGTTTTCTGTAGTGGTTTAGAACACTGAGGGGCTTGCTAGGCTGTTTCAGAGGGTGGTTCAGAGTCAGTCACATTACTGTGGGTTTGGAGCCACATGTAGGCCATACCGGGTAAGGAAGGCATTTCCTTCCCTATAGGATATTAGTGAACCAGATGGGCTTTGAGAACAATCGCTAATCATTTCATGGTGACCATTACTGAAATTAGCATTATATTCTAGATTTAATTAATTGCATTTAAAGTTCACCAGCTGCTGTAGTGGGATTTAAGACCATAAGACATAGGAGCAGAATGGAGGGAGGGGATGATGCCATTAGTTTTGTAAATTAGGGATGGTTTGCACCAACACTCGGTAGTTGGGGTGCGATGGTTTGTGAGCGTCGCTGTTGTCCTCAGTCCTCTTTGGAAAGAGAAAATATGGGTGGCACAGTGGTGCAGTGGTTAGCACTGCTGCCTCACGGTGCTAAGGACACGGGTTTGATCCCGGGCCCCAGCTCAGTGGAGTTTTCACATTCCCCGTGTCTGCGTGAGTCTCACTCCCACAACCCAAAAGATGTACAGGGTAGACGGATTGGCCGTGCTAAACGTAATGGAAAAAAAAAACTTCAAAAAAAAGGAAAGGCGAAAAAGTCAAGGTTTCAGTGTTAGTTCATTGGCCATGGGCAACGGAAAGGTACACCATTGCAGGAGTCAGAGAATGCAGACCTTCCTCGTGTGAAATGGAAAGGAGTCACAGATGACACAGTCCAGGGGCATTGTGGATTTCACAGTCTGAAGGCTGAGATAGGAGACAATGCAGCAGGAGCAATCATTGGGAGTATTTTGAACCCCAGTTTCAGAGTGGGGTAAGGGATGTGCACCCCGCAGGGTGAAAACACACATGGGCAGTGAGGGAAGGACAATCTTGGTCCTGAAGTACAGGTGTAGCAGGACCATCTTGAGGTCCCAGAACAATGGTGGGATATGAGGCCATGTGGGAGGACTGCTAAGCTGGGCTATGGGTTTCTTCTTTGGATGCACGCTCACTTGTTGGTGCTGTACACTGGAGAGGATCCAGGTCAGCTACAGAGAAGAGAGACCTTATTGTCCAGGATGCAACTGAAACTCAATTATTTCACTTAGCACAATTAAAGGGGTCGGCAGATCTTTATAACCTCACATCAAAGTCTCAACATTGACATCGTATAGGTGGGAATGCAGCCTTGGAGAGTGAAGGCAACAGTGAAGGGAGCACAGCTGAATCATATTTGCCATCCCATCAGTGAAGGAGAGTCACGAGTTAACCGTGAATTCCAATCACCACTGGCCAAATGGATTCCACTCATTGGTCATGAGCAACTGAAAGATTTACCGCTGCAAAGTGTGCAGCGCAATTCCACTTTGGTTTAATCACTTCATTTGCATCTTATCACCCCCATAGGGCTCCAGATATCATATCTGGATTGGAATGTTGCACACGTCTATGTGTGTGCTAGCGTCTCACGGGGTAAGACTGCATATGTATGATGCAATCAAGGCACCCCCCCGCCCCCAAGCTGTGAAGCCCCCATGTCCCAGAGGTCTCTCAATCACAGCTTCCCTTTCTGCACGCTTTAACCATTGCTTTTTTCAATGTTCATTGTCAGAGAGTAGACTCAAGGGCGAATGGATCTAAGGCTCAATGCTGCATTTCCCAGAGCCCTCATTCAATGAAGGAGGTTAAGGAGGGAGAGGCATTGGCGCATATAGCTCCAGCAGGAGGCATCACCTGGAGGTCATGGCCAGGGGGAGCCTGAGCATCAACAGGAGGCTGAGGAGGAAAGACCCAGACAGTGGGGGTGTCACGTCAGACCGAAGGTTTATCATCAAAGAAACTGAGTTAGGGCAGCACGGTGGCGCAGTGGTTAGCATTGCTGCCTCATGGCGCTGAGACCCGGGTTCAAATCCCGGCCCTGGGTCACTGTCCGTGTGGAGTTTGCACATCTCTCTCGTGTCTGCATGGGTTTCGCCCCCACAACCCAAAGATATGCAGGTTAGGTGAATTGGCCACGCTAAATTGCCACTTAATTGGAAAAAATAATTGGGTACTCTAAATTTAAAATAAAAATAAAATCAAAGAAACTGAGTGAGAGGCAGTGCCAGGTGTAATGATATTTGGGTGGCACAGTAGCACAGTGGTTAGCACTATTGCTTACAGCGCCAGGACCTGGGTTCGATTCCTGGCTTGGGTCGCTGTCTGTGTGGAGTCTGCATGTTCTCCCCTGTGTCTGCATGCGTTTCCACCGGGTGCTCCGGTTTCCTCCCACAATCCAAAGAAGTGCAGGTTACTGTGAATGGCCATGCTAAATTGCTCTTAGGTCCAAAAAAGATTAGGTAGGGATGGGGACAGGGTGGAGGTGGATATGGGCCTAAATAGGGTGCACTTTCAAGGGCCGGGCAGACCGATGGCCGCATGGACCTCTTCTGCATTGAAAGTTATATGATTCTATGATCTAGTATATCATTTGGTACAGGTAAAATAATCATGTATTTTACCTCCGGGTACTCCGGTTTCTCCCACTATCCTGAAGATGTGATAGTTAGGTGAGTTGGACATTCTGAATTCTCCCTCAGTGAACCCGCTGGAGTGTGGCGACTAGGGGATTTTCACAATAATTTAATTGCAGTGTTAATGTAAGCCTACTTGTGACACTGATAAAGTTTGTTATTATTATTATAGGAATAATATGTAATTACACCATCCAGCCACAAGATGCAGGAAGAGCATATCTCTCGTGACACACAGTGCTCTCTGTGTGTTGTGGGTTTGAGTTAGTGGAGGGGTTACAACAGTTGTGTTTTTCAGCAGTTCTCTGTATTATAGTTATTTGATCTAATACTTAGCTTTTTCAGCATACTTTAGTACACTGTTTAGTCCAGGGTCTGCATGTCCTTTGCAGCAACACTCCAACTTTAATAACATTAATTTAATCAAACAAAGAACATCACACCAGGCAGAGCTGTAATTGTCTAGAAACCTTGTAAATCACATCTGTGACATTCTTCCTGAAGACTTGACACCACATGGGGTTGGAGTCTTCCCCTTGCCAGTGGACTTGAAGGGGATGGCAAAAGGTAATTGCTTTGCCTCTGGATCTTTCCAGGGATCAACAAGGGACCTTTTCAGCATCTCTCAGTCTGCAACACATTGATAAATATTGGAGGTCACTGATGCCCTTTACAGGAATGTCAATTTCAGGTTTGCTCTGGATGAAGATGGCCAGGCTGCAATATTCATCGGCTTCACAGACATCTCAAGTTTCCTAAGTGTGCCTGGTGCAATAGCCTGCATCCATGTGGCTAGACAGGCTCCATGGCAGCAGCCCCTAATGTTTATAAACCACAAAGGCTATCATTTCATCAATGCACAACTAGGGTGTATGACCATTGCAAGCATGTGCAGCATACCCTGGGAGTTGCCATGACTCCTTAAATCCTCAGTCACTCCCAAGTGCCTTGAATTTGCATCGGCCAGTATGTCTGCAAGGATGGCTGCGGGCGGATTGGATTGGATTTGTTTATTGTCACGTGTACCGAGGAACTGCAAGCAGTTCAAACAGATCATTTCGTACATGAAAATAAAATAAAAGAAAATACACATTAGGGAAACACAAGGTATGCAATGTAAATACTTAGACACCGGCATCGGGTGAAGCATACAGGGTGTAGTATTAATCGGGTCAGTCCATAAGAGGGTCATTTAGGAGTCTGCTGGCAGCGGGGAAGAAACTGTTTTTGAATCTGTGTATGTTGTCAGACTTTTGTACCCTGATGGAAGAAGTTGGAAGGGTGAGTAAGCTGGGTGGGAGGGGTCTTTGATTATGCTGCCCGCTTTCCCCAGGCAGTGGGAGGTGTAGATGGAGTCAATGGATGGGGGACAGGTTTTGTGTGATGTATTGGGCGGTGTTCACGGCTCTCTGAAGTTTCATGCGGTCTTGGGCCAAGCAGTTGCCATACCAGGCTGTGATGCAGCCAGATAGGATGCTTTCTATGGTCATCTGTAAAAGTTGGTGAGAGTCAATGTGGACATGTCAAATTTCCTTAGTTTCCTGAGGAAGTATAGGCGCTGTTGTGCTTTCTTGGTGGTAGCGTCGACGTGCGTGGACCAGGACAAATTTTTGGTGATGTGCACCCCGAGGAATTTGAAGCTGTTAACCATCTCCACCTCGGCCCCATTGATGCAGACAGGGGTGTGTTACCTTGTTTCCTGAAGTAAATGACCAGCTCTTTAGTTTTTCTGGCATTAAGGGATTGATTGTTGTCGTTGCAACACTCCACTCGGTTCTTTATCTCCCTCCTGTATTCTGACTTGTCGTTATTCCAGATCCGACCCACTATGGTCGTGTCATCAGCAAACTTGTAGATGGAGTTGGAACCAAATTTTGCCACGCAGTCGTGTGTGCACAGGGAGTATAGTAGGAGGCTAAGTACACAGCCGTGCAGGGCCCCAGTATTGAGGACTATTGTGGAGGCTGTGGGTCAGACAGTCGAGGATCCAGTTGCAGAGTCGGGTGCCAATTCCTAGGTTTTGGGAGCTTGATATGAGCTTGGCTGGGATTATGGTGTTGGAGGCGGAGCTGGAGTCAATAAAATAGGAGTCTGAGTAGGAGTCCCTTGTTGTTGAGATGCTAAGGATGAGTATAGGGTCAGGGAGTAGATCTCTGCTGTGGATATGATTGCAGCGGTATGCAAATTGCAGTGGATCAAGACGTTCTGGGGGTATGGAGTTGATGCGCTTTATGAACCAAACCTCTGGATGGTAGTCATTGAGGCCGTTGCATGGTTCTTTTTTGGCACCGTATGATGGTGGCCTGAAGCAGGTGGGGACCTCGGAGCGCGAACACACCTGCCGCTGGTCCGCACAGGCTCTGAGTGCATGACCAGTGATTCCGTCTGGACCCCGTCGCCTTCTGAGGGTTCACCTTCAGGAAGGCCGATCTGACTTCGGAAGCTGTGATGGTGGGTATGGGTGAATTATGGGCTGCTGGGGCACTTACAGCGTATGGATGGTTTCCTGCTCGAACCGAGCATAGAATGCATTGAGCTCATCAGGGAGGGGTGTGCTGCTGCCGGAGTTACTGCTGGGCTTCGCTTTGTTGCCCATTTTGTTGTTTATGCCTTGCCGCACCTGGCGAGAGTCTGTAACGCTAGCTTAAGGATAAGGGTTACCAATTAAACTGGCTGATAACTCCTGTGCATCACCCTCAAACTTGTGCTGAGGAGAGGCAGAACGCTGCTTACAGCTGCACATGCTCCCTCAGAGCAGACCATGGGGTTTCTGAAGATGCACTTCAGATGCCTGGACCGCTCAGGTGGCTCACTGCAAGACACACCAGAGAGGGTTTCTCGCATGGCCGCAGTATGCTGTGCCCTTCAAAAGCTGGCTGTGCAAAGAGCTGAACCCTTGCCAGTGAGTAAACTGAAGGAGGATGAGAGATTATCGAAAGGCAAAGATGTGGAGGCCCAGGAAAACAAAGGGACAGCTAAGGGTCAGTCTGAGTGCACTGATGCCATGGAGGAAGGAAGATGTGGGAGATGGGCCTGTGATAATTTAATTGCTGATTGGTTCCAGGAGCAGTAAAATTACGTGAAGTTATCAGGACACAGCTCCCCCAGCTCTCCAAGCCATTCCTAGTCTTCTCTGGGGATAGCCGAACCATCGCTGAGGGAATGAGTCCTGCACTCACACTTGTGTGTTTTGATCTCATGACTCACTAGGATTTGACCTGAGCTTTGGTCAGCAGTGACCAGCTAATGCACTTACTGCCAACTCAAAGCCAACAGAGGAATGACAGTGATGTGATGCTTTTCATACCATCTAATGATTCAAACACTGCTGCGAATGAGATTCAGACCAGTCTAGGACTCGCATCCTAAAGGTTCGGGCTCTAACACTGACAAGACCCAGATGTCACGAGAGTATCATTGTTGGTGAGCTGTTCTCAACCATTGCTGTCCCTCAAGGATTCAGGGTTCAAAACTTTCCCAACATACACTCCTAATTAAGATCAACACACATCTCCCTGAGAACATACAAGGGTCTGGAGACTAGTTGTATTGAGGTTAACATCGCGTGAACGTTTGTTGTATAATGGGACATTGTCACTGAGTGTGAGGATGGCTAAACCCGAGATCAAAGGATTACGAAGTACAAAATAAAAATGCCTTTGGTTGACCAGAACATTCACATACCCGTCAAATTAGTTTCAATAAGTGCAGTTTATTTACAGTGATAACACACCCCTGAACCAGAGGTAAGATTAACATTTTTACTCTCCTACCACCATGCCTTGGTACTGCCCCGACATCCTCAGGTGTAGGGACAGCCTGCTGGCTGCTACATCCTGATTCTCCTGATGATCTTGGCGCATGTCCTCTGATAGCTCTAGGCCAGGAGGGCCCAGCCTCAAAGGGTCTCCTGCTTGTGATGTTCTTGTCGGACGGCCTGCTTTATATTATAATAATACTTGTCGCTAAAGCTATAAATGATTTATTAACATTAATGTCAATAAGCTATATACAAAACAACAGATGAATAGCAATAAGATCATGCACAAGCAACCTCTCTCCAGCTTCCTCCAGGGGTCATCTGACTCTAACATTCACTTTTATACTAATGAGACTCCTAGTGGTCAGTTGGTGAATTACAACACAACCATGATTTCACTACATACTCTTTCCCTTGAAGGAATAAATTAATATATTATCATCAGTATATTTACATGTGATATCATGAGCCTGGGAGTCTAACAGTATTAATCTTTAACAGCAAGCATGGCATGTACAGAGTTCAAATCTACAAATTCAGTCGATCAGGTTTTCTTCTGACTCTGGCTGATCTTCTCAAAGTTTGACCTTGCTGCTCAGAACTTGTAGATTCAATGTTCTCCATGACATTGTCATGCTCTGGAACTGCTGAACTATCTGATTGCAGCTTGCGTTGATTCTGACGTAGATTGTCATCCATCATGTTGTTGTGAAAATCTTCTCTGGTTTTCAAGAGCGTGCAACGATTTCTTCTTAAAACCAACCTTTCTGTACAATGTAGAAACAAGGTGCTGTAGCCATTCTGGTGGCAGCTGCAGGAGGCACAACATCTTTGCTCAATAAAGTCTCGATTTTTCCACTGCTCTCGTCTTTGTGGTAATTGATAGTGCATCAATTTATTGAGCAAAGATTTTTAAAACGATGGATCGTCGCATCAAGACTGATTGCCTGCAGCTGACCCCTCAAGCAGCCAACGCTACGCCCGCTTTTGACCACTGGCTAGCCTGCTTCGAAAGGTACCTCTGAACAGTCGCTGAGGAACCCTCGGACTCGCAGAAGCTCCAAGTCCTTTATTCTCGGGTGAGCCCTGACATTTTTCCTCTGATCCTGGATGCACCCACTTACTCCGAAGCGATGGAGCTCCGGAAGGGACATTACGTTCGGCCAGTCAATCAACTATGCACCAGCGCCTTCTGTCCACGAGACAGCAACTCCCCGGTGAGTCTCTGGACAATTTCTGGCGTGCCCAGCACATCCTGGGGAAGAACTCTGACTGCCAGGCAGTTTCGGCAGTCCAGATAACAGAACTTTTAATCCGAGATGCCTTCGTTACGCGCATGAGGTCTGCTTACGTCCGCCAGCGCCTACTGGAAGGGGGTATGCTTGATCTTGCGGGAACTAGGCAGCTTGCGAACTCGTTAGAAGTGGCCTCCCATAACGTCCAGTCATACCCCCCCGACGGCGCGGCATCCTCATGGGCATCATGAGCCCCACCAGCTGCCGACACACAGCCAGCCTGTGCCGCGCGGCAGCCAGCTAACCTGGGGGGCCCAAGTGCTATTTTTGCGGCAGAACAAACACCCACCGGCAGTGCTACCCCGGCGCGGAATGCGACTTTCAACGGATTGTGGAAAGAAGGGACACTTTGTTTCTGTTTGCCAGGCCCGGTCAGTCGCATGCTGTGTTCCAGGCCCGGCATTCCTACACACCCCAGGGGCGCCGCCATTTTCCTTCTTGCAAGCCACGTGCCGCCATCTTTGATGCCACCCGCATGTGTGACCCGTGGGTGCCGCCATCTTCGGCGCCATTTTGACGCCGCCTCAGACCCCTGCTCGACTGCCGCGTACCTCCACCACCGCTGACCAGCCCGGGACAGCTCCGCATCTGCCCGCAGCTCACCTCGATCACCCTGGATCAGTCCTGGCGCGCATCCTCGCGACGCAAAACGACAGCGAAAATCGATAGGCATGAGATTGACACCTGCCTCATTTGACTCTGGGAGCACAGAGCTTCATTCCACCCCACGACGGTAAGGCACTGCCTCCCTCTGTGGTACATCCATTACCCAGAAAATCTTCCAGGTCTCTGGATTCCCATTCCATGGAAACCCGGGGGGTACTGCATCGCGACCCTCACCATCCAAGGCGTAGAGTTAGCAACTTATGGCTTAAGGTCCTCCCCACCCCTGTGCAGCCTGCTCTGGGCCTGGACTTCCAGTGCCACTTCCAAAGCTAACCGTAAAATTCGGCAGACCCCCTTCCCCCCCCCCCCCCCACCTTCACCGTATGCGGCCTCACGGACCCTTAAGGTCGATCCACTTCCTTGTTTGCGAACCTCACCCCGAATTGCAAACCCACTCGCCACCAGAGCAGACGGTACAAGTGCCCAGGACAGGACCTTCATCAGGTCGGAGGGTCCAACGGCTTCGTGGGAAGGGGGTAATTGAGGCCAGCATAGCCCTTGGAGAGCTCAAGTGGTCAGTATTAAAGACCTGGTGAGGCACAGCAGGATGGTCATTGACTACAGTCAGGACCATCACTCGATACATGCAGCTCGGCTCGTCCCCCTCCCACGCATATCTGGCATGGTCAATCAGATTGCGCAGTATCGGGTCTTTTCCACAGTGGACCTGAAGTCCGCCTACCACCAGCTCCCCATCTGCCCGGAGGACCGCCAGTACACTGCGTTCGAAGCAGATGGCCTCCTCTATCACTTCCTTAGGGTTCCCTTTGGTGTCACTAATGGGTCTCGATCTTCCAACGTGAGATAGACCGAATGGTTGACCGTACGGAACTGCGGGCCATCTTCCCGTACCTAGATAATGTCGCATCTGTGGCCACAGTCAGCGGACCATTACACTAACCTCCAAAAATCTCCAGAACCGCCAAGCTCCTTAACCTCACGTACAATATGGAGACATGCGTGTTCCGCACCAACCGCTTAGCCATAGAAACACTAGAAACATAAAGTGCAGAAGGAAGCCATTCGGCCCATCGAGTCTGCACCGACCCACTTAAGCCTACACTTCCACCCTTGTCCCCGTAACCTCCGAACCTTTTTGGACACTAAGAGCAATTTATCATGGCCAATCCACATAACCTGCACGTCTTTGGACTGGCCATCCTTGGCTATGTCGTGGAAAATGGAGTTCTAGGGCCCGATCCCAACCGCATGCGCCCCCTCATGGAACTCCCCCTTCCCCAAGGCCCTGAAACGATGCCTGGGGTTTTTCTCCTACTGTACCCAGTGAGTCCAAAATTATGCAGACAAGGCCCGCCCACTCATTCAGTCCACAGTTTTTCCCCTGACAGCTGAGGCCCGCCAGGTCTTCAACCGCATCAAGGCAGACATCGCCAAGCCAATAATGCACGCGGTCGAAGAGTCCCTCCTCTTTCAGGTCGAGAGCGATGCATTGGACGTAGCTCGGGCCGCCACCCTCAAGCAGGCGCGCAGGCCCGTGGCCTTCTTTTCCCGCACCCTCCATGCCTCCGAAATTTGGTGCTCCTCGGTCGAAAAGGAAGCCCAAGCCATTGTGGAAGCTGTGCGACATTGGAGGCATTACCTGGCCGGCATGAGATTCACTGACCAACAGTCGGTTGCCTTCATGTTCAATAACACACAGCGGGGCAAGATCAAAAACGACAAGATCTTGAGGTGGAGGATCGAGATCTCCACCTATAGTTACGAGATTTTGTATCGCCCAGGGAAGCTCGACGAGCCCCTGATGCCCTATCCTGCGGTACATGTCCCAGAGCACAAGTGGACATACTTCGGGCTCTCCACTATGACCTCTGTCACCCGGGGGGTCACCCGGTTCTTCCATTTTATCAAGGCCCGCAACCTGCCCTACTCCATTGAGAAGGTCAGGACTGTCACCAGAGACTGCCAGGTCTGCGCGGAATGCAAGCTGCACTTCTACCGGCCAGATCGAGCGCACCTGGTGAAGGCTCCTTTGAGCGCCTCAGCATAGACTTCAAAGGGCCCATCCTCTCCACCAACCGCAACAAGTACTTTCTGAACGTGGTCGATGAGTACTCCCGGTTCCCTTTTGCCATCCCATGCCCCAATATGACTTCTGCCACAGTCATAAAAGCCCTCTACAGCATCTTCACACTGTTTGGTTTCCCCACCTATGTCGACAGCGATCGGGGATCTTTTATGAATGTTGAGCTGCGTCAGTTCCTGCTCAGCAAGGGCATCGCCTCGAGCAGGACGACCAGCTACAACCCCTAGGGAAATGGATGGGTGGGGAGGGAGAATGGGACGGTCTGGAAGGCTGTCCTGCTGGCCCTGCGAAATCTCCCGGTCTCCCGCTGGCAGGAGGTCCTCCCCAACGTGCTCCACTCCATCCGATCGCTACTCTGCACTGCGACTAACGAGACCCCTCATGAACTTCTCTTTGCCTTCCCCAGGAAGTCCACCTCTTGGGTCTCGCTCCCAACATGGCTGACAGTTCCTGGACCCGTCCTCCTTCGCAAGTATGTGCGGACCCATAAGTCGGACCCTTTAGTCGAAAAGGTCCACCTCCGACACGCAAACCCGCAGTTCGCCTACGTGGCACACCCCAACAGGCGCCAGAACACAGTCTCCCTCAGGGACCTGGCACCCGCTGGATCCCCACCCATGACCCCCGACCTGACACTGCCCCCTCCCCCCGGTTGCCTCATTCACCCCTGTGCCACTCCCCCTCCCCCCAGCGAATCTCACTTCAGCCCCCGCCGCAGGAGGATCCATCCTCCCATTGGTTCCACTCAGGTGTGACGAAGACGAGGCAACATGCTCCCTGGAGGTCACAGGTGACCAATTCAGCGCCCAGATCACAAGACCAGGTACTGAAATCGCAGAGGAGGGTCAAGGCCCCCGACAGACTGAACTTGTAATTCTTTTCTTCCACCACCCCCGCCGACGTCTTTTTTTCTAAACAGGGGGGTGAATGTGGTAGTCACCACCTTAGCAGTATTATATGTATTACGGTAAGACACATATACTAGAGGTACATGGGTAAAGTCCCTGCCTACTGGCTCGCCCAGTAGGCGGCATATAAATATGTGTGCTCGCCGATGCTGCAGCATTCTGGTGCTACAGGAGGCACACCATCTCTGCTCAATAAAGCCTCAAATTAGTACACTCCTCTCGTCTTTGGTGGTAATTGGATAGTGCTGTACAGCTGACAGCAGGCAGACAATGAACTCCTGATCCACCAAGTGATTCGGAGAGACACTTGGTCAATGGCATAAGTAATGAGGTTCCAGGCACGTGGAATCACCGCGACTTCACAGCCTTCCGATCACATTCTGATAACGGGAACTTCCCACCATCGCATTTGGATAAAAAAATGGAGAATTCCACCCCCAGTAACAGAAGGTACCGAGAGGGTTAAATGTGATCCACAGAATGGGGCCCCCCACCTCCAGCCACCCCCACTCACTCTCTCGTATCTCACTGTTTGGATTTACCTTTGCAAACGACAGTGAGGGTTGCTCAAGTCTACCTAAGAATGTTCCCAATGAAAAGCAAACACCCTGGGCCTGGGAGGGTAGTTCTGACACTTCTTCCATCTCTTCATGTAGTCAAGGGCCAGGGCAAACACAGTGAAGAACACGGCCAGCACAGTGAATCTGTCAAATACAGTGAACAGGAAGCCGGGGGAAGCTGAGAGTGCCATCTTTGCCACAGAGACAATACACTTGTCCAGCAGCCAACCAGAAGAGGACAAACTCCGCCCAGTCTGTCAGCTGACTGTCAGTGAGATCATCTGAAGGGTTTTACTGGGATCTGCCACCCAATCTAATGTAACACACAACACCACGGGACTTATGTTTATCTGTACAGAAATGTATGGATGTATATATAAATATAGAAGCTATATGAATAAAAAGCTACACCAGAGATCGATGACTGCCCTTGTTAAACTAGTTGCCCTACGTTAATAAGATTATCAGATTAACCTATAAAGTGCTGGAATCTTCAGCGAATTCAGTTTTTGGAAATTCACTCACACTTCCAGAAGCTCCAGATTGAACAGACTTAAATAGATCAGAGATGTTGGGTTACATTTATAAGCCCATGCTAAGCATGATTCCAGTGGGGGGGGGGGGGGGGGGGGCATATAAAACAGAGCAGGTGCCCACTGCTCCCCTGCCCTACTCCCCCTTCGCTCATGGCCAAAATCAACACCTTGCTCGCCATGTATAAATATATAATTAAGGCTCAATTGTGCTTGCTAACAAGCCAAATGACCCCAACAATATGCACCCTATGGTACAAAAGGGTCAGTGCGGGTAATTGGGTGGCAGTGGGCTGGCTGCATTGCAAACAACGTTTCAAATGGCAGGATATGGAAGTGGGGTGTGGGGGTTGCTACCTTCAGGGACTGCCACTTACACACTGCGGGAGCAGCCCCTGAGGATAGAACCCACCCCTTTCTTCCTTCCCTCCTGCTCTTCAAAACCCACCACTGCCACCATCCCCATCCTTCCTAAACTACCCAAAACACTCCCTGACCGAGATCCGAGACCAGCGATTTTCAAAATGGGGGGTTGCAACCCGTGGATGGGTTGCCAGATGGTGCAGCATGGGTCACCAAAAGGTCACAAAATAATCTTCAAATATCGCCTGACCATGTTTCCCGGTTTCGCTTGAGGTAAATTCTCACTGCTGTAAGTTGTAGCAAATTAATCAAAGGACCAAAATTCCAATTTATTTGAGCAGATCAGGCAGACAACGGAATCAAGACAAACAGGCCATGAGTCATGAAACAGCCCTATCTCATCAAGAGACCGTGGGCAGTTGAAATGCAAATCTCTTATTGTCCTGGCCAGAGGGCACAATACCTTAATGAGATAACAATGTTGGCTCCAGCGACCATTGTCAAGAGACCAGCAGAAACCAGGGACATTGCAAGCTTTTTGTAAGGGCACTGATTAAAATCTTATTATATTAAGACACCTTGTGATTGGGGAACTTGATCACTTCCATTCTGTCAACAATCTGAAAGGCTTCCTTTGTCCTAGAACTCACCTGTGGGAGGGTCAGTGTTTGACCCATTCAGGGTTTTGCCCTTAAAACGTCAAGTCTGAGGAACTGTGAGAAGGAAAAAAAGAACTTTACTGGCCCCTGCAAGAACTCTTCCCTCCTGCAAGAACTCTGCCCTCCTGAAAGAAGCTCTACTCTCTTGCCTGACACACGCTTCGCCTGGCTGAAAACCGACCACGAGAACTGAAGGGGCAACAGCCACAAGGACCATAAAGCTTGGAAGAAGATCTAAAGATATCTGTGTCAATGTATTTTTTAACTATCCTGTCCCTGGAGCGGTGAGTATATTCCTCCAGCTCACAGAAAACCCCCAATTAGTATAGCTTGTTGAGGTTTGGGGTGGGTGAGTGAATGTATCTGTATTTGCGTCGCTAAAGTAAATCTGTGTAAACTGTAAGAATTTTCGATGTGCCATTTAGTCTCTTGTTTTACACATAGTATTTCATATTCGGTATGTGTGTGTGTGGGTTAATCTGAGTTGCAGAAGATTTAATTTCTCTTGAATAAATCAATTATTTTAAAACTACCAATATTGTGGTTCTCACCTTCCTTTCACTGTCCGCTCTGGTCGAGTCACAATAATTGCCAGGACATAATCCCGTAGTCAAGGACCGGAAAAGTGAATCTGAGCGCTTTGAACATGCTCACTCAGGAAAGGCTACTGGTCAGGAATAATCAGTGGTCCCTCTTTCTCTCTCTCTTGTGAAGTTGCACTAGTGGGGCACTTCCGGGTGACATTTCACCATCACAGGAGAGAGACTCACACAGGCGTAGGTGGCCCCCAATACCAGCCTGTTGTGGAGTAAAGGAAACCCTTTTTGTGACAATGGCGACCGCGGTGGGTCTACGTTGGACTGGAATTTGTGACTTACCAGAGGGGGTGAGAGAAAGGAGTAAAATGGAAGAGAGGATTTCCTCCTATTTATTCAAGAAAATTAACCTCACAAAACCGTGGGTATTAGCTCCCACAGGAGCAGAGCAGCCAGTAAAGGCTGCAAGGGAATGGATAGAGAATAAGCCATCATAAAAACCAGGAAAAGGCAGTCTGGCTAGTATGCTTGTCCCAACAGATAGCAAAAATGGGAAAGCAAATTATTGAGTTGGAGAGCCAACTTAAGGTAGCACAGAGAAATGCTGAGGAAAGCGCTAGGGCAGAGGAAAGGCTCTATGAGGAGTTGTATGAAGCCAAACAGTTCATTCAGCAGGTGAATGAGTCTAACCGGAATACCCAAGGGTATTTCCAACGTCAAGTAACAGAGGCAAAGGAGAGGGAGAGAAATTTCCAAGAACTCCATGTACAGGGTACCCAAAGGTACAGAGAATTAGAGGGGAAATTTAAAGACATCCAGGCAGCGTACAGGGTGGCCTGTAGTGAGCTGGGTGGGAGCGACCACAGACCTTGTCAGCTGAGGATCAAAAAGCTGGAAGAAGCTCTGTCCCAGGCAACGGGACGGATCTGCCTGATAGGACCGGGAGGGTCCCCAGGAGATAGAGGGCTTAAAGCAGCAGATGGTTCCCCAGGGGAAAGGGGGTTTAGACCCCCCCCTGAGGTGCCGGTAATGTGTCCGGGTCGGCAGGTGGGGTTCGAGCTGTCCGGGGAGGGACAGATCCAAGGGGGGTCAGGAGAGCATCCTCGGTTAGCGGCGTTTCCGCCATGTGTAGCACACCAGGGGGTGGGGTTACCGATCATGGTGGGAGAGCCGGAGGTAGGAGAATTACAGGGCCAGCAGCCCCAGGTAGGGCAGATGTGCCCGGTAAGGCAGCGCAAGTATGGTGCCCCAGTGGGACAGGCAGACAGGGCACCGCTAGAAAGTGACATTATCATTCCCCACGGGACATATACACTAAGGGGAATAGTGACCCACATCCCAAAATTGACCAGGACTGGGGACCCCTCGTTACACTTTATGGAAGTGCAGCAGGCAGCCGATATAAATGACTGTGATGAGGTGGAAAGGGTAAAGTTGCTGCTGATGACTTTGGACCCCGATCTTTGCAAGGCAGTGACCTCAAGGGAAGGTGGAAGACCTGCAACAATGGCAGCTGTGCAGCCTGCTGTTATGGAGGCCATGGGAGTAAACCAGGGTCGCTCATTTGTGAGGGTGCAGGAGACGAAACAACAGGTAGCAGAGTCCCCAGACATGTTCGCAGACAGGCTGTGGACAGTATATGAGGGAGCGTGCGGTGCCCCCCTCGATAGGCAGAATTTAGATGGGAGGGCAGCCCACTGGTTTAAAACACTAGTGGCTAACTCTCTCCCCAGGATTAGAGCCGAGGCAGAAAATTGGTTTGACCCGCAAGACCTAAATCTCAGGGAAGATGAGGTGATCCGTAAGCTGACCCTGGCATACCGGAATGGGGAAAGGGATGAGGAAAAGCCCTCCAAGGGAAGGGTGCACGAGATTCCACCAGCACTCCCAAAGAGAAGGGAGTGGAAACAGGAAGGCAGCAGAATCCCAGACAAAAGACTGGGGTGCTATGGATGTGGGAAACCTGGAC
Organism: Scyliorhinus canicula; assembly: GCF_902713615.1. Classification (NCBI taxonomy): domain Eukaryota; kingdom Metazoa; phylum Chordata; class Chondrichthyes; order Carcharhiniformes; family Scyliorhinidae; genus Scyliorhinus; species Scyliorhinus canicula. The sequence continues at coordinate 109,668,148 of NC_052157.1, read as the reverse complement.
ACTTCAAGAGGGATTGTAAGAGCCCAAAGAAGCAAGTTGAGGAGAGGGCTCCTGCAGTGATAACCTCAACACCAACGTTAGGGGAACAGGGATTGGAGATGATAAATCTGAAGGATTTATTATCATTTGTACAATCTAAAGCAGTAGAATCAGGACAGGTAGCCATGGCAACAGGCCAGGGTGCACCAGTATCCATACCTCAGAGACCCTTATGACTACCCTCAAAACAGCCCACCTATTTATTTCCCTTAGAATATGACCCGTGCAGGCGACAGTGGGTCAGAATAGAGGTGCAGGATGTGGTCGGGAGTTACCTGCTGGACACAGGTGCTTCCAGCACAATAGTCCACATGGACAATCCCGGAGCATCCCCTCTATCCAGCAGGGTGCCATACAGTCTTGTCAGTTTCACAGGGAACAAGAAGACTGGGTTTTTCTCTGTCCCTCTGTCCATTTGGTTAGGAGCACTCCAGGCTCAGTGGAAGTGTGTCCTGATGAGTTGGGAGCAGGCAGGGAAGGGGAGGCCCCAACTTTATAGTGGCGCATCAGGTCTTAGTGGACCTGAGAAACCATTGTCTCTGGGGCATAGCAGGGGCGCGATTCTCCCAATGGGAGACTAAGTGCCGACGCCGGAGTGAAAACCGGAATATTTCATTCCAGTGTCGGAGGCCGCTCCTCGCCCACTATTCTCCCAACCTCAGGGGGCTAGGAGTGGTGCCGCGTCAATTTTGCGTGCCGTGCCTTGGCGCCCGCGTCAAAGCGGCGGCGCATAAATGACGCGGCCAGCGGCGCCTAAATGACTTCACCCGCGCATGCGCAGGTTGCCATCCTCCCCGCGGGCGCCCCGCAAGACATGGAGGATTGATCTTGCGGGGTGGTGGAGGAAAAAGCGTGCATCCTTTAGAGATGCTGGCCCGCCGATCGGTGGGCACTGATTGCGGGCCAGACCCCTCCTGAGCACCGCCCTGGTGCTCGATCCTTCTTCCCCAACCCCACAGGCCGCACACGCAGAGTTTGCACGCTGTTCACGCTGGCAGCGACCAGGTGTGGTTGGCGCCGGCGTGAACCGGTCGGATTGGGCAGGCAGCTCGGCCCATCCGGGCCGGAGAATTGCCGCTCGACCGTTAGAAACGGCGAGCAGCAAATCTCCGAGCGGCCTGTCGTAAAACTCGGCACGCCGGCACACCACTGTGGGGATCGGAGAATCGCGCCCCAGGTGAGGGGGCTGAGAGGGAGATGATGATCATAGAGGAAGCGCTGGGAAGGGGGGCTCTGTGCACAGTAAAGCCAAAGGAGTGTTACGATTTAGAGTCCCGAGTTAAAAACACCCCGGCAGAATATCAAGGGTACGTACAGCAAAATCCCGCTGCATTTTCCACCCACAAGCATGACTGTTGGAGGGTCACGAGGACAGAGGTTAGGATAGATGGGGATCCCATGTCTAGGCCGCAGAAGCAGTATAGTTTCCCCAGGGAAGCTGAAGCAGATTTGGAAATAGCTTTGGGATCGTTAGTAAAGCAGGGTACAAATTCGTCTTCACCTTTAAGGGGCAACAATTTTCTTGGAATTGCCTTCCCCAAGGGTTTTCATAACAGCCTCAGTATCTTCCATCAGTGCACTGCAGATTGTTTAAAAGGGTTTAGTGAGTCCCACAGGATCATCCAGTATGTAAATGATGTGCTGCTGTTCACAGACACTGGTGAAGAGCACGGCCCCTTAGTCAGTGAACTGCTGGAGCTGCTCTGTAAAAGCGGTTTCAAGGTTAACCCTAAGAAAGCACAGATAGGGTTAAGGGAAGTAAAATTATTGGGGCTGACAATAAGAGCAGGAGAAAGGGCCATCGATGAGGCACGGAGGCAGGTAGTGCAGGAACTCCCTGTCCCCACCAACGTAGGGGGAGTGTGAGATCTTTCTTCGGGGTCACAGGCTATTGTAGGGATTTCATAGAGGACTATGCTGCTACAGCAGCCTCTTTGCTCAGACTCTTACGTAAAGGAGTTGAGTGGGAATTGGACGAGCAGTGTGAAACTGCCTTTGTCCAATTAAAACAGGACCTACAAAGAGCACCAACCCTGGGAGCCATCGATCCCAAAGGTGAATATTTCCTGGATGTAGCAGCCAGCAGTGACAGTCTGAGTGCAGTGCTGCTCCAGGAACAGCATGGCAGGTTAAGGTCAGTAGTTTATATCTCCAGGGTCCTCATAGAGGTGGAGAGGGCATACTCCAACTGTGAGCGACACCACTGTCACACACTGGGCAGTGAAGAGGGTACAGGTCTTTATAAGAATGTCCCCCAACACTCTGCTAACACACAATACCCCGACCCAAATGTTGTTAGACGGTAGAGTTAAAGATGGGACGGTGAGCAGCGTGAGAGCCACCCGCTGGACTTTCCTCCTCTCTCAAATGGCACTGCAAGTTAAGGGGCTATGCGAGCCCCAGCTTGCAGCCAATGTGATATACCCAGGGGAGCTGCACTGATGCTCAGTAGAAGGGGTATGGGACGTTGACTTGGGGTTTAGGGCAGGCTTGCATCCCACAGGCAGGGAGATTTATGTGGACGGGTCGAACACAGTTTCTGAGGGCACGAGGCTCACAGGCTGTGGGATATGGGACCCTGAGGCAGGGATAGCCTTAGCCCTTAAACTCCCCCATACGTTAAGTGCTCAGCAGGCAGAGCTAGTAGCAGTAATGTATGTGGTCACCCACCCCGAACGTTTCCCCACTCCATACACCATCTGCTCAGACAGCATGTTTATGTGCAATTCATGCACCAAGTACCTGGCTATCTGGTCCCGCCGGGGGTACACTTCCTGGACGGGAAGCTTTGACAAGTAAACCCCTGCTAGTAAAGATTGTAGCAGCAGTAGGGGAGGGTGGGGATAGGTACATCCATAAAGTAAAAGCCCACTCCAAAGCGGAGCCACGGAACGAGGGGAATCAGCGAGCAGATCAATTGGCCAAATAGGGAGCTAGACCGGTGTGACTTGGGACCTCTATGAGGAAGGGCAGGTAGGTAGCTGTGGTTAGGGGGCCTCAGGAGAAGGGGGGCCCAGGGTTGGTTTTGGCCCCAGACCTTGGTGCGGTCCAGGTGCAGGATCCCATCCTGAAGGCTACCCTGACTGCTATCCGCAGGCAGGAAAAGGTAGAGGGTCCGTACGAGGCTGTAGATGTAGCTGTAACGGAAGGCATGCTTTTTAAGGGGGATAAATGGGTAGTGCCTTCCCTAGACAGAAAAGAGTTTTTGAAGCTAGCCCATGAGGGCACAGGGGGGGGGCACCCCAGACCAGAGACCACCTGGCAATGTGTGGGGATGGCAGGATGGTGGCCAGGTATTAGGGAGGACATCCGTGACTTTTGTGTGGGCTGTCTGTTTTGCACAGCAAACAACCCTGATCCCCAGAAGAGGAAGGTATCTATGGGACACATCAGGGGGGTACAGATCAATTACATAGGACCCCTTCCAACCGCACAGGGAGGTTACAAGTACTGTTTAGTGCTGGTAGATGTGTTCTCGAAGTGGGTAGAAGCCTTCCCCTGCCGAACAGCCACTGCCTTGGGCACAGCAAAAATTCTGGTTAGAGAAGTGTTCTCCAGGTGGGGTCTCCTGCAGTTTGTGGAGTCGGATCAGGGGAGCCACTTTACAGATCAAGTTATGCAGGCGACACTTAAAGTACTGGGCATAAAAGCCAAAAGGCATGTGGCTTATAACCCCCAGTCCTCAGGCCCAGTCGAATGGTAAAACCGGACCATTAAGCAAAGGATAAGGAAAGAAACCGGTGATTCACCCAACAGGTGGATGGAGGTTTTGCCCTTAGCGCTTATGGGGATCAGGGCCAGCCAGTCTAGGAGTACGGGGTGCTCCCCACATTAGCTCATGACGGGATGGGTTATGAGGACCCCCGTCCATGTCATGGTCCCAGCCCTTACAGAAGGACAGTTGAGGGAGGTAAACAGGGACAAGTTTGCAAAAAGGCTGTTTGAGCAGCTCAACAGATTAACTGGCAAGCTGCCAGTAATATGGGGCCCAGCACCAAAGGAATAAGCTACTGTTAGAACCTCGCACACACCGCGAGTGGGCAGTGAGTGACCAGGTAATGGTCAGGAGTTATGCTCAGGTAGGGTCTTTCGAATCCTTGTATGCAGGCCCATATAGCATAGTGGATAAAGCTAGTCCGATGGTGTATGCCATCCAACTCCCCCGTAGAGTCAAATGGTTCCACATCAAACCAGTGTAAGTTGTTTGATCCCACAAGGGCAGGAAAGAACAAAAGGGGAGCGCGGGCACAGGAACAGGGAGGTGAGAAGGCTCCTGTCGATGTGGAAACCATAGGGGAAACAGCTAACTCTGTCCCCCTGCATTCTGAAATGGCTTGCTGCCAGTGTGAGGCCAACATAAGGATCAAGTAAGGTTTTAAAAGGGACCATGGAGCAGGCTGCAGGCCTGAGTGAAGGGTTTAAGGAGACAGTGTTGAGGGCGGCAAGCCTGTGTAAGGACACTGACTCCAGCCTTCCACAGGCAGGTAAAGTAAACTGCCTCAGGGAGACAGAAATGGCAGAAGGAGAGGAGATAAGAACTAGGAGCAGGAGTAGGCCATCTGGCCCCTCGAGCCTGCTCCACCATTCAGTGTGATTATGGCTGACCTTTTGTGGACTCAGCTCCACTTTCTGGCCCGAACACCGTAACCCTTAATCCCTTTATTCTTCAAAAAACTATCTATCTTTATCTTAAAAACATTCAATGAAGGAGCCTCCACTGCTTTACTGGGCAAGGAATTCCATAGATTCACAGCCCTTTGGGTGAAGAAGTTCCTCCTCAACTCAGTCCCAAATCTACTTCCTCTTATTTTGAGGCTATGCCCCCTAGTTCTGCTTTCACCTGCCATTGGAAACTGTAACCACCTGAGTTGGCCACTTCCCAAGTTAAAATGGAGAAACACAAGGAACGCAGGGAAAATCGGACAATCCCAGAGAAACAGGCAGTTTGCAGACTTTTCCTGGGTATTCTGCCTGCAAAGAAAGCAGACAGCACTGAAACCAGCAGCCATGCATATTAATGAGCGGTTCCCGGGCACAATAGCAACAATCAAAGGTGATCGAAGTAAAGCTAGACTCCTCGGCGCCAGCAAGAGTCCAAGACAAAAGAAGCAAACGGGCACCCAAGGACCGCCCAGCGATCGGGAAACAGCCCCAGTATTGGAGAATTCAAACCAATCGATTTGTATGGGATCCAATCGATTGGAAGTAAGCTCGGGGTCCGCCCAAAAGGCGCAAAGCCCCTGAGGACTATAAGATAGAGTCCCCAAGGTCAGTTCGCTCTCTTAGCCGGCCCTCCCAGCAGAACATCTTACCAGCTCTCGAAGAACTTGACCGTAAGAAGGAGAGGCCTGGCCAACTGCTGCACCATCAAGTAAGTGTCCAGTCAACGCACGCTATGAGATAGACGCTCCTGACCCCTTAGTCCGTACCAGCTGGAAGCCTGCAGACTCAGGATCGAGCAAGAGGCCAGTGTTCCCTGACCCAGCGGGTTCCCTGATCCAGATAAGTACTGGCCTGTTAGTGGTAGGAATAGCCTAGTCTTTTAGTATTGTTTGCATGAGTAGTGAATAACTGTGTATTAATAAACGTGTTTTGATTTGAACATTACTAATTGGTGTATTGAGTCATTGATCTGAACTTGAACTTGAACCTCGTGGTGGTATCATAAGGATATCTGGCGACTCTAAAGCTACATAATAAAACAGAGCCAATTAAGTGTAAAGCGCACTCACCAGAACAAGCAACACAACCTGCCCGCATCTATCCTGTGTATTCCCTTCATAATTTTATATGTTTCTATAAGATCCCCCCTCATCCTTCTAAATTCCAACGAGTACAGTCCCAGTCTACTCAATCTCTCCTCGTAATCCAACCCTTTCAGCTCTGGAACCTAGTGAATCTCCTCTGCACACCCTCCAGTGCCAGTATGTCCTATCTCAAGTAAGGAGACCAAAACTAAACACAATACCCCAGATGTGGCCTCACTAACACCTTACACAATTGCAACATAACCTCCCTAGTCTTAAACTCCATCCCTCTAGCAATGAAGGACAAAATTCCATCCGCCTTCTTAATCACCTGTTGAACCTGTAAACCAACATTTTGCGACTCATGCACTAGCACACCCAGGTCTCTGCACAGCAGCATGCTTTAATATTTTATCATTTAAATAATAATCCCGTTTGCTGTTATTCCAACCAAAATGGATAACCTCACATTTGTCAACATTGTATTCCATCTGCCAGACCCTAGCCCATTCACTTAACCTATTCAAATCCCTCTGCAGACTTCCGGTATCCTCTGCACTTTTTGCTTTACCACTCATCTTAGTGTTATCTGCAAACTTGGACACATTGCCCTTGGTCCCCAACTCCAAATCATCTATGTAAATTGTGAACAATTGTGGGCCCAACACTGATCCCCGAGGGACACCACTAGCTACTGATTGCCAACCAGAGAAACACCCATTAATCCCCACTCTTTGCTTTCTATTAATTAACCAATCCTCTATCCATGCTACTACTTTACCCTTAATGCCATGCATCTTTATCTTATGCAGCAACCTTTTGTGTGGCACCTTGTCAAAGGCTTTCTGGAAATCTAGATATACCACATCCATTGGCTCCCCGTTATCTACCGCACTGGTAATGTTCCCAAAATCTCCACCAAATTAGTTTGGCACAACCTGCCCTTTATGAACCCATGCTGCGTCTGCCCAATGGGATCATTTCTATCCGGATGCCTCGCAATTTCTACCTTGATGATAGATTCCAGCATCTTCCCTACTACTGAAGTTAAGCTCACTGGCCTATAATTACCCGCTCTCTGCCTACCTCTTTTTTTAAACAGTAGTGTCACGTTTGCTAATTTCCAATCCACCGGGACCACCCCAGAGTCTAGTGAATTTTGGTAAATTATCACGAGTGCATTTGCAATTTCCCTAGCAATCTCTTTTAGCACTCTCGGATGCATTCCATCAGGGCCAGGAGACTGGTCTACCTTTAGCCCCATTAGCTTGCCCATCACTACCTCCTTAGTGATAACAATAATCTCAAGGTCCTCACCTGTCATAGCCTCATTTCCATCAGTCACTGGCATGTTATTTGTGTCTTCCACTGTGAAGACCAACCCAAAAAACCTGTTCAGTTCCTCAGCCATTTCCTCATCTCCCATTATTAAAACTCCCTTCTCATCCTCTAAAGGACCACTATTTACCTTAGCCACTCTTTTTTGTTTTATATATGGAGGTGTCATCTCTGGTGTGGGAAGCCCCAGTCAGGCGACGGAGTAGCAGGGTCTCAAAACTCACAGTAAGGTGGTCCCCATCACTAATGACACCTGGGATCAGTGCCAGAAACAAGAGGGCCAGCAATGAAGGGGGATCAGCTTGGACAGGGAGCCCAGGAGGACCCTGAGATCCAATAGCAGAGGAAGAAAGGGGCAGGCAGACTCCCAGAGAGAAGAGTTCTGTCTAGCGCAGCCCGGCCAGCCAGATGAATGGCTCCACCAAAGTTCCAACGAGTACAGTCCCAGTCTACTCAATCTCTCCTCGTAATCCAACCCTTTCAGCTCTGGAACCTAGTGAATCTCCTCTGCACACCCTCCAGTGCCAGTATGTCCTATCTCAAGTAAGGAGACCAAAACTAAACACAATACCCCAGATGTGGCCTCACTAACACCTTACACAATTGCAACATAACCTCCCTAGTCTTAAACTCCATCCCTCTAGCAATGAAGGACAAAATTCCATCCGCCTTCTTAATCACCTGTTGAACCTGTAAACCAACATTTTGCGACTCATGCACTAGCACACCCAGGTCTCTGCACAGCAGCATGCTTTAATATTTTATCATTTAAATAATAATCCCGTTTGCTGTTATTCCAACCAAAATGGATAACCTCACATTTGTCAACATTGTATTCCATCTGCCAGACCCTAGCCCATTCACTTAACCTATTCAAATCCCTCTGCAGACTTCCGGTATCCTCTGCACTTTTTGCTTTACCACTCATCTTAGTGTTATCTGCAAACTTGGACACATTGCCCTTGGTCCCCAACTCCAAATCATCTATGTAAATTGTGAACAATTGTGGGCCCAACACTGATCCCCGAGGGACACCACTAGCTACTGATTGCCAACCAGAGAAACACCCATTAATCCCCACTCTTTGCTTTCTATTAATTAACCAATCCTCTATCCATGCTACTACTTTACCCTTAATGCCATGCATCTTTATCTTATGCAGCAACCTTTTGTGTGGCACCTTGTCAAAGGCTTTCTGGAAATCTAGATATACCACATCCATTGGCTCCCCGTTATCTACCGCACTGGTAATGTTCCCAAAATCTCCACCAAATTAGTTTGGCACAACCTGCCCTTTATGAACACATGCTGCGTCTGCCCAATGGGATCATTTCTATCCGGATGCCTCGCAATTTCTACCTTGATGATAGATTCCAGCATCTTCCCTACTACTGAAGTTAAGCTCACTGGCCTATAATTACCCGCTCTCTGCCTACCTCTTTTTTTAAACAGTAGTGTCACGTTTGCTAATTTCCAATCCACCGGGACCACCCCAGAGTCTAGTGAATTTTGGTAAATTATCACGAGTGCATTTGCAATTTCCCTAGCAATCTCTTTTAGCACTCTCGGATGCATTCCATCAGGGCCAGGAGACTGGTCTACCTTTAGCCCCATTAGCTTGCCCATCACTACCTCCTTAGTGATAACAATAATCTCAAGGTCCTCACCTGTCATAGCCTCATTTCCATCAGTCACTGGCATGTTATTTGTGTCTTCCACTGTGAAGACCAACCCAAAAAACCTGTTCAGTTCCTCAGCCATTTCCTCATCTCCCATTATTAAAACTCCCTTCTCATCCTCTAAAGGACCACTATTTACCTTAGCCACTCTTTTTTGTTTTATATATGGAGGTGTCATCTCTGGTGTGGGAAGCCCCAGTCAGGCGACGGAGTAGCAGGGTCTCAAAACTCACAGTAAGGTGGTCCCCATCACTAATGACACCTGGGATCAGTGCCAGAAACAAGAGGGCCAGCAATGAAGGGGGATCAGCTTGGACAGGGAGCCCAGGAGGACCCTGAGATCCAATAGCAGAGGAAGAAAGGGGCAGGCAGACTCCCAGAGAGAAGAGTTCTGTCTAGCGCAGCCCGGCCAGCCAGATGAATGGCTCCACCAAAGTGAAGGCAGGTTTTAAGCTGGTCACCCGGAGACGGGTGGCATTGTACATAGAATTTGTTTTTTTTCCTTCTTCTCCACCCCAGAGGGAGGTTTTGTAGTGTAAATTATGTTTGTAATTAGTTTAAACGGGATTTTATTCTTCAAAGCGGTAGCTGCTGCTGCCGCCTGAATAAAATGCATGCACTTTAAGTCAGGGTGTGTTTTAAGAAGGTAGGTAGTACTGTAGAGGCATGGATGTGTTTTGTCTGTTTTACAGATGGGGCACCTAACGATGTGGATCTTGATGGTGATGGGCATACAGGTGTGTGCCGGGCGATGAGGGGACACAGAGGAGTCCCTGGTCTACGGTTGCTCTGGAGGCAGGGCATCCCTTGTAACAACCGGACAGGCGAACCTGGTAGCGGACGGCCAGGCTAACTATTCCCATGAGGGAAGATGGCTTGGATGGCTGGGGTCAAACTCGACCAGATTCTCTAGCCACAGGAGCTTTGAATTCGGAGAAGTGTCCGTCCCGTGTGCAGAAATTAAAGTGGTGACTGACCAGGTTAGGGTGACTGAGGGCAGGCGGGTGTGCTTGACCTGTGAGGGGGACGTTCCTTTTGGGAGATGGTGGAGGCTCAGGAAGCTGGGCTCGGACATGAAGGATCGATCCTCAGACTGGGAAAAACTGGACAATGACACCTACCGGATGATCACGGGGTCACCAGGACGGGTCACTGTATGTTGAGAGAAATGGTGGGCATATGACCAGGGGTTATATTTGTGTTTATGGGGGTCTGCCAAGGGGCTGAAGGGGCAGCAATTACCTTTGTGAGGTGGTGACAGGATCCCAGGAACGGGATAAATTGGGACCACAGTGGGGAAGCATGTGTAGCCCCCAGGGCAGGGATGGCAGTGAAAGCCACCGAACTGCTGGTTCAGGTGAAGAAGCCCCTACCCACAGCCCAACCGATCGACCCTCACAACTGTCCAGCCACCACCCAGGGGCCCAGGAATGGGTTAGTACTCATTCCCACAGAAAAGCTGCTGTATCAGGGGGTACATGACGCTGTGGTATCAGTGGTTTTAAACCTGACAGAGGTACGGTTACCTGTATGGTGTCCGTGGGAAACAGAACTACTGTACCTTCTGAAAGACATGTTTCAAAAGTTTTATAATCTGGATTTCGGGGATGTAAATATTGATCAATTGTATAAACAGGAAAATGTTTTTACTATGGGACCAGGGAGTCAACGGTGAGGGCTGGTCAATGATGGTTACACAGCATTTAATACTGGCACATCAATTGCCAATAGCCTAGACAATGTAGAATTGGCTCTACAAATGAATGATTTAAAGAGCCAGCTCAGGAAGATTTTGGGGGATGAAAATGCTGTGCTAGGGTCAGGATTCCACAAGGAGATGGTAATGACTCTACATTTAAAAGAAATTATAGCACAATTGGAGACACATGCCAAAACTATAAACGCTTTAATTAGAGATGATTGGAATGCATCAAATCAGGCTGCACAAAATGAGGTGTGTGGGCTCTATGGGGCTTGGTTGCTGGGAGACGGGAGGAACAATCTGGAGGATTTGAGACAAGGTCAGGTCCCCTCATGGATAAGCAACCAGCACCTAGCAGCGCTACACCCTTATTACAGCACATTGAGTCGCTGCCATCTTCGTGCAGCCTCAGAAGCCTACTGAGTACCTGTGGATTGTGGGAAGTCCAACCACACAATCATTGGGGTAGTTGTGAGAACCCTGGTCATGGGAACCTCTGCACAACCAGCCCCTCTGTACCGAGTGGAGAATGTGGGAGTCATTCACAAAATGGGGGGTTGCAACCCGTGGATGGGTTGCCAGATGGTGCAGCAGGGGTTGCCAAAAGGTCACAAAATAATCTTCAAATATAGCCTGACCATGTTTCCCGGTTTTGCTCGAGGTAAATTCTCACTGTGTTACAGTGTATGGCCGCACGAGGCTGATGTAGAAGCCAGAGTTGTGGGCCTCCTTGCCTCTCCGGCTGAGTGTAGTTGGGCAATTTGCAGTCAGAGACCTGTAAAATTCTCGTTGGTTGGTATATTGGGCAGCATGGTAGCCTTGTGGATAGCACAATTGCTTCACAGCTCCAGGGTCCTAGGTTCGATTCCAGCTTGGGTCACTGTCTGTGTGGAGTCTGCACATCCTCCTCGTGTGTGCGTGGGTTTCCTCTGGGTGCTGCGGTTTCCTCCCACAGTCCAAAGATGTGCAGGTTAGGTGGATTGGCCATGATAAATTGCCCTTAGTGTTGGGTGGGGTTACTGGGTTATGGGGATAAGGTGGAAGTGTTGACCTTGGGTAGGGTGCTCTTTCCAAGAGCCGAATGGCCTCCTTCTGCACTGTAAATTCTATGATATCCTGCTACTGTGTTCAGCTTGAAGATCTGTATAATTCCTTGACTTCAGTGTGGTATTATTTCTTGAGTTCAGTGCGTCACTAACAAAGCATGAGCACCTTTTATCATTTTCCCAGTTGAGTTAGACACACAGCCTCCTGCAGCCCTAGATGCCCTTATGTCCACTCCTTCCACTTCCGAATTGTCTCTCCACATCTAGGCTCTTGTCCTTCAAGGACTTTTATGTTTTTCATCACATACCCGCTGCTATTCACCCCCTCTTCCCAGGTACTCATCCCCAAGCATCTCTCTCTGCCATGTGGCTACATGGACTCCATCAGCTGAATCCATTCCTCTACATCTACAGCAAGTTTTTTGCATCTACCTTTATAGGGGCTTGAATTGTTCGCCAAAGATGGCATTAGCTGGCGAATAAACTACACTCATGTATCCATGAGCCGGTAAAATGTTGCAGATGTATGGAACGGAATGTGTCTGCATGTTTTGCATATTGGTCAGCTGAGCTGTGCCCAGCGTTGTTTTTTTGTTGCATGCTTTCAGTCTAATTACCTGGGAAACGGTACTGACAGGCATCCAGTGACATTCTGCCTGAGCGTATTTTTCGTTCAACTGTGAGGGCTCCTGTTTCTGAAGTTGAAGTTTTGAGTTTAATTTCCTATCCCAGTTTGTGTTAGGTTATGAACGTGTGAACATGACGTAGTTGTAACTGTGCAATACTGAACCTGTTAATCATTTCAGCGCTTGCACGCAATATGCTAACAAGGGGTGTGAAGAAATAAAATAATCAAATAAGCCTGAGTTACAGCCTTTAGCAAGGTAGCAGGGTGGAACTTTTGTTCAACGTGAAACAGCAACTCAATTTACAAATTTACATTTAATTATACAGAAGTGCCAATAATGAGTGAGTTTAAAAAAAAATAATTTTGGAGAATCTTTTGTGAATGTGGTGTGGGTCACGATAGTCGGCCATTCTGTCAGCTTGGGGAGGGGGGAAATTGGGACAAATTACACAACAAAACTTTCAAAGTACAATGGGAACAATATAGAGCAAATATTTCTGCAAACATATGAACAAACAGGGCAGGATAAATTCAGAACAATGATCCAAAGAACCAGTGCCTCCATTTTTACATCAGATCAATCAGAAATACGGGAGAAAGAGGATAAAGCCATATAAACATGATATCAAGTTCAGACCCTAATGTATAGCGAGATTATGGGTCTGGGAAACCTTGCAGGAGCAGGTCAGACAAAGCGGAGGCTTGAAATCTGAGATGGGTTCGCACAATTTACAAAATGTACAGTACGGATCACAGGCATTGATAATTAGGAACAAAGGATCAAATTCTAAGGCCCTGTCAAATATCCTCTCCAGCTCCTGAATGCCTACAGATCAATGGGATTAAATCAGATTCAATCTTGACACAGGTACGTGCACAGTGTATATAATCACCCTTGACTACCAGGCACTTTAGGAACATTGGGGATACAGCAGGATCAAACCTGTGTGTAAGACTCAGTGTGATATGCAAGCAGTACAGTATCATGAACCGAGTCTACTTCATTCTATTGTATACCAAAAATACATTGGCATAATCCCATACACTGCCCCATGTCTCCTCATCCATATTAGTTGCAAGTGTCTTTCTGAAGACTCTGAGGTACCCACTGTTCTTACACAGGATCTAGAACATAATGTGTCATAAAACCTACTAATTAGCTTTTTGGCTGCACAGGAATCAGGATTTTTTACGACGAGGGAAATTTACTGTCATTGCACAGACCACCAGGAGAAAAATTGGTTCGGCTTTTTGAGCCACATTTGGGTGCATGCCAATACACATTTTCCCTATCTCAAGTCACACTACAGCAACCAGAATATTGTTTTCTCAAATAAAAGACCTGCCTGTACCATTACAGGTTTTAGTCAACAACACACAAACCCCAACACAGGGCCACGTTAGTTCTGAGTGGACGTTCCTCAATACAAGTGAGGACCCGTAAGGACGTGTCCGTGAGATTATCTCCGGAAAATAACGTCAGTTCTAAACAAGAACTGCACCCCCCCCCCCCCCACAGGTCACAAAGTGTTACTCTCATAGACATTTAAATAAAGCGTCTGGAGCTTGGGACCTGCCAACTGACAGCAGGCAGACAAATTAGCTCCTGACTCACCAGGTGATTTGGAGAGAAACTCGGTCAAACAGAAATAAATGATGTTCCACGGACATGGAACTGGCACGACTTCACAACCTTCCAATAACGAGAACTTCCCACCATCCCATTTGGATAAAAAAATGGAGAATTCCAACCCCAGCAACAGAAGGTACCGAGAGGGTTAAATATGATCCACAGAATGGGGGCCCTCACCTCCAGCCAGCCCCATTCACTCTCTCTTATCTCACTGTTTGGATTTACTTTTGCAAACGACAGGTGAGGGTTGTGATGTGTTGGGTGCTCTGGATCCGTGGAACACATACAGGCCACCAACACTTAAAACAGTACAACACTATTTTATTAAACTATAAACTGTTGAACATACTCTTACTGTGGGTTAACACGATGTTAGATTAAACTAAAGACCTGTGCCTATCCTAACCAGTCTAATCACTCAGCACATGGTGAGGATCTGTGCTGTAAGTTGTAAGCTCTGCACTTCTGAAAGGCTGCATCCCGAATGAGCGGGAAAACTGGTGCCTTCTGTCTTTCTAGTGAGTGTGCTCTAACTGATGATTGGCTGCAGTGTTATGCATGTTGATTGGTCCTACTGTATGTCCATCAGTGTGTGTTTCTGCACCATGATATACTGGTGAATATTATGATAGGTTGCTCAAGTCTACCTGAAGAATGTTGCCAGTGAAAGGCACCCCCCCCCCCCCCCCCCCCCCCCGGGCCCAGGAGGGTCGTTATGACACTTCTTCCGTCTCTTCATGAAGTCAAGGGCCAGGGCAAACACAGTGAAGAACATGGTCAGCACAGTGAATTTGTGAAATACAGTGAACAGGAAGCTGGGAAAGCTGAGAGTGCCATCTTTGCCACAGAGACAAATACACTTGTCCAGCAGCCAACCAGAAGAGGACAAACTCCGCCCAGTCTGTCAGCTGACTGTCAGTGAGATCATCTGAAGGGTTTTACTGGGATCTGCCACCCAATCTAATGTACCACACAACACCATGGGACTTGTGTTTATCTGTACAGAAATGTATGGATGTATATATAAATATAGAAGCTAAATCAATAAAAAGCTACACCAGAGATCGATGACTGCCCTTGTTAAACAAGTTCCCCTACATTAATATGATTTTCAGATTCACCTATAACGTGCCAGAAACTTCAGTGAATTCAGTTTTTGGAAATTCACTCACACTTCCAGAAGCTCCAGATTGAACAGACTTAAATAGATCAGAGATGTCGGGTTACATTTATAAGCCCATGCTAAGCATGATTCCAGTGGGGGGGGCACATATAAAACAGAGCAGGTGCCCACTGCTCCCCTGCCCTACTCCCCCTCCGCTCCCGCCCCTGTGCTGATGGCCAAAATCAACACCTTGCTCGCCATGTATTAAACATTAAATCAGGGTATTTATAGTTTTTATAATAATAACAATAACAACAACATGAACATAGTATATAAGACATTTCCATCCCTCACACATCACTCACACCCCCAACAAAGAAACAATAGCCTAAACCCGCACACCCCAACCAGATTTCTGCCTGTGCTGACATTTGATTTTCTCCTAGAAAGTCGCCGAACGGCTGCCACCTCCAGACGAACCCTAACTTTGACGCTCTTAGGGCGAACTTGATTTTCTCGATACTGAGAAACCCAGACATGTCGCTAACCCAGGTCTCTGATTTCGGGGGCTTTGAGTCCCACCACATTAATAGTATCCGTCTCCAGACTACCAGGGAGGCAAAGGCCAAAACATTAGCCTCCCTCACCACCTGGACTCCCGGCTCTTCTGACACTCCAAAGATCGCCACCTCTGGACCCGCACCACCCATGTTTTAAGTACCGTGGACCTGACATCAGCGAAACCTTGCCAAAATCCTCTAAGCTTCGGGCATGTCCAAAACATGTGGACATGATTTGCTGGCCCTCCCTCGCACACCTGTCGTCTATACCAAAGAACTTGTTCATCCAGGCCACTGTCATGTGTGTCCGGTGGACTGCCTTTAATTGTATCAGGCAGAGCCTGGCACATGATGAGGATGTGTTAATCCTGCCTAAGGCATCTGCTCACAAACCCAGCTCTATCTCTCCCCCTCGTTCATCTTCCCACTTGCCCTTCAGCCGCACAACATCGTGGGCCGAAGGGCCTGCACTGTGCTGTACAATTCTATGTTCTAATGTCTCCCATTCCTGTGCCACCTGGATTCCCAGATATAAAAAGCTCCTTCCCACCACTCCAAACGGCAGCTCTCGCAGTCTCCTCTCCTGCCCCCTCTACTGGATCGCGAGCATCTCACTTTTCCCCATATTCAATTTGTACCCCGATAACCTGCCAAATTCCCCTAGGATCCACATAATCTCCCCCATCCCCCTAACTGGTCAGAAATATACACGAGCAGGTCGTCTGCGTAAAGTGAGACCTGGTGTTCCACCCCCCCCCACCCACCCCCCGATCCCCCCTCGCCTTGTCCCCGGTACAGTTTAAAATATCCCAACAGCAGCCGATTCGTTTGCACGCTTGCCACTGGTGCCTGATGCAGCAACCGCACACAGTCAATGAAGGTCTGTCCAAACCCGAACCTTCCTAACACCTCCCACAAATAATTCCACTCCACCCGGTCAAAGGCCTTCTCCGCGTCCATCGCAACCACCACCTTCATCTCCCCTCGCTCTGAGGGCACCATGATAACATTTAGGAGCCTTCTAACATTGGCCGTAAGTTGCCTGCCCTTCACAAACTCCTTATGGTCTTCCCCTATCACCTCCGAAACAGTCCTCTATCCTTGTGGCCGAACTTTTAGCCACCAGTTTGGCACCAAATTCATGACCCGCATTGCTCAGGGACCTTCTCCCGCTTCAGAATCAATGAGATTGAGGCCTGCAACATTGTTGGGGGAAGGACACCCCGCTCCCTTGCATCATTAAATGCCCTCACCAGCAGCGGACCCAACATCTCCGAGAACTTCTTGTAAAATTCCACTGGGTAACCGTCCGGTCCCAGGGCCCTGCCCGACTGCATGGCCTCCAGCCCCTCTGTTATTTCCTCAATTTCAATTGGGGCCCCCAACCCTTCCAGTCCTTCCTCCACCTTCGGGAATTCAACTGACCCAGGTACTAACTCATCCCCTCCAACCTAGCTGGGGGTTCTGCCTCATGTAGCTTGCTATAAAACTCCTTAAACACCCCATTCACCCCTACTGGGTCCAAGACCGTGATCCCACTTATGTCCATCTCTCCCTGGTCGCCCCCCTTTTCCTCAGCTGATGTGCTGGCATCCTACTGGCCTTCTCCCCATACTTGTATACCGCTTCCCTCACCTTCCACAATTGCTCCACCACCTTCCCTGCGGATATCAGCCCAAACTCCAACTATAGCCTCTGCTGCTCCTTTAGATACCCGCCTCCGGGACCTCTGAATATCTCCCATCCACCTAGAGTATCTCCCCAACCAGCCTATCCATCTCTGCTCGTCCCATCTTTTTTCTATGGGCCCGCATTGAGATTAACTCCCCCGTAACCACTGCCTTCAAAGCTTCCCACACAGTTGCTGCTGAGACTTCCCCCATATCATTTTTTTTCCATATAGTTCTGGATGGACTTGCTCACCCGCCCCACACACCTCCTCATCTGCTAATAGTCCCACATCCAACCTCCATAGCGGGCACTGCCCTCTCTCCTTACTCACCTGTAATTCCACCCAATGTGGGGCATGGTCCAACACAGCCATCGGCGAATACTCGGTATCAACCACCCCCGTCAGTAATGCCCTGCTCAGGAGAATATACTTTGTGCACATGGGAGAAAAAAAAGAAAAGTCCTTCACTCTTGGCCGTCAAAAGCTCCATGGATCTAACCCCCCCCCCCCCCCCCCCCCCCGCCATCTGCTCCATGGACCCCTTTAGTTTCTCCGCTATGGCTGGCGGTCCAACCCTGGGTCAATGACCGTATTAAATTCCCCCCGCCGCCGATCAACCATCTCCCTTCTTAGGCCAGCCTCCAGCTCACGTCCCTCGCCACATGGGGCCCGCCGTCGGGCATCCGCGGTCCTCGACCTCCCTTTTGTCCCCTCGCAGCAGTTCCTCCCCTGTCAGCAGAGCAACTCCCCCCCCCCCCCCATCAGCAGCACCACAATCCCAACCCCCCTTACCCAGCTAATCACCTGCTCACCCCTCACTGCGCTTCCATGAACTTGCTCACTGAGCTAGCCTGGTAGCTCCTGTCCATGGCACCAGACACCCTATCTCCCTATTGTTCTCCCTCCTCACCCCTGCTCAGACATAAATATTCAGAGCATCGCAGAAAAAGGAAAAGGAAGGGGCAAAAAAACAAGAATAATTCCTTGTTGCAGAGAGCACTACATATCCAGAACCTCACATAAATAATTGAAGCCAAATTGACCCTGCAATGCCCTCCCCCAAGGTTCAGTGTCCTTAGACCCCTTGCTAGCCTTTTGGCCTTGATAAAGTTCATTGTTTCATCCGGCGATTCAAAGTAAAGCTCCTGGCCCTCAAAAGTGACCCACAGACGCGCTGGATATAACATCCCAAACTTCACCCCCTTCTTGAAGTTGGATGATTTTGCCTTGTTAAATCCTGCTCGCCTTTTGGCCAGTTCTGTGCACAGATCCTAATAGATGCGCAACTCACACTTCTCCCACTTGCAGCTCCGTATCTGCTTGGCCACCGCAAAATCTATTCCTTTTCCAGGAACCGGTGCATCTGCACCGCCATCATACTCAGCGGTTCATTCGCTCATGGCTTCCTCGCAAGCACTCTATGCGCTCAGCCCACCTCCAAGGATCGAGTAAACATCCCCTCTCCCATCAACTTTTCCAGCATACTTGCCACATATATCCTCGCGTCCGATCCCTCACTACCCTCCGGGAGGCCTACAATACTCAGGTTCTGTCTCCTGGACCTGTTCTCTAAATCCTCCACCTTCTCCTGCAGGATTTTCTGGTGGTACTTCATCAGCCCCACCTTAGCCTCCAACGCGGTTAGATAGTCCTCATGCTCGGACACCTTTTCTTCTACCTTTCTGGATCGTCCGTCGTGGGCTTCTAGCCCCTGTTACACCTGATCAATCAATGCCACTGCACCAGGATATTGCGCCCCCACCGATACATTCCTGTGCTGCCGGTTCTGCATGCGCCTTCTTTGCTCGACTATATCTCCTTGTAACACCACTTCTAGTCCACTGCTCCATATACTGGTGGGGAATTTCTCCCCACTATCTCACTCTCCACCGATTATTCCAATAAAATTCTGATAAAATCGGGAAAAAGGTCCAAAAGCTCCGCCACAAGTGGGAGCTACCAAATGTGCGACCGCCTACTACGTGGCTGCCACCAGAAGTTCCAGATTCAACAGATTTAAATAGATCAAAGATGACGGGTTGCATTTTACATGCCCCTGCTAAGCATGCTTCCAGTAGGGATGGCATATAAAGTAGAGGTGGTGCCCACTGCTCCCCTGCCGTACTTCCCCTCCCTCCCAACCCCTGAGCTCACGGCCAAAATCAACAGGCTGCTCGCCATGTATAAATAAAAAATGAGGACTCAATTGTGCTTGCTAACAAGCCAAACGACCCCAACAATACGCTCCCTACGGTACAAAAGGGTCAGTGCAGGTAATTGGGCGGCAGTGGGCTGGCTGCATTGCAAACAACCTTTTCAAATGGCAGGAGATGGAAGTGGGGTGTGGGGGTTGCTACCTTCAGGGACTGCCACTTACACACTGCGGGAGCAGCCCCTGAGGACAGAACCCACCCCTTTCTTTCTTCCCTCCTGCTCTTCAAAACCCACCACTGCCACCGTCCCCATCCTTCCTAAACTACCCAAAACACTCCCTGACCGAGATCCTGGACCAGAGATTTTCAAAAAGAATATTCGCGACCTGTGAATGGGTTGCCAGATGTTGCAGCATGGGCCTCCAAATGGTCACAAAATAATCTTCAAATATCGCCTGACCATGTTTCCCGGTTTCGCTCGAGGTAAATTCTCACTGTGTTACAGTGTATGGCCGCACGAGGCTGATGTAGAAGCCAGAGTTGTGGGCCTCCTTGCCTCTCCGGCTGAGTGTAGACCTGTAATATTCTCGTTGGCTGGTATATCCTGCTACTGTGTTCAGCTTGAAGATCTGTATAATTCCTTGACTTCAGTGTGGTATTATTTCTTGAGTTCAGTGCGTCACTAACAAACCATGAGCGCCTTTTATCATTCTCTCAGTTGAGTTAGACACACAGCCTCCTGCAGCCCTGGATGCCCTTATGTCCACTCCGTTCAGTTCCGAATTGTCTCTCCACACCTAGGCTCTTGTCCTTCAAGGACTTTTCTGTTTTCAATCCGTACCCGCCGCTATTCACCCCCTCTTCCCAGGTACTCTTCCCCAAGCATCTCTCTCTGCCATGTGGCTACATAGACTCCATCAGCTGAATCCGTTCCTCTCCAACAAGGACATTTGCATCTACCTTTAACAGGGCTTGAATTGTTCACCAAAGATGGCATTAGCTTGACATCTTTATACAGGAGCCGGTAAAATGTTGCAGATGTATGGAATGGAATGTGTCTGCATGTTTTGCATATTGGTCAGCTGAGCTGTGCCCAGCATTGTTTTTTTGTTGCATGCTTTCAGTCTAATTACCTGGGAAACGGTACTGACAGGCATCCAGTGACATTCTGCCTGAGCGTATTTTTCGTTCAATTGTGAGGGCTCCTGTTTCTGAAGTTGAAGTTTTGAGTTTAATTTCCTATCCGAGGTCGTGTTAGGTTTTGAACGTGTGAACATGACATTGTTTAAACTGAACCTGTTAATCTTTCCAGCGCTAGCATGCAAAACGGCAACAAGGGATGTGAAGAAATAAAATAATCAAATAAGCCTGAGTTACAGCCTTTAGCAAGGTGGCAGGGTGGAGCTTTTGTTCAACGTGAAACAGCAACTCAATTTACAAATTTACATTTAATTATAAGAAGTGCCAATAATGAGTTAGTCTTTTAAAAAATAATTTTGGAGAATCTTTTGTGAATGTGGTGTGGGTCACGATAGTCGGCCATTCTGTCAGCTTGGGGAGGGCGGAAATTGGGACAATCATTGAGAATGGTTCCCCAATCGGTGAGGAGTCTTTTCTGCTGAGCTCGCCAGCAGGAAACCCCTCTGAGTGTGGCCTTGGTGGAGAGAAACTCCCCGAGGACAAATGTAATAGCAAAGTGCCATTGGACAGCTGGGTGGTTCTCAGCACTGCAGCCACAGAGAAACAGCCCGTTAAACGGATCGTTCAGCAGACGTGAATTGAGGTGCCCAATATCTCTGGTCCATTTAGGGCCTAATCCAGGCTTTCCCTGCCTGTGTGAGTTCAGAATCCAGGAACACAGAATGCAAGCCAATTTCTAGAAACTACCATTTTATATCTATATTTTTGTCAGGGTTTTATGATCTTTTACAAAATACTCAACAACATTTTCCAAGTACAATGGGCATAATATGGAGCAAATATTTCTGCATATATGAACAAGCAGGGCAGAATAAATTCAGAACAACGGTCCAAAGAACCAGTGCCTCTATTTTTACATCAGATCAATCAGAAATATGGGAGAAAGAGGATAAAGCCATATAAACATGAGAGGATAACATGCACACCCTAATGTATAGCGGGATCACGTCTGGGATTATGGCTCTTGGGAAACCTTGCAGGGGCAGGTCAGGCAAAGCAGAGCCTAGAAATCTGAGATGGGTTCCCACAATTTACAAAATGTATAGAACGGATCATAGGCATCAAGAATTCGGAACAAAACATAAATCCTAAGGCCCTGTCAATTATCCTCTCCAGCTCCTTAACCACAGCTGTTCAATAGGATTAAATAGAATTCAATCTTGACACAGGTCCATGCACAGTGTACATATAATCTCCTTTGACTACCAGGCACTTGCGGCAGAATGGAGATAGAGCAGGATCAAATCTGCATCTAAGACACGGTATGATAAGCAAGCAGTGCAGTATCTTGAACTGAGTCTCCTTCATTCTATTCCGTACCGAAATTTAATTGGCATAATCCCATATCAACACTTCTCCGATCTCAAATCACACTGGAGCCATCTTAATGCTCTTTTCTCAAATAAAAGATCAGTGTCATAATATACACCAGTATATCATGGTGCAGGCACACACTGATGGACACACACAGGGTCCAATCAACATGTCCAAACACCGCAGCCAATCACCAGTTAGAATATACACACTATAAAGGCAGAGGGCACCACGGTTCCCGTTCATTCTGGGTGCTGCCTCTGAGTGTAACGAGAATTCATCCAGCCCAGCACAGACTCACACCACGTGCTGAGAGAATCAACTGGTTCGGACAAGGCATAGGTCTCTAGTTTAAGTTAGCATCATTTAGACCCACAGCAATCGTGTGTTAGTTAGTTAGAAGTTAGTTAATAAAATTGAGTTGAACCTTCATCAGTGTTGGAATTGTCTGTTAATCTCTGAAGTCTACACTAGTCAACACTTCAATCAGTCTGTACCATTTTGTGATTTAGTCAACAACACACAAACTCCAACACAACAATGATACAAATGAATGATGACGACATTAGTTTTAAGTGGACGTTCCTCAAGACAAGTGAGGACCCGCAAGGCAACCCTATGGCTCCACTATCAGTACCGTCAGGAGACATACTCCTCAACAGAGAGGAGAAGAGAAAAAAGCTGATAAGGGAATGGGAGATAAATGTCCCTCCTGCATTTGTAACCCACCCATGAAGACCTAAACCCTCCAGCCACCTCCCGGCAATGGCACCGCGCAATTCTGCCATGCTTAAAGAGAGGACACCAAACAACCAGTATTACCATCTTAAAGACACAGATAAGAAGAAAAGGTGATGGATAATTAGCACATGGCACAGCTTCCACGAGTAAATGTCACTGAGATTCTTAAGAATAAGACAATCATTTCAAATTTCGCATCTGCCAATAAACAGATGACAATATAAAATCATGATGTGGCGATGCCGGCGTTGGACTGGGGTGGGCACAGTAAGAAGTCTTACAACACCAGGTTAAAGTCCAACAGGTTTGTCTGGAATCACAAGCTTTCAGAGCACAGCTCCATCTTCTGTTGAGTCTCACCTGATGAAGGAGCTAAGATCCGAAAGCTAGTAATTAAGGCTGGGAGGAAGTCCAAATTTTTAATTTCAACGAGCCTGCGATTGTCAGTCCAAATCCACACCTTCGACAAACGTTAATAAAGATATATTTGCTTTTTAAAACATATATTGCTTCGAAGAGTGAACAGATTGGGTAAGCTAAAATCACATGGTGTTGTGTGTTACATAAAAGTGGATGACCCCACCCAGTAAAGCTCTGAAGCAGAGCTCACTGACAGGTGGTAGACTGGATACAGTTCGTTAGCTGCTGGAAAGTATTTGTCTTTCTGGTAAAGATGGAGCTCTCAGCTTTCCCCGGGTTCCTGTTCACTGCATTTGACAGATTCACTGTGCTGGCCGTGTTCCTCACTGTGTTTGCTCTGACTGTTGACTTCATGAAGAGATGGAAGAAGTGTCAGAACTACCCTCCTGGACCCTGGGGTTTGCCTTTCATTGGGAATATGCATCAGGTAGACATGAACAACCCTCACCTGTCGTTTGCAAAGGTAAATCCAAACAGTGAGATAAGAGAGTGAATGGGGCTGGCTGGAGGTGAGGAATACAGTTCTATGGATCTTGTTTAACCCTTTCATTCTCTTTCCCACTGTTATTGGGGCTTATTGTTTCCACCCTATAAATTGTAAATAACTTAATTCCCTCTTTGACTCCAACTTTTCTTTACCCACAATGCTACTCTGGTTTAGCTCACCAGGCTAAATTGCTGGCTTTTAATGCAGACCAAGCAGCAGGCGAGCAGCACGGTTCCATTCCCGGACAGGTGCCGGAATGTGGCGACTGGGGGCTTTTTACAGTAACTTCATTGAAGCCTACTCGTGACAATAAATGATTTTCATTTTTCATTTCATTCTTGTTTATTTATTTTTTAAAACCCAGGTTCAATTCTGGCTGTGGGCGACTGTGTGGAGTTTGCACTTACTCCCCGTGTCTGTGTGGGTTTCCTCCGGGCGCCCCGATTTCCTCCCGCAGTCCAAAGATGTGCAGGTTCACTGGATTGGCCATGCTAAATTGTCCCTCAGTGTCCAAAAGGTTAGGTCAGGTTCCTGGGTTTACGGGAGTAAGGTGGTGGCGTGGGCTGAAGCTTAAGTAGGGTGCTCCTTCCAGGGACCAGTACAGACTTGACATCAGAATGGCCTCTTTCCGCACTGTAAATTCTATGATTTTGCAGCACTAACAGTAATTGTGGGGTGTGGGGATGGGGTTGGAGGGGGGTGGGTGGTAATGTGGGAACAAAACTGGTAGGTTAGAACCAAGGAGTTTGAAATGCTTTTCATTCCTCTGACTTTTCTTGGATAACTATTCTGCTAAGAGACCTGGAACCATTTGAAGTCTCTGGTTTAAATCCGTGTTTCAGATGGTTCTGAGAATGTGAAGCAAAGCTTAAGAGCCAGAATGAATATGTGATATGTTAGTGGAAAATTACAAGTGTAAAAGCGTGTTATTGAAGGAGAACAAACTTGCTGAAATAAGGGAGTTGAATAGCCTTGAGAAACAAGGAAGATGGCCAGGTGACAGGGTATGAAATGTGGGAGCCGCTTGCAATTATAACTAGCACCTGCTAATTAAGCTAAGACTGCTACATACTCATGTGCCAATAGATAACTTTAAAGTCTGTATAATTATGTACTGGAACTATTGCAATAACAAATTAATAACAAATTAGCTGCTTTGTAATGGGGGCGAGCTCAAGTGAATGTAAGAGACAGCCCCTAACAATACATATAAAAAAAGGGTGTTTCGAGCAAAACTTTGGCACTCTCCGAGGTGGTTCTTTGGAATACCTAGAGGGCTGCCCCGATCGCAATAAAGAATATTCTGAAGTACGGACGTGTTCGAGACTGTTTCTTCCGGACTGAGAGACAAGTGAATTAGAGACGCATTCACATTTGGTGGCAGCGGTGGGATTTCAAAGAGTCTCCACTGAGACTGGCGGCATAAGCGACTGATCGACTTCTGGAGCGAAGGAGGAATTGGGCCACCACTGTGAGTAAAATTTTTGCCACTTTGGTATTCCCCTCCGCTGTACCGTCCGCGATTCAGCCCCGCTGTCAGCACTCAGGGACGCTCCTACGAAATCCAGGTCAGTCCGGCGAACCCGTTTAAGGGAGGGAGTGTGACCCCTACAGTTACAGTCACTAGGCATAGTCAGGGACTAGTGCTTTAAAGGGAGGGTGTGTAGCCCCTACAGTTA
Source organism: Scyliorhinus canicula (assembly GCF_902713615.1). Lineage (NCBI taxonomy): Eukaryota > Metazoa > Chordata > Chondrichthyes > Carcharhiniformes > Scyliorhinidae > Scyliorhinus > Scyliorhinus canicula. The sequence goes on along the minus strand of NC_052157.1, from coordinate 109,643,005 downwards.
TAGCTGCAGAAGAGGTTTCGGCATCATCATGAACCTTGCTTTTGTCTAAAAGTGCCCCCGCGATAAGAAGCTTTAGAAGGGTGCGTGATCAACCCTAAGGTAAAAATATAACAAGGACGTTATAACCTTGTAGTTAGATAGGCTTGCAGGCACGGATGAGCCTGCTTGAATTGGGCAACGGAGCAGCATAATTCCGTTTAAATTCATGATTAAATAAAGTGGTCCAGGACCATTTCGCCAAATAAACAATAATCGCAAGGATCATTAACTGCCAATAGTGTTAGAGATGGGTAATACGTTAGATACAACCTCTGATAGTGAAAGCGCGCTTCAAACCTTGTGTAAACATTATCCGGAATATTCCAAGCAACTGAGACAATTGGCAGGAGAATTGCGTAAAAATCTAGGAGAAGAAAAATGGCCACTGGGGGGGGGGGGAACTAATGCGTTAAAATTGAGTATAAATTGACAGAGAAAGGAATAGTTAAAACAGCCAAGCTCTTAAAAAAAAAGGAACGCGCATATGGGAAAAGAACCAAGTCATTAGGCTATCCGCCTTGAATCTGTATATTAATCCATGTGAGTTTAAGCTTAAGTGGGATAAGGTGCTGTCAGGGACTGCGGAGTTCCCAAATCTTATCTCCCAGAATTCTGACATAATAAACTGCTTTGTTACTGATACTCAGGCCTTCGTGTGAATATTTTCACCCCTAACATTTAGTGTATGTCTGGAAGGATTTGCTGAGCTGGACGCCGCTCGAGCCGGTGGACAAGGCGAGTAGTCAAACCTTTGACTGCCAAAAATTAGAGTCACTCGGCAAGGTGGACAGACGGTGAGGTAACATCCAATAAATCTGGTATCAAGATCAAATGAGTAAAAAAGTCAGTTTAAAATTTTGTTTTGGTTTTTGAAGAGCAAAATATTCTGACAAAAAAAAAACAATGATCAAAGATGGGTGTGATTCCTGTGGAACAGAGAAAAATGGTGAGATACACAGAAGTAAAGATAAGACAAATAAAGTTAGAAGCACAAATGACATAAATTAAACCCTCACACCATTTGGAAGACAGGCTGGTTTAAAGGAATTAAGCTCTAACTCCTTTAACCATAGCGATAAAGCAGGTAAAGATACGGCAGTACAGATTCTGCAAACTAGCAAAAGACATCACAAAACTGCCAACAATTACGGCTAACGACTGTCCCGGAATGTCTCAAGGAGAAAAAAAAATCAAATTAAGTGAAGTCCAAAAGTTCAGAAAGGGGCTAAAACACTCAATTAGTTTTGTTCAGGAATATTTTAGGATGACTAATCCCCCCCTCCCAAAATGAAAAAATGGGGAGGAAAATAAATACAAGATTACGGTTAGAAAATTAAGAATGGATACATGTCGAGAATAACTTCAGATCGATTCAAGCCGTCCAGATAAATTCGGCAGTAAATCAACTAATTTGAAATAAAAGAAAAATAAACATCCAGTAATGTCTCTTTCCAAAAACCGGTTAAATAATGAACATTGAAAATTGAAAGAAAGGATGGATAATGTCTGATGGATAATGGATAAGGTCACGTAACGGATGGAGATGGCATCATGCCAAGTTCTCCACCACTTTCAATTCTGAACAAAAATTTAACCATTTCAGCAAGCAGGTCATCTGCACAAAGACATATACGTCTCTAAGAATAGTTAATGCCTCTAAAATTAATCAGTGGAAATTGACTTAAATGGAATGACACAGATAAAGTTTTCGAAGGAGAATGAAAAATTTTGTTCAGTATTTTAATTGAGCTCCATTTTAGAGAAAGAGTGAGAGGGTTAGAGAGAGAGAGAGCCAGAGACAAAGAGAGGGACTGGTAGAGACAGCGAAAGTTGAGAGAGCGAAAGTGAGCGAGTCAGGGAAAGACAGAGACGGGGAGGGGTAGTTAGATAAAGAGAAAGAGCGACAAGAGTTCCAGAGACAGACAGTTACGTAGAGAGATAGACAGAGAGAGAGAGAGGGAGGGAGTTTTAGGCATCTATAGAGAGGGAGTTTTAGGCATCTAAACTTTGTTCTGAACTATTCACTGTCTCTGTATTCAAACTTTGACTTCAGACCTTGACTTTTAAAAGTTTTGTTACGAGTTGTGATTATTTGAAAGCTTCAAATTGTCTACGCATTGCCTTTAAAGATTATAGTTTGAGTACAGTTAACAATTTTTTCTTTTCAAAGGCTATTATTGGCATTTCCAGGATAATTTTGATACACAAGGAATTTTAATCAGGGTGCAAAATCACGTATGTAAGAATAAGAAAATATTAATTTTATGGTGTTCAGTGGAGGTTAGGATAGTTGAAATACATATGACAAATATGATCAAGCCGGTGTTTCATTAGTTCAGGGTTAAAACTTCCCTGACACAAATAATCATCAGTAGGGTGAAACTAACCTGTCTCACAACGCAGATGTTTTAATTATGAGAGTGCAGAATTACTTATAAACAACAGATGGGTAAATGAAATATGTCCATCATCATGCTCGTCTGGGAAAGAACCACGATATAGCGCAAAATTAGTTCACTCAGAGTTTCAATAACATATTGTGTTTGCTGAAAGACTTGATAATGAGAATTTGGCAGCACTCCAACTTTTACTCCCAGTCCATTTGAGTGAAAAATATAAAAAAAACGTTTAGAGATGCGAATGGCATCATTCCAATTTATCCACCCACTATACGCCACTTTTTGTCTCTGCAAGACAATTAACCCTTTCAACAAGATGTCTTGACACTCCCATGCTGGGTTTGCCTGTGAGCTCTGGCCCTTTTAATTCAGATAAAGTAGTGAACAGTCCACACAGCTGAAGATGCATTTTAATTGGAACTTACAAATCTTAAGTTTTGAATTTTCACCCTCTTAACGACCCAGACCTGACCATGTTCACAGATGGAAGTGCTTCCATCGGTGAAAGGGGGTAGCAGTTATCAGGATATGTTATAGTCAACCAGGCTGGGGAGACAGTAGAATCAGCAGCATTTGAAACTCCATTCTCGGCCCAGCAAGCAGAATTGTCCGGACTAATATGCCCATGCGCACTAGGAGCAGGCAAAAAAGTAAATATTTATACAGACTCCAGATATGCCTTTTGAGTCGTTCATGACTTTGGACAATTATGGAAGAACAGAGGATTCTTAACATCCGCTGGCACCCCAATTTCCCATCAGCAGCTAGTAACCTAGTTACTCCAAGCTCTTATACTCCCAGAAAAGGTAGCAGTGATAAAGTGTACTGCCCATACGAAAGGAAAAGCTCCAGTAGATGAAGGAAATAGGCAGGCAGACCACCAAGCAAAAGAACCCTCAAAGTCAAAGGCCATGGTAGTGCCTAAAATGATGAGCCAGACTAAAAGCTCAAAAGACAAGTCTCCCTCTGAAAAACCTATGCCGACCATTACTGACGTGATCCAGCTACAGGAGGATACTCCTGCTAGTGATAAAAAGTTATGGGAAGAATTGGGATGTACATATGATAAAGAAAGTAAGCTGTGGGTCACCCCAGCAGGGCAGACATGTATGCCCGATGCTTTGGCAGCCTGGGTGGCCGAATGTGTACACTTTGCAACTCACTGTGGTGCTCGCGCTACAGGTGATATATTGTTAAAAACCTGGTGGCATCCCAGACTGCAGGAGATAGCCCAACGAATTAGCAGTCGCTGCTTGATATGTCAGCAGTATAACCCTGGGAAGGTTGTCCCCTGCGACCAGGGGAAAACACCATTGCCCAAAGGTCCCTTTGAGACCCTGCAACTGGACTACATTGAGTTGGAAAGATGCCAGTGTTATAAGCATGTATTAGTGATTGTTGATGTGTTTAGTAAATGGATAGTGGCCTATCCTACTGTAGATAATAAGGCTTCAACTGGAGTAAAAGTTCTTATGCGTGAAATTGTACCAAGATTTAGAATACCCTATTGTTTAAGCTCTGATAATGGACCTCACTTTGTGGGACAGATCAATAAAGAATTTGCACTCAACTGGGAATTAAACAGCAGTTACACTGCGCCTACAGACCCCAGGCAGCTGGAATAGTGGAAAGAGCTAACCAGACTCTGAAAACCAAACTTGCTAAGCTACAAGCAGAGACCGGAGCCACCTGGCTCAAACTTTTACCTGTTGCATTTTTCCAGATCAGAACCACTCCTGCGGGAAAGACTCGATTGAGCCCCGCTGAAATCTTGTACGGAAGACCCCTTCGCACCCCCTGGGACTGTCATACATCCCAAGACATTCAGTTCCACCACATGACTACAGAAATGGCTAATTATATAATAGCCCTCACTAAAGTATTAAAGAGTTTCCACTTGCGAGTACGTGCCACGCAAGAGGAAGTGCCACCCTTAGCTAGCTCCGATATTGTACAACCGGGAGATCATGTGATGATCCGTAATTGGACACGGAAGGGGTTGGAACTGCGTTGGGAGGGACCATTTCAAGTTCTCCTAACCACTCCCACGGCAGTCAAAGTTGAAGGACGCGATGCGTGGATTCACACCCACCACTGTAAGCTAGTGAAGTTTTTGTGATTATTAACTCTCGTGTTAAGTTTTAGGTACACACGACCTTACTCGGACTAGGAGCAGGACCCCACGATGAAGCTGCTCTTTTTACTAGTGATCCTCGCCAGCGCCATCCAGTTTACATTTACTAGCGACCGACGATGTAGACCCGGCGGACGAATTCTGCACCTTTGGCGTGAGGACACCTTTAGCTGTGCCAACAGCACCACAGATGAGACCTTGTGGACGGCGACCCCGGTAGATACCTGCACCACCATCATTCATCAAGACGAGCAGAAGCCTCGGTTCCTGACTACCCACGGATCCCTGACTGATTGCTTCGCTTGCCGGTGGGATTACCGGTGTAGAGGGGAGAGCAAGCCACGAGTTCCTGAATTTAAGACTATTCATACTCACCCGCCTGCCAGGAGGAAGTGGACAACGCACCATGTAACTCCGAATTCATTCCTGTTTATGTCTTATTCAATTTCTTTGCATAAGTATGTCTCCTCTTGTTGGGTATGTACGCATGTTCCCAGCCATGCTCATGGGGGTATTCCCTTGGTCCCTCTTTCCTATTTGATCGAGAAGGTTGCAGAATGGGCTCTGCGACGTAATTGCACTGATCCTGATAATGATACATAAGATATGATAGATTGGTGATCGGCCAGGTTCGATATGAGCAGATTTAAAGGATGGTGGTGGCCGAAATTTACTGCAACCTGTCAGCCGCCCTACCTGATCCTCCCCAGGTATGCTAAATTTCCAAAAGGCAGTATATGTTTTAAAAAGGATCATGCCAATGGGACCCACCTGATAGGTACCAGCCAATGTAACCAGACCTTGATTTGGCAACCACCCATAACTAATCTTACACAAAAAGGCTTGTTCACCTTTAATTGGTCAGCAATAGAAAACCATACTAGTGGCGGCCCCTGGAGGGGGGAGCCGACTAGAATCATGATGACGGATGCCAAGGGGAACTTGACCTCGTACAACGATACCTATTTTATATGCGGACATAAAGCATATCCCTGGTTGCCAGAAAATTGGTCGGGTTCTTGCTATATGGGCTTTGTAGTCCCTGGCATCACCCATTATACAGACCTATCCAACCATCCCCATGCCCGATCCACTAGGTCCCTTGTGCCTTGGGAGGTGATAGCTACTGTCCTTTGGCCGCAGTTCGGCAGTATTAGATCTCTCCAAAAAGTCACCAAGCTCCGGGATATATTGGAGCAGGTGGCCAATGATACCGCGGAAGGACTCAGCGAGCTCAACGTAGAGTTAATAGCTGTTCGGACGTATGCCTTACAGAACCGCATGGCTCTAGACTACCTCCTCGCCAATGAGGGAGATACGTGTGCTGTAGTGGGTTCTGAGTGCTGTACTTATATCCCTGATAGCTCGGAGAACATTACTCACCTAGTGGACCACATTAGGGATGGGGTAAAGAGACTCCGCCAGTCCTCCTCGGACGACTGGTGGGGATGGCTGTGGTCTAGTTCCTGGACCACCTATCTGTTTCATGGATTTATTATCTTTATCGTTATTTGCCTTTTGCTATGTATCATTGTAACCTGTGTTAAATGCTTTTGTAATCGTTTAGGCGCCTCTGTGATGCCACAGATGCTGCAGCGGCTTTCCCAGTTAGACAAGCAGGACTTACTAGGTGCCGAAAATGTGTATGGGGACGTTGGACCAAAGGATGATTTCCCGGAGGAATTCCTCAGACTCTCAAGGATCAGCCCCTGAGGGCTGTGTGATCATGGAATGATCAAAGGGGGGAATGCGAATGTGAAGCAAAGCTTAAGAGCCAGAATGAATATGGGATATGTTAGTGGAAAATTACAAGTGTAAAATTTTGTTATTGAAGGAGAACGAACTTGCTGAAATAAGGGAGTTGAATAGCCTTGAGAAACAAGGAAGATGGCCAGGTGACAGGATATGAAATGTGGGAGCCGCTTGCAACTATAACTAGCACCTGCTAATTAAGCTAAGACTGCTACATACTCATGTGCCAACAGATAACCTCAAAGTCTGTAAAATCATGTACTGGAACTATTGCAATAACGAATTAATAACAAATTTATGCTTTGTAATGGGGGCGATCTCAAGTGAATGTAAGAGACAGCCCCTAACAATACATATAAAAAAAGGATGTTTTGAGCAAAACTTTGGCACTCTCCGAGGTGGTTCTTTGGAATACCTAGAGGGCTGCCCCGATCGCAATAAAGAATATTCTGAAGTACGGACGTGTTCGAGACCGTTTCTTCCGGACTGAGAGACAAGTGAATTAGAGACGCATTCACAGTTCGAGGTGCAGGATAATTGCTCAGTGGAAGTTTGAACTGATTCCCGGGCAGTTGTTGCTCTGGGACTCCAGAGGAATTTCCCCAGTGTATCTTCTGAGCCATCTCCAGGGTACAACCCCGCCCTCCCCCGGCCACTGGAGATTGTAAGTTTCTCCAGGACAGAAGCAATATTGAATGACAGAAGAATAGTCCTCTAGCGTCAAAGGCAATGGAGGTGGAGCAGTGTCTCGAGCAGGTCTGCTACTGTCGGAAAGCAAAAATAATGAGAAGATTGAAACATGCATAAACAAGGAAACAAAATGGTGCTGCTGGTGGGGAGTGGTGCCGGGGAGGGGGTTGAGGGTGTGATATGTGTGTGGTGGCATCAAGAATTCATGATCTGAAATTGTTACACTCTGTGTTGAGTCCAAAAAGCTGTAAAGTGTCTAATCAAAAGATAAGGGGAGCGATTGAACTAAATGGGAACTATGTCCCACAGCAAGCACATTTAGCCGGGTGTTTGCCGGCGGTCACAGCGAAGAGAAACACAACGCTACTGAACGTGGCTCCGGTTAGATACAGGGCTTCAGTGGGAAACGAGCAGCTGAAGCAGCACTTAGTCCTGTTTCCTGCACTGAGGAGCCCCGCTCGCCAAAACTTCGCAGTGCAGGCAGAGATCAGGACGCCAAATTTAAATGGTGTCCTGAAATCTCAAGCCACCGTTGCTACCCCCGAGCCCCACTCCCCCTCTCCCCCTGCCTCAACTCACTGCAAGAACACTGGCCCATACCAGCACAGGGCACCTCCAGTGCCAGGCTGCTCGTGCCAGGCTGGCATCCAGGTGGCACGATCAGAGTGCTCAGCTGGCACAGCCAGGATGCTAGGCTGGCACTGCCAACGTGCCCAGGTTGCACCATCAGTGACAGGGTACTGTACACTGGCCTAACACTGGCTGCAGCTTAGATCAGAAAGATACTCCCGATCTTGACGTTAGTTCAATCTGGTTTATTGAACTAATAGCACAGTTAGCACAGTTCTCTGTGAGTTCGACTCTCTGCTAACTTAAGTGAGGTTACTCTGTCTGACTGAACCAGACTAGTCCTTAGCCACGTGGTGGAGGTGTGAGATTGTAACAACACCCTTGACTGACTCTCTAGATGTTCATCAGTGGAACGAGGCGGAGTGTGAGTGCCTCGTGTCTTTTATAGTAGGATCCCACCCCTGAGTGTCCTGCCTGCTTATTGGTCATGTCCTGTTCTCTGTGTCCATTAGCTGCTTGTCTGTATATCATTATGTGTTTGTGTGTGCCTGCATATCATGACAGGTACCATCCTGCCCAGAGGACATGCACCTTGGACATTCCAATCCCTTGGGAGACCCCCACAAGTGCTGTTCCATCCAGTTCCATTTGTGGAGACGAGCACTGAATGGCACTTGCCCGAGTTCTCCAAGGTGAAGGGGATAGTTCCCAATGCCTTGGTTACCTCAGGGAACTGTATATTAGAATGAGACGAGTGGTCTCGCTCTAATATGCAGATTTGCCAAAAAGTGATCCCACCCATCGTGGGTGGGCTTCACTTTGCGACATCTTGCGAGATCATGTTAGATGTCCCGATGCATGCCGAGCTGTTTAGGTCCCAGAAGTGGAGTCTCCCGGCAGTTACAGGCCATATTGCACTGCGGTGTGCTGATTTTCAGGCATGGCGTAGCTGGTAGATCGCGCCCTAGGTGTCCCTCAAGCTTACATTGAGTCTCATTTTGTCATGATGTGATTGAACGATAAATATTGGCCAGGACACCAGTGATAGTCCCCACCTTCATCGTGCCGTGGCATCTTTACATCTTTGACAGCCACCAAGCCCCAAGTAGACATTTGGGCCTCGCTTTATAATCTCACCCAAAAGACATCTGCTGCTCCAGCAGTACACTCCATCAGTGACGTTCTGGAGACAGGTCCACAGGTCACTGAAAGGGGCAACACAGGTGGGGAAGGTAGTCAAGAAGGCATACGGCATGCTTGCCTTCATTGGCCGGGGCATTGAGGAAAAGAATTGGCAAGTCATGTTGCAGCTTTATAGAACTTTAGTTAGGCCACACTTGTAGATAGTGTTCAATTCTGGTCACCACACTACCAGAAGGATGTGGAGGCTTTAGCGAGGGTGCAGAAGAGGTTTACCAGGATGTTGCCGTGTATGAAGGGCATTAGCTGTGAGGAGTGGTTGAATAAACTCGGTTTGTTGTCACTGGAATGACGGATGTTGAGGGGCAACCTGATAGAGGTCTGCAAAATTATGAGGGGCATAGACAGAGTGGATAGTCAGAGGCTTTTTCCCCAGGGTAGAGGGGTCAATTACTAGGGGCATAGGTTTATGGTGCGAGGGGCAAGGTTTAGAGATGTACGAGGCAAGTTTTATTACACAGAGGGTAGTGGGTGCCTGGAACTCGCTGCCGGAGGTGGTGGTGGAAGCAGGGACGATAGTGACATTTAAGGGGCATGTTGACAAATACATGAATAAGATGGGAATAGAGGGATACGGACCCAGGAAGTGTAGAAGATTTTAGTTTAGACGGGTAGCATGGTCGGCACAGGCTTGGAGGGCCGAACGGCCTGTTCCTGTGCTGTACTTTTCTTTGTTCTTTGTGCTTCTCATCTGGAGTCAACTTCTCCAAGATGTCTTCATTTTCTTGTTCACTGTTCACAATGATGTGCTCTCAACTGATTTGCTCACTGTTGCACTCTCATTGTCAGCCTCTGCACAGTCCAGTGGAGAACTGTCACTCTCGCATTGTCCTGCACAGCTTGTATGCTACTTGTGATCACCTTGTCACTACTGCCAAATAAAGTAAATAGACTTATGGGGTCGTCATCTTCTTCTTCTAGTTCATTGTCTGATTCTTCACTGATATCCAATGTCGCACAGTTGTGCAATTCCATCTGGTTATCGGTTCAGCCAATATTTTTTGGAATTGTCCCCTCATCCTGATTTCAAACAATTGTGATTGGTTTTATTTTTTCAGCTTCAGAAATTTCCTGTGGACCTTTATCTACACTTTCAATTGTGTTCATATAGAATGAATCATCTAATTCAAATATATCTTCCGAATCTACTTCATGTCCTCTAATGTCGGGTTTATCCGTTTTATTTTTAGATTTATTGAAATTCACTTTTTGTTTGATGCTGCTGATGTCTGGTTCAGTTTGGTGAAATTTCATCCAAGTTCTGCATTGTGAGGCAAAGTGGTTTAACTTGCTGCACTTCGCACACTTTCTTTCCAAAGGCTGGGCATTTTTCTTGGGTGGGCATGGCCACAACGCGTGCATGTCATGACGCTCGTGACATCATGCGCAAACTTGTCATGCGCATGTGCAGAACGATTTCCGGACCACACTGCTTTTTCAAATGTGCATGTGCAAAACGGTCTCCGTCCAGAAAGCGCTGTCTTTTTACGCATGCTGCGCAAATGGCCGCTTTCTGTATCGCTTAATTTTTAGCTGCACCAAAGCTTCAATGGCATTAACCATGTTGTGCACTTTCGCACCTCATTCCCTCATTAATATTTTGGGACATCTTGAGATTTTTTTGTCGCAAGTTTTTTTCTTTGAACGGAGATTTTTTTCTTTCTCCCTGCTATTTTACTTTAGGAATCACCCCTGGCACCATGTGTTGATCTCTGTTTTGCTCCACCTGGATGGCTTGGATGTGTAGTGTTGAACAAAAGAACAACAAGCTTTGTGAACTAACAAAACTAATTTATTAACATGATTAAATAAGATTTGTATGTATTCCTAAAGTATACACTTATTAAATTAAACTATGCTATCTTTAACTGCAGAATTCTCAAATACACAACTGATTTAACTCACGCCTAACAACCTTCTACCCAGAATCCCAGAAGTCACATGATATTTATGTCACTGCTCCTCGTCTCCATCTGGAGTTGAAAAGGCCACAATCAGTACGGATAGGCAACAACACCTCCTCCACGATCATCCTCAACACCGGTGCCACACAAGGCTGTGTCCTCAGCTCTTTGTACACCTATGATTATGTGGCCATATTCCCCTCCAACTCTATTTTCAAATTTGCTGATGAAACCACAGTAGTGTGTCGGATTTCAAACAATGATGAGACAGAGTACAGGAATGAGATAGAGAATCTGGTGAACTGGTGCGACGACAATAATCTCTCCCTCAATGTCAACAAAATGAAGGAGATTGTCATCGACTTCAGGAAGCGTAGTGGAGAACATGCCCCTGTGTACATCAATGGGAACAAAGTAGAAAGAGTCGAGAGCTTCATGTTTTTAGGTGTCCAGATCACCAACAACCTGTCCTGGTCCCCCCATGCCAACACTATAGTTAAGAAAGCCCACCAGCGACTCTACTTTCTCAGAAGACTAAGGAAATTTGGCATGTCACCTACGACACTCACCAACTTCTACAGATGCACTATAGAAAGCATTCTTTCTGGTTGTATCACAGCCTAGTATGGATCCTGCTCTGCTCAAGACAGCAGGAAATTACAAAATGTCGTGAATGTAGCCCAATCCATCACGCATACCAGCCTCCCATCCATTGACTCTGTCTACAATTCCCGCGGCCTCGGAAAGGCAGCCAGCATATTTAAGGTCCCCACGCACCCTGGACATACTCTCTTCCACCTTCTTCCATCAGGGGCAGCACGGTAGCATTGTGGATAGCACAATTGCTTCACAGCTCCTGGCTCCCAGGTTCGATTCCGGCTTGGGTCACTGTCTGTGCGGAGTCTGCACATCCTCCCCGTGTGTGCGTGGGTTTCCTCCGGGTGCTCCGGTTTCCTCCCACAGTCCAAAGTTGTGCAGGTTAGGTGGATTGGCCATGATAAATTGCCCTTAGTGTCCAAAATTGCCCTTAGTGTTGGGTGGGGTTACTGGGTGATGGGAATAGGGTGGACGTGTTGACCCTGGGGTAGGGTGCTCTTTCCAAGAGCCGGTGAAGAATCGAAGGGCCGAATTGCCTCCTTCTGCACTGTAAATTCTATGAAAAAGATACCGAAGTTGGAGGCCACGCACCAACCGACTCAAAAACAGCTTCTTCCCTACTGCCATCAGACTTTTGAATAGACCTACCTCGTATTAAGTTGATCTTTTCTCTACACCCTAGCTATAACTGTGACATTATATTCTGCAGTCTCTCCTTCCTTCCCTATGTATGGTATGCATTGTTTGTACAGCATGCAACAAACAATACTTTTCACTGTATACTAATAGATGTGACAATAATAAATCAATAATAAATCAAATCAGTATTAACATCAAATTGTTAATCAGTTGTATTGCTTACAATATACATATTGTTACACCCTAGTTAATTTTTTTTTCATTTTTAAGCTGCAGAAGAAATATGGCAATGTGTTCGGTGTACAGATTGGATGGACAAACACCGTGATATTGAATAGTTATGAAACTGTAAAAGAGGCACTGGTGAAAAAATCTGAGGATTTTGCTGACCGGCCAGACTTCCCCGCATACGATTATTTGATGAAGAACTCAGGAGAAGGTAACTGGGTACCTAACTTCAGAGACAAGCTTGTGAAATTGGGGTCGGGGGTGGGTGGTGGAGCAGGGCTGGCTACTATTATTTGGTTTGAATTGCTATTTTCAGTGCTTCGAACATATTTGAACTGTTTCTATTGATAAACAACATCCCATCACCTTCTCGGTCTGTGGGGGATTCTGTGGAGGGAGATGAATGATCCTCAGTTGTCTAGATTTAATGCAGTTCATTGCGGTGAGAGACTCCATGGCACGCTTCCCGGTGGTGGCAAAAACACCTTCCGATTTAATCGAAGAGCATGGGATGTGGGCGTCACTGGCCACAATGCTCTGCCTCCGATGGCCGAATTCCCGACGGAGTGGCCACATGTGGTCTTAGCGGTCATGAGCCTGGTGTGGAAGCTGTGGCGAGAGAGAGAGAAAAGGCGTGCAGACAGTGTCCAGCCTCACCACACTCCCTGAGAGCTGTTACCGTTGGCCCGGGGGGCTTCTGCCAGGGTTGGGGGAGTAGTGGGGGATGGGCAGAAGTGGGTTGTGGGCTCGGGATGGAATGGTAGGCAGTCCAGCACAACTGGCACCATCTTTTCCTGCATCTTTGGTGTGTGGTGTGGGGCTGTAGGGTTACGCCTGGCTGTAGCTAGTCAGCCCTGCGCATATCCAGCATGGACCCAGTGATTCTCAAGATGATTTCTGCGTCTCATATGGGTGTTTCGTGCGGCGCTGGTGCTAGCCCCGCACCGGTAGTGGTACGGGTGTGGCACTGATTTTTCTGGCTTGAAACAACATGGGTTCCTCCGTTGGCATCAGCAGTCTCGATGCAGGAATGGAGAATCCAGCCCAATGTCTTTCTCGAGTTTTTGTTTTGTTACTTCTTCTTTCTAGGCTTGAGGTATTTTCTCTGGCAAGGTTGTCTACTTTCTCTGTACATTCAGGATTAGTTCAAGTTTACAGCAAAGATATACCCAGCACCCTCTGGTTTTTAGAACAATAAAGTTCTTTACTTCATAGCAAGAGAGAGAGACTGTCCCTTTCAATCAAATCGACTTCCGCCAAATTTGATTCTTAAGATTCACAGTCAGCCCCAATGAGTCTGTTGCTCCTCTCCAAATACAAAAACCTAGGGACACAATGTCTTGAAAAAGCAGCTGCTTCAGCTTGAGTCTTCTGCTTAAAGGTATCAGGCATCGCAATTGAAAACCTGGAACACCCTCTCTTGCCTGTTCCCTACTTGCTGAATGCAGCAGCTTCTGTGAGTTGCCTTTTAGAGGTCCAGATGAACCATGGAAAGCCAGGCCCACTTTTGGGTCCACCTGTTTAGTCCATCAGCTGCAACATTCCACACTGGGCGGCATGTTGAAATCATTTAAGTAAGCAGGCGGTACAAAATTCACCTTTCTGCCTGTCTGAATGGGACTGAGGGAGCGGGTCTAATTGTTCTCATGATCCCTTCATCTGAAAACGGGCCCTGGTGAATTTAGTCTCTCTGCCTCTGTAGGTATCGTCTTTGCAAAATATGGTAAATGGTGGAAAGAGCAGAGAAGGTTTTTCAAATTTAACATTGAGAAACTTTGGACTTGGGAAGAAATCTTCAGAGATGCGAATTGTGGAAGAGGCTGGATTTTAAACAAAGAACTTGAGGATCGAGAAGTGAGCAGATTCCAAATTCCAAATTCCCTGTCCTCATTTAACTCTTCAATGAGCCCTGTGTACACCAGTTCTTGGACAGTTTTACACAATGGAATTTGTGAGCTTTTCCCACTTTTGCTCTTGATAGGCATCTCATTGAACACTCAAACTGTTTGAGAATAGGGTCATTTCAATTCAGACCAGCTCCAGTGTAATTTAACAACATTCTCCCCATTGCCTGACAGAAAATAAATATCCCCAATAAAGTTAAAAACTCACCACTAATCTTAGAATGCCCCCTATACCATCTTCTAAATGGTGAACAGGGATTCTCACTACCTGACTCCTGTGCAGGTTTAGTTGGGTGCTATTCAGGTCAAACTATGTTTTCAAGTTATCCCCCGGTATAACCCATACCTTCACAGAAGAATTTTACCTACTTACTACTTAGTAGCATCAATATCCTGGGTCCTGCGTTGCTAAGTAAGTAAAGTAGGCTTTGTAATAACCACTGTTTCAGGTTAAAACTTATTTTATTATAAGTTATTTTATTATTATATATTTTCTTTTAAAACATGAAATCACTGTCTTTACAGAAAAGTAAAAAGATCTTGCTTCTGGATCCTTCTGGTTGGTTGAAGAGACCTTCAGGTCCACCTTGACAATCACTCTTCTTTAGCCTTTGATCTTCCTCAGATGTGTTAGCTGTTCTGCTCGGTTGCTATGCTCTATCTTTCCCATGTACTGAGCTGTGAGAGCTGGCTCTCTCTCTTCTTTAAATTCTGGTCTTCCTTAGATGTATTAGCTGTTTTAGCTTGGCTGCTTTGCTCTGTGCCTTTCCCATGACCGAGCTATGAGAGATGGCTCTGCTTCTTTCTCTGCTTCTCTGCCACCCGTCCCCTTTCACAGGGTTTATAACTCCCTTCTTGCAGTTATTAAGTTTTTATGACTTTATTGCAAAGTATCTTTTATTTCACTTGGATTGTAAAAGGTACCTTTAATCTAAAGTTTTCTAAGACTAAGTATTCATTTTGAGCATGACCTCATCTCATAGATCTCTGGTTACATTGTTTCCTTTATGATGTTCAAAAATGCTTTGATTTCAAAGGGGTGTTACTTTTGGTTCCTGTCATTTCTATAGTTTTATTATTATCAAATTATGCCCACAGCTCATAATTTTGACTTAAATTTGGGTCTAATTTATATTCTCGTAGACACGTTGTCTCCAGCTTCCCATATCCACCTGGTGTCAGCAGAACTTCACAGCTAGAATTGTCATCTAATTCAACTGAACCTCATCCATTATTTTCCATCTGCTTACCTAACTTAAAAAGGAGGTGTAAAACACTGCTTTTAGCTGTATACTAAAATTCATTGATTGTGTCTTAAAAGACCTGCTTGATTTGTTTGCTAAGCCTGTTTGACCAAGGCTATCTGCATTTTACAATCCTCTCCTGACAGCTGCTGTTAACCCTTCGTGGGCTTTATCCCTATATTCGCTCATGTTTCTTAAATCAAGTATTACCAGACTTCCATGTTTCAAATGACATATCTTTCCATATTTCCAATTACACCAAGGAACCTCGGAGCCTGAAGTGGCCAACGTGTCTCTTCAGTTTGGAGGATCTGTAACGGGGCTGCTGGAAATCTGTTAGCACATCTAGAAAGTTTTTTATTTTTCATCAAGGTGCAGCCTCACAAGTCTGGTGACCACCTGGCAGCTCGGGGATTTCGCATTTGATCGATTGGGCTAAACCTGTTTGCAGTAGTAATGTGAAGGATGAGTTCATACATTCAAGGCAGTCTAAATCAGTTATCAAGGGATCAACAAAGAGCAGGCAATTTTTAGATCTAGTAGTGTGCAATGAGCCAGTGTTAATAACATTGTAGTAAAGGAGCCTCGAGGGAAGAGTGATCATAAAATGTAGAATTTTATATTAACTTTGAAAGTTGTTATAAATTGCCTGGATCCTATTGGCTGGGGA
Source organism: Scyliorhinus canicula (assembly GCF_902713615.1). Taxonomy (NCBI): domain Eukaryota; kingdom Metazoa; phylum Chordata; class Chondrichthyes; order Carcharhiniformes; family Scyliorhinidae; genus Scyliorhinus; species Scyliorhinus canicula. Next base: position 109,627,035 of record NC_052157.1, on the reverse strand, counting down.
CAATTGTTTATCCCATGATTCTTGGGATCATGGGTTCCCCCAATGAGGGGGGGGGGGCACAATCATTAGTACTGGTATAAATAGAGCTGGCCAGTATGGCACCAGTAGAGAAAGAAGCAGTAGTGAACTACTGTTGCTGTGTCCATATTGTTGTAAATAATGTTACTTTCTGTATGACTCGACAAACTCATGCTGGAGTCTTCATGGCCCTCACAAAAAAAGTAATCTGCTAAAACTGAAACTAATATCTTAAATATGTCTGGAACAAATGCTGTATACTCAAAATGAGGAGTGCACCATTTAAGAATGAGATTAGGAAACATTTTTTCTCTGAAAAAGTTGTGAATCTTTGACATTCTCACAGAGATTAAAAAGAATGTGCAAATAAAAACAAAGAGTAACATTGCCGGAAACCGTAAGTTCTTTCGTTGGTAAGAAACTTCTTCTAGGCACTGTTTTTGATTTAATTAGAAAAGTAGAATATTTTAAAACAAGAAGCTACACTTGGAATTAATTGAGAAGCCCCAGGAATAAGGGAAAGTCAGCGCCAATATAATAATGAATTATGAGTAATCCAAAGTTGAATAATGTCAATGTAAGGGAAGTGAAGTTTAAGCTGGCAGGGCTGCTCACTCAAGTGGAATTGGTGTCCTGTAATATGTGGGAAGTCATGGACCCTACCGGTGTCCGAGGTTAACAAATTTGCAGGATGTAGAGCCAACTGCAGAAACCTGAGCTCCGGGTTTCAGAGCTCAAACAGCAGCTCGAGTTACTGTGGTGCATACAGAAATCTGAGAACTCTGTGGATAACATTAAGAGAGGTGGCCACACCAAAGCTTAAAGGACTGGAAGTAGAAAGGAAATGGGTAACCATTAGGTAGTCCAGGACAATCAGGCAATTAGTGCAGGAGTTTCTGCTCAGAAACATATTTTCCATTTTGGAAGCCGGTGAAGGTGGTTGTTCCTCAAAGGACTACAGTCAGAATCAACTTTGTGGCACCACGAGCAACTCAGCTGTACAGGAGGGGAGAAAGAAGAAGGGACGAACAATAGTGATATTAAAAGGCTCAATAGTTAGGGGCACAGACAGGTGTTCCTGTGGTTGTAGACGTGACTACAGGATGGTACGTTGCCTCCAGGTGCCAGGTTCAGGGTGTCACTGAACGGCTGCAGGGCAATCTTCTGGCAGTGGGAGAACAGCAAGGGCCATGGTCCACATTGATACCAATCATTTAAGTAGGAAGGGCGATGATGTCCTGCAATCTGAATTTAGGGAGCTGGGTAGAAAATTAGCAAGCAGGACCTCAAATGTAATAATTTCTGGATTATTTCCAATGCCACTTACAGCTCAGTATAGAAATAGGACGGTGAGGTGGATTAACACATGGCTGGAAGGATGGTGCGGGAGAGAGGATCTTAGATTATTGGGAGTGGCTCTGGAGAAGAGGGCACCTGTACAAGTCGAATGGTTTGCACCTGAACAGTGCTGATGCGGGGCTGATTTCCTTCCAGGGTGTTTTGCCAGTTCTTTTGGGAGGAATTTAAACTAACTCAGCAGTGGTGTGGGAATCAAGTGGGAATTTAGAGAGGAATACCAGGGTGCACAAAATATTGGGAGAGACAGGTAGCGCCAGTGTAGAGAATAGTAAATTCATAGGCGGTGTTGGAGAAAGTAATTACTTCTAAATCAGGGTTACTTTGTGTGAATGCCTGAAATATAAGGCGAGATCTACCGTTGTGTTCTGCCCAAAAAGCAGCGCAGTCCGATACAGCGCGACTGGTAGATGCTGGGTGTTTCCACTTCAGGGATCTACCTGGGTCACCACGGCTCGAGGGATCTCGCGAGACATTGCGATGTGAATCCCACCCATTGTGGGCAGGATAGCTTTCAGGCAAATCTGCATATTACAGTGAAACAACTCGTCTCATTCTAATATGCGTTCCTGAGATAGAACCAAGGCATGGAATCTAACCCCCTCACTTTAGAGACCTCAGGCGAGTGCCGTTCAGTACTAATCCTTACAAACAGAGAGCAGACGGGCGGCACTCGTGGGGTTCCCCAGGTGATCGTAAGCCCCCCCCCCCCACTGCTTCCCCTATGGGAAGTGTGGTACTGCACTACTGCTTCTTTCTTTACTGGCAATGCTGGTGCGATCCAGGTACCCTGACACTGCTAGCCTGGCAGTGCCACCTGGGTTCCAGCTTGTCACTACCAAGGTACCAAAGTGGCACTGCCAGCTGGCAGAGGCACACCCAGACTGCCAGGCTGGCACTGCAAAGGTTCAAATCTAGCATTTTCCAAGCAGTGGGCATTGAGCCAAGGTGCACAGCACGGGTGCAGGGATGGCTGAGGACCCCCTCCTACATGGGTTGGGACTTGGGCGGTGGGGGGGTGGGGGGCTGGGGTCTGGGGATCGCGTCGGTTGCTCGAGAGATCGGGATGCCGTTTAAAAATGACGTTCCCATCTCTCCCTGTACTGAGGGGTTCCGGTGAGGGGTACTCCTCAGTGCATGGAACGGGGCTAAGTGCGGCCTTGGATGTGCATATCCCGCTGATGCCCCTGATCTATCCGAATGAGCGTTAGAAAGTGGGGTCTTTCTCAGCAGTCCGAGCCTGGCTAATCACCCATTCGGATAGATCGCATCCATAGTAAATAATAAATAAGATTGGGGAGTTATAGGCACAGATTGTCACATGGAAGTATGATTTTGTGGAGACAACAGAGACCTGGCTGAAGGAAGGACAAGACTTGTGATATGGTATGAATTAAGTAATGGCATGATGGGAAAACTGGTCAATGGGAATACCGGTCAAAATGTTTGATACAATGTAAGAAAAGCTGCCCTAACCATTTCAAACTGTAAGACTGATAAGGCCAACTCTGCATAACTTGATGTCTGAATAAGATCAGAGAAGGTCAAGCCATTCCAAAATACCGGACCTCGGCAACTCCTGATAAAACTAACTTGTTATAACCCAGGACCGTAGGAATAAAACAAGATAAATTCAGGAAGGAATAAGTCTCCTCCGACCTTTCAATGTTCCCTCCAAGGACAAGATAATGGTATGAGTGATGCAACAAAAAAGGTCTGTTTTATGACATTGCTTCCGTTTCTATTTCCGATTGAATTCCTGACTAAACTGTTGTCACGCAATCTTGATAATGATAATGTATAAATATTGAGCTGATTCTCTGTAAAAGCGCGGACTTGAGTAGGAATCAGCAGTGACACTCTCTGCTCTCCGACCTCAACTTTCAGCCATAAATTGCAGTCTGTTTGAAAATAAAGTCTTGTTATGTTTTCTTAACGAGCGTTGTTGAATCTTTCTACCACAGCCCAGAAGCGGGAAAAATATTGGCTTTAACAGACTGGGTGTTAAATATTCCTGGCTACAAGGTTTTCAGAAAAGATAGGAAGGAAAGAAAGGGGGTGGAGTGCATGTAATGGTTGTATTGGAATTCTGGAGAAAGAGGATGTCCCAGAGGATTCAAGGGCAGAATCAATTTGGCTACAGCCAAGGAATAAGATGCAACTACATTGCCCGGTGTAGTCTATAGCTCATCAACTAGTCGAAAGGCTGTAGAAGAAAAAATCTACAGGGAAATTACAGAGAGATGTTAACTTTATTGAATAGTTATAATGGGAGACATTAGTTCGCAGAATGTATACTGGGACAGTGGTAGTGTAAGGAGCAGAGAGGGGCAACCGCTCTTCGATTGTGTTCTGGAAGATCATGTGTCCTGTGTCCTTTATATATGGGTTGGTGTAATGGCCCCCTGTGGTAGTGTTACCTCTGTGTGTATCGTGAATGCCCATTGGTCGTGTCCTATCTTACTGACCTATTGGCTGAGTGTCTGTATCATGTCTCTGGTGCTCCCTCTAGTGTCTAGCTAGTCTACATGTACTTACATTAACCCCTTGTGTATCTACAGTGATGCATATCAACACCCCCCCCTTTTTTCATGTTATATATTTTCTGTACACTTAAAGAAAATTGAACAAGAACAGGTAGATAAGTGATGCTATGTACAAGTCATGAGAACAGTGATCACTAAACAATAAGTCCAAATAATATGTGTGAGTCCAAAACCCATCAATTATCATGGTCGAATGTCTTTCTTGTTGGGTTGGTGAGTTGGTGATTTTGATTGCGGCATGTCCTTGTGAACGCCATCAGTGTCCCTGTGCATAAGGAACCACGAAGTAGTCAAATCACTTTGTTGTCTGATTTGGAGTCTTTTTTTCTTCCGTTGCTTGTGATAGCGATGTTGGATGGCATCTGTCCTGAAAGGCAGGTTGCCTGTTGGTAGTGCAGCACACGTGAATTGGGAAGATGCATCATCCTGCCAAGGTATGTCATTATACTGAGCTGAGCAGTACCAGTGTCCCTCATGGGCAGAGTTGTACCATGTCGTACAGGTTGTAGTTCCATTGGTGCAGTCTTTGTTGTGCTTGCTGTCGACGTTGTTGCCTTTTTCACGCGTTGTGTCATTGTCTTTGATATGGTTTTCATAGGTTGTGATGCTGTGTTGCATGGTTCTGTTGTGTTCGCTGCGCTCAAGGACCACACTCTGTGGATAATACGAGTCCTTCACACAGTTACTCGTGTTAGCGTGCTTTGTGGCATCTGCTGTTTTCTTGAGCGTGCCGTCACTGAGTATGCGGCGCTCCCCGTCTGGAGTCATATCTGGCTTACTTGAATTAGCTTTGGCATTTGGTTGCTCCCCATCTGGCGTCTGGTCTGTTTCACCTGAGTCAGTGTTGGTTTGTCGATGCTCCCCGTTTGGAGTCATAGCAGGTTCACTGGAGTCGGCTGAGATTTCTTGATGTTCCATTTCTGGAGTCAAAACATTCAGGAATGCATTTGCTTGTGGAGAGGCTCGAGCGAATGAGGTTTGAAATAAGGTGGTGTCACCGGAATCACCAGTAGTCTCACTGTGATCATCGAGTGCCTCTGTACACACTAGCTGAGGTCTGTCACATTGCACATCTTGTATAGGAAGTGGGATGCTGTCGCCACTCATCTCACATACAGTGGGTAGAGCCTCAGTAGCTTCTTGTTGTTCACTTGAGCGTGGTAGACTGTCACAGTCGTCTTGCTGTTCACTGGAGCGTGGTAGACTGTCATAGACTTCTTGCTGTGCGCTTGAGCATGGCAGACTGTCATAGTCTTTCTGCTGTTCACTCAAGCGTGGCAGACTTGCATCGTCCATTGCTGGTTGCTCAGAGGAGGTTGCTAGACCCTCATGGTCTTGTTCATGCAAGGACTGCGCTGTGGAGTCTTGCATAGCTTCTATCATGGAGGCTGTCCACGAGCTCGCTGTGGAGGCTTGTATCACTCGAGTCACTTCTTGTTCATGCAACGACTGCGGTGTGGAGTCTTGCGTTTCTTCCATCGTGGAATCTGTCCACGAGCTCGCTGTGGAGGCTTGTACCGCTCTCTGTATCTTGGTGTCAGGCCACAACATAATCCTGCACTCATGAGTCGGGATTTCATATATGCTGAGCTGAAGATCCTCAAATCCAAAGAACCCGTCATCGGGGTCTTGAATGTACAACACATCTAGTTGTGGTTCGGATTTGGTACTGGGGTAGCCTCCCAAGGTGAAAGCTTTGTCTGAGTTGTTATCTTCCAAGACCTATCATCACGTTTTGTGTCGGAGCTGGCATTGGGCTCGCGATGTCCAAAGAAAAATTCAAGGTCTGCGTCATAGCCTTCAAGGACTGTGGGCTTCTCGCACAACTGCGCATGTGCAGTACCTGTACTAAGATGGCCGCCGATCAAAATTGTCGTTCTCTGCTCCGGGATCTCAGTTTTCTGTTGGTTTGATTGTGTTTTCCTCACAGTATTTACCGAATTTGTCCAGGACTGCCTGGAAGTCGCTCCTGTTTTGCCCTTTGGAGAAATTGAACGTTTTAAAGATTTTCTCTGGCACCGGCAATGGTGAGCAGAAGCTCTGTCTTTTCAGCATCGGCCACATCTTGTAGGTCGGCTGCTACCAGGAAGATCTCAAACCTTTGCCTGAATGCATGCCAGTTTTCGCAGAGATTGCCGTGGCACTTGAGCCGCTGCGGAACCGGGATCTCGATCATCTTGCCTGGGTGTTGTTGTTGGTTGTCACTGTCTGCTGAGTTGTAGCTATATGGATTTAGACAGTTACTCGCTGGTACCATGTCTTGTTATGCTCTTAGCGTAGCATAAGTGGCTTCCTTGATGTGCACTCTGACAAAGGAGGGTTCAGACGTGGAGATAACTTCAACACGTTTATTGAACTATATACAATTCTCCAACTCCAGTTCGCCACTACTGTTAATCCTTCTTTAGCTACTCAGACTGACGAACCAGTCTGCTACAATCCACATGGTGGATGTGATGTTGAATCAACACTGTGTCTGTTCTCACTGAGTGTCCCCACTGGAAAGAGGAAGATCATGTGTGCTGTGTCCTTTATATATGGGTTGGTGTAATGCCCCCCTGTGGTAGTGTCACCTCTGAGTGTATCGTGAATGCCCATTGGTCACCAGAAAGGCGGAGACACAGTGGAGGAGGGCGCAGGGCGCGGTATATGAGTATGGGGAGAAGGCGAGCAGGATGTTGGCGCATCAGCTCCGCAGGCGAGATGCGGCTAGGGAAATTGGTGGAGTGACGGATGAGGGTGGGAATGTGGTTCAGAAAGGGGCAGAGGTAAATGGGGTCTTTAGGGACTTCTACGAGGAACTGTACCGGTCAGAGCCTCCGATGGGGGGGGGGGATGGAGAGCTTCATGAACAGGCTATGTTTCCCAAAGGTTGAAGAGGAGCTGGTAGAGGGGCTGGGGGCGCCGATAAAGTTGGAGTAGCTAGTCAGGGGGATTGGTCAAATGCAGTCAGGTAAGGCGCCGGGTGGGTTCCCGGTAGAATTTTATAAAAAGTATGCGGATCTCGTGGGTCCCCTGTTGGTGCGAGCCTTCAATGAGGCATGGGAGGGGGGGATGGGGGGGGGGGGGGGGGGTGGGGGTGGGGGGGGGGGGGGGGGGGGGGGCTTTGCCCCGACGATGTCGCGGGCACTGATCTCTCTGATCCTGAAGCGGGATAAGGACCCCTTGCAGTGTGGATCATACAGGCCTATCTCGCTCCTCAATGTTGACGCTAAGTTGCTGGCGAAGATCCTGGCCACGAGTCCGGTGGTGGCGGCTACCCTCAAGATTTGGGGGCAGTGGAGGCGACGTAGGGGAGAAGTGGGGGGCTCGATGGAGGCTTCGCTAAGGGGGAACCATCGGTTCGTCCCGGGGAACATTGATGGGGGATTCCAGGGTTGGGACAGAGTGGGCATCAGACAGCTGAGGGACCTGTTCATTGATGGGAGGTTTGCGAGCCTGGGGGAGTTGGAGGAGAAATTTGGGCTCCTCCCGGGGAACATGTTCAGGTATCTGCAGGTAAAGGCGTTTGCTAGGCGGCAGGTGGAGGGATTCCCTTCGCTTCCCGCGAGGGGGGTGAGCGACAGGGTGCTTTCGGGGGTCTGGGTCGGAGAGGGGAAGATATCTGATATCTACAAGGTAATGCAGGAGGTGGAGGAGGTGTCAGTAGAGGAGCTGAAAGCTAAGTGGCAGGGGGAACTGGGTGAACAGATCAAAGACGGGACATGGGCTGATGCCCTGGGGAGGGCTAAATCTTCCTCCTCATGTGCGCGGCTTAGCCTCATCCAATTCAAGGTGCTGCACCGGGCCCACATGTCCGGGTCTAGGATGAGTAAGTTCTTTGGGGGCGAAGACAGGTATGTCAGGTGTTCGGGGAGTCCAGCGAACTATGCCCATATGTTCTGGGCATGCCCGGCACTGGAGGAGTTCTGGAAGGGGGTGGCGAGGACGGTGTCGAGGGTGGTAGGATCCAGGTTCAAGCCAGGCTGGGGACTCGCGATTTTTGGGGCTGGGGTGGAGCCGGGAGTGCAGGAGGCGAAAGAGGCCGGTGTGCTGGCCTTTGCGTCCCTAGTAGCCCGGCGGAGGATCTTGCTACAGTGGAAGGATGCGAGGCCCCCAAGCGTGGAGACCTGGATCAATGACATGGCGGGTTTCATTAAGCTAGAGAAGGTCAAATTCGCCCTGAGAGAATCGGTACAAGGGTTCTTTAGGCGGTGGCAACCTTTCCTCGACTTTCTGGCTCAACGATAGGGTATTGGGACAGCAGCAGCAGCAACCCGGGGGGGAGGGGGGAAAAGTGGGGGGGGGAAAAGTGGGGGGGGGAAGTGGGGGGGGGGGAAGTGGGGGGGGGTAGTGGGGAGGGAGGAAGAAAGTGGGGGGGGGGAAGTGGGGGGGGGGGTAGTGGGGGGGGGAGGAAGAAAGTGGGGGGGGGACGATGACTATGTTTATTTAATTTTAATTTATTTTAAGTTCTCTTGTTGTTCACTGGGTTTGGGGGGGGTGGGGGGGGGATGTGATTAATGCGTTGATACGGTTTTGGAGGTGTTACAGCTATTATGGTGTTATTTTGTTGCTTTTCATTGTTTGTTGTCATATTGTCTGTAAAAAATTCCAATAAAAATTATTTAAAAAAAAAAAGTGAATGGCCATTGGTCGTGTGCTATCTTACAGACCTATTGGTTGAGTGTCTGTCTGTAGACTAAGTCCCCACGCCGGCGTGAAACGTACGCCAGGGAAACTGGTGCCAAACAGCCACCGATTCCCTGTTCGGGGGGGGGGAGGGGGGTGGCTCACAGCCAGACAGCATAGAGCTTCCAGCCCGGAGAATTGCTGGGTCCATGGCAGCTCATGTGCACGGTGGAGTGTCTGCGCAGTGTTGCATGGCAGATGCCGCTCGCTGACCCGGCCCGCTCGTTGACCCGGCCCACAAAAGTCCCCCACTTCGGCCGGCTCGTGGGCCCCGGACCGCCCCACCACAGTGCCCCCAGCCCCGAATATGTGTCTCCTGCCCACGGATTGGCCCTCCCCCATGTGTGGAAGCACTGGACTGAGTCCGCAGCTGCCGCGTTGAGTTCCCGATGGGTAAGACCCATGCTGTCGGAAACTCGGCTGGTTGGGGACGGAGCATCGTGGGGCGGGCCTCAGCCAACGTTCGGAAGCCGTGGATATGGTGTGCCGTACTCTCCAAGTACACCGATTTTCAGGGGGCTGAGCATTCCGAAAGCTGCACCGCCCCTGATTTTGTTCCAAATGGGAATTCTCCACACCGTCGCCGAACGCGATTTCAGAGTCGGGGATCGGATAATCCAGACCCATGTTTAACTAACTTGCTGCAATTTATTGAAGAGGTAAGAGAAAGGATTAATGAGGGTATTGCTGTTGATGTTGTATACATGGATTTTAAAAAGAGACATTTGATGCAGTGGCACGCAACAGACTTGCAACACAAGTCATAGCTCATGGAATATAAGGGATTGTAGCAACGTGAACAAAATTGATTGACTAATAAGAAGCAGCGAGTAATAGTCAATAGATATTTTTTGGGCTTGAGGAAGGTTTGTAGTGGAGTTCCCCAAGAGTCAGTATTGGGACCCTTGCTTTTCCTGATATATATTAATATTATGGGTCAGGATTTAGAGAACCCCAAAGTGTGGCATGGAGTTCACCTGACCCACAACTTTTAATAGATTGCGATATGGGGAGCACACGGCCCACTCTACAGGTGTGGTACAGCAGAAATGGAAAAGTATTTTTTAAAGTAAACAATGTTTATTCTATGAACTCAAGTTAACCTTATTAAAACATACAGTGAACATCTTAGCAACCGTCAATTCAAATACAATCCCCAAAGAATACAACACTAAGTAATCCTTAATAACGTCCCAAACAACATCCAGAAGACAAAAGAAACACCTTTTAACAGAAGCACATTAGGTTTACATTCATTACTGAGAACATTTATAATTCTGAAGTCATCAAATGATCAAGAGATAGACTTTTATGGCAGAGAGATCAACAGTACACCTGCAGTGTCTGGCTTCAGCTCCAACACTGAAAACAAAACTAAAACACTACCTGCAGCAAACAGCCTAAAACAAAAGTAAAAAGCTGACAGACAGCCCAGCTCCACCCACTCTCTGACATGACTGCACTAGTAAACACCCATTTCTTAAAGGTACTCTCACAGACATTTATATATACACCCATGTTTTAAACACCAATTTCTTAAAGGTACTCTCACATGACATTAATGATCCAGAACTTTGCGTGCAGGGGAAATTTCAAAGTTTGCGGGTGACAAGACTTGGAAGTGTTGTAACACAGGAAGAGGTCAGTTTAAAACTTCAAAAGGACATAGACAAGTTGGTGGAATGGGCAGAAAGGTGGCAGATGAAGTTCAATGTAGAGAAAAGTGAGGATGTATTTTGGTTGGAAGAACATTGAATGACAGTATAAAATAAGGGATACAATTCTTAAGGGTGCAGGAGTCGAGGGACCTGGGTTCATAGATCACTGAAGGTAGCTGGGCAGGTGGAGAAAGCATACAATATTGTGGAATGTATTAATAGGGATACAGAATACAAGAGGAAGGAGGGTATTCTGCGACCTCACCAGCTTGCACGATGACACACTCCTTAAAGGGAGTGAGGATCTTGATGGTGGAATTTAACCGTCTCCCAAGTCGGAGTGGTGAGATTGATGGAACTGTGGCTGGAGCGGGGCAGAGGACATTGCGGTGGATCCTCAACAACGTCCATCAGCTGCTCCAGGGGACGTAGCTGAACTTGGGCGCAGCAGTCGTCTTTGGTTCCTGGGTCATCTCCTTGCTGTGCATCAGTCCTGATGTGCACGGCTGTGTTCTAAATTAGGAGCCCAGGGCAAGGTGGCAGAGAGGTCAAGGCGTGATGGGCAAATTGCAGGCTGCCCTCTCTGAGTGGATGATACGGCTTGAAACCCTGCCATTGGGGCTGGCGGGGAAACTACCCTTTTTCACTCCCACCATGGCACTTGGTGTAAAAATTGGAAAATTCCACCTAAAGAGGTTTGGATAGGAAATCCAGAGCTCAGGGCCATGGCAGCTGAAGAGAAGACCACCAGTGGTGCGGCAAATGTAGTGAAGGAGTCCATAAGAAACCATAGTTTCTACAGGCAGCACGGTAGCATGGTGGTTAGCATAAATGCTTCACAGCTACAGGGTCCCAGGTTCGATTCCCGGCTGGGTCACTGTCTGTGTGGAGTCTGCATGTCCTCCCCGTGTGTGCGTGGGTTTCCTCCGGGTGCTCCGGTTTCCTCCCACAGTCCAAAGATGTGCGGGTTCGGTGGATTGGCCATGTTAAATTGCCCGTAGTGTCCTAAAAAGTAAGGTTAATGGGTATATGGGTTATGGGTATAGGGTGGATACGTGGGATTGAGTAGGGTGATCATTGCTCGGCACAACATCGAGGGCCGAAAGGCCTGTTCTGTGCTGTACTGTTCTATGTTCTATGTTCTATAGTTTGCGAAAGACAGAGGCATCAAGGGGTATGCTAAGAGAGTGGGTTTATGGTATTGTGATAGAGGAACAGCCCTGATCATATTGAATGATGGGGCCAGCTCTGGGGACCAAATGGCCTCCTCTTGCTCTGACTATCTATGTTACAATATTTTGGTGTTTGGGGGAGATTTTATAGATAGAGGGTTGAGGCCATGAAGGGATTCAAACACTGTGAATATATTTACATTTTAAAAAATTAATTTGCGGTTTGTGGGCATCACTGGCTAGGCAAACATTTGTAATCTTTCCATAATTTTTCTTGAGAAGGTTGTGATGAGCTGTCTTCTTGAATCACTGCAGTCCCTCAAGTGTAGGTACACCCACGGCACTGTTAGAGAGGGAATTCCCGGATTTTGACCCAATGATAATGAAGCATTGGCGATGTAGTTCCAAGTCAGGATGGTGAGTGACTTGGAGGGGAACCTTCAATGGTGGTGTTCCCAGATATCTGCTCGATGATAGTAGCCATGGGTTTGGAAGATGTTGCCGAGGCACCTTGGTGATTTCCCACAGTGCATCTTGCAGATGGTACACCCGGCTATAAATGTGTGTCGGTACTGGAAGGATTGAAGCAATCAAGTGGGCTGATTTGTCTTGGTTGTTGTCGAGCTTCTTGAGTGTTGTAGGAGCTGCTCACATCCAGACAAATGGGGAGTATTCCATCACACCCCTGACTCGTACCTTGCAGATGATTGACAGGTTTTTGAGGGGTCGGAGGTGAGCTATTTGCCGCAAGATTCCTAGTCTTAGGCCTGCATTTGTAGCCACAGCATTTATATGGTCAGTTCAGTTAAGTTTCTGGTCAATGGTAAGTTGACGTGTTGGTGGTCTGAGATCCAATGTAGATCAACGAGCACGGAGGTGAGAGGTGAGTGGCATTTGATGTGCAGTAGGATATGCGCAGCAGAGTTTGTGTGTGCTGAAATGAATAGATGGTGAATAAAGGAAAGTCAGCCAGGACAGTATTCCAAAACTCCATGGACATGGGAAAGGTTCCAGTGGATTGGAAAAATACTAATTAAAAATGCTAATTGCCCTTATCCAAAATGGGAGGGAGGCAGAATATGGGAAATTACAGACCAGTTAGTTTAAGATCTGAGCCGGCATTCTGGGGATTAAGTCCCCACGTCAGCAGGAGAACTGGCGCCAACCACTCCGACGTCAACAGAACCCGAAAGTGTGGAATTCTCCGCACTTTCGGGGGATAGGTGGACACAGGAGGGGTTGGCGCCACTGCAGCAGGCACCGAAGGGACTGCACGAGTTTGCGCATGCACCAAAGGACCGGCGTGACCTCGTGCATATGCGGGACCACCGGCGTGTTTTGGCATATGCGCGGGGGGATCTCTTCTCCGTGCCGGCAATGGCAGAGTCCTACAGGGGCTGGCGTGGAAGGAAGGAGTGCCCACACGGCACAGGCCTGCCCGCAGATCATTGGGCCCCGATCGCAGGCCAGGCCACCGTGGGACCTCTCCCCCGGGGTCAGATCCCCCCGCGCCCCCCCCCAATGACCATCCCAGCCGACTTACATACCAGATCCCGCCATGTGGGACCATGAGGAACCCACGCCGGCGGGACTGGCCAAAACTGGATGGCCGCTTGACCCATTGGGGCCCGGAGAATTGCCGGGGGGTGGCGCTGCCAACGGCCCCCAACCGGCGTCGCGTGAACCCTGCTGTCACCTGAAAAACGGCGCCAGAGAATTTGTGGGAAAATTGTTGGAATCAATTATCAAGAACGTAATATCAGGACATTTGGAAAGCCAAAACGTTATCCATCAGAGTCAGCATTGCTTTATGAAGGGCAAATCATGTTTGACTATTTTGCTAAAGTTCTTTGAAGATGTAACAAGCAAAGTAGATAATGGGGATGTAGTATATCTGGACTTCCGGAAGGCGTTTGATAAGATGTCGCACAGAAGATTGATTCACAAGGTAAAATCACATAGGATTATTTGTTAGCTTGGATAGATAGAAGGCAGGCTGACGGGCAGAAGACAGATAGTCGGGATAAATGGGTCTTTTTCTGAATGGCAAAATGTAACTAGTGGGGTGCCACAGGGTTTGGTCCTTGGGCCTCAGCTATTAACAATCTATATTAGTGACTTGGATACATGGATAGAAGGTTCTATAGCCAAATTTGTCAATGACACAAAAATAAGTGGGACAGCAAGTTTCAATGAGGAAATAAGAACCTTACAAATGGATATAGATAGGTTAGGAGAGTGGGCCAAAATGTGGCAGATGACGTTTAATGTGGATAAGTATGAAGTCATGCATTCTGGCTGATTAAGTGCAAAGGCAACTTATTGGGAGAGACTTCGGGGGTCTCCGATGCAGAGGGATCTGGGTATCCTTGTGCATGAGTCACAGAAAATGAGCATGCAGGTGCAGCAGATAATAAAGAAAGCAAATAGAATGTTGGCATTTATAGCAAAAGGAATTGAGTACAAAGGGAAGGCAGTGTTGCTACAACTATACAAGATATTGGTGATCAGTTTTGGTCCCCGAATGATGTTGTGGCATTGGAGGCAGTTTAGAGGAGGTTCACGAGATTGATTCCAGAGATGAGGGGTTTGTCGTATGAGGAGAGATTGAACAGTTTAGGCCTACATTCTCTAGAGTTTAGCAGAATGAGAGGAGATCTAATTGAGGTATACAAGATGCTAAAAGGTGTGGATAAAGTAGATGTGTAACTGATGCTTCCTCTCATGGGGCATTCTAATATGAGAGGTCATAATCTCAGAGTAAGAGGGAGCCAGTTTAAAACAATTTGAGGGAAAACTACTTCTCTCAAAGGGTTGTGAATCTGTGGAATTCGCTACCCATGAGTGCAGTGGATGCCGGGACAGTGAGTAAATTTAAGGAGGAGTTAGATTTTTTATTGGTAATCGTTTGAAGGGTTATGGACAACGGGCAGGATGGTGAAGTTGAGGCCAGTATGGGATCAGCCATGATCACATTTCGGGTGTTAGGCTCAGGAGGCTAAATTGCCTCTTGGGTCATGTGTTCTAGGGTGGAGATGCTCTGGCTGATTTTGCAATCCAGCTCTTGGTCTGTAACATTGTAGGTAGCAGATGAGGAACATATCAGCCATGATAGAATGGCGGAGCAGACTCGAATGGCCGAATGGCTTAATTGTGCTCCTATACGTTATGAACTTATGAACACGAAAGTTTACAGAGCTGAGAATCCTATCTGCTGTGATAATCGATGTTCTGCATTTACTGGAAACCAAGACCCCGGGTTTCCAAAAAGGGGAAACATTGGACACAGATTGGAACAGATCAGAATGGAGGGATTTAAATGTGAAATGAACACCCAACCTTCAGTCAGCTGCTAAATATGTCACTAAAATCTGTTCATGTAAGTTTCAAAATGTCTATTATTACCAGGATCACCTCTGAGAAAAATATTATAATTGATTTTCTTTTATACAGGACTCCCTTTTGATCCAAATTTCCTTCTAAGCTGTGTGAGTTCGAATATTATCAGTTCAACTGTCTTTGGAGAACGTTTTGAATATAACGATAAAAAATTGCTCGCTCTTTTACAATTAATTGAAGAAAGCTTTTTATTAGAAGGTACATTTTGGGGTCAGGTAAGACAAATTCATTGCATAATTAATAAGTAGAAGGTGTGGGTTTTATAGGGTTCTGAACATCAGTGTCAATCTCAAATGATTCAAAGATAAAGTTGGGTTACATTTGTCAATAATAAGAGGGAAAGGTTTGATGAAACATTGTCATTACCTGTATCTTGCCTAACTCAATAGAATTGCTTGTGATTACGTTTCCTATGTCCTCACCTGACTTTATTCTCACAGTTTTTCACTAATACTTCAACCCCACCATCTCCTCTCTCTCAGGCTTCTTACTGCTCCCATATACCTTGATCATATTTCGTTACCTCAGCAAAGTGACCAAGATGTCAGCATTGACAGAATATCATGGATTTTCCTGGTTGAGAATTGCCTTCACATTTTGCTGGTTCCATTACACATCATTTAGGATTTGAGCCATGGGTATCATTGGTGGTTCAATTGGATCTAAACGCAATGTCGATGAGAGAGTATTAGAGAACACTGGTGAGGTTGTAAGGAGAACTCTCAAAGCAATTGCATACTTTGAAGGAAGTCTCACCAATAATACAGCTCCAGCAATTGGCAAATTCAGACTTTTACCATCACCATCCAGGGCTATGTCCTGTCCACCGAGAGGGTGGACTGTTAATGGTATGCTAATCATATTGTTGGGGCACATAGGTAAAGGACATTGTTTAACTCAGTACTTTGAGCACATATAATAAAGGACATCCTCTATGATAGCGGTCTCCCTTGAGCGGTGAGAGCCACAGGAGATTGTGTGCATCATCACGCCCTGGAATTATATTTTAGTTTGATTAGCTAAGTTTCCTTTCAAGTTATGGCTCCAGGCAGCAGGTGGTCGAAAGGGTTATCCAGCCTGTCCCTTTAATGCAGCAATGTTCACAGCCGGGTGGCCCTGGTGAGGGAACACTCCGTAGTCATTGGTACGCTTGAGGCCTTCTGTGACCAGCAGGCATTGGAGGAGCTGGGGTGAACCATCACCCCCGGAAATAATATTTTGGCTTAATTTTTGTTTCAGTTTCAGGGGAAGACCCCCCCCCCCCCCCACCCCCGCCCTCTCCCCCCCCCCCCCCCTCTTATTTTCTGATTTTTGTTTATTGATTTTTTTGCTTATAAATAGGGAATAATTAGTTTAATTAGCTCAGATCCTTAAAACATTTCCTTTTTGTTACAGTATCACTTTAAGGGGCTGTCACCGCGTTAATTTGTTTATTTGCTCATTGACCAACATTGATTGCTGCTCTGGAAAGGCCTCCATTTAAAAATTTTCACCTTGGTTTTCTCATTACTTTAATGGACTTTGCCCTCCCTATAATGCTCTCCCAATTCTGACCTCTTGCTGTGTCTCAGCTGCCTTGTCCCTCTGCTCAGAAATTCCCTCCTAAACTTCTCCTCCTCTCTATCCTCCACAGAGACATTTGATGCTTTTAAAATAATTTATTCATGTGATATGGGTATCACTGCTTTTAATCTGGGTGGCTTGCTCTGTCATTTAAGTGTCAACCACACCGTATTTGATCAGCTATGATCATATTGAATGATGAACCGGGTTGATGGGCTGAATGTTTCTATGTTCCCATTGCTGGACCGTGGAGTCACATGGAGGCCAGACCAGGTAAGGACAGCAGGCTTCCTTCTCTAAGGGACATTAGTGAACCAGATGGGTTCTTACAACAATCAGCAATGGTTTCACGGCCATCATTGGACTTTTAATTCCAGATTTTTACTGAATTCAAATTTCACCATCTGTGGACTTGAACCCAGGACCCTGTCCAGCGACAATACCACGACACCATTGCTCCTTCCTGACCCTATCTTCATGCCAATTTGTTCGCAGGGAGCATGAAGCTCTCAGGGAGAGCTGGCATGCATTTGTAAAGGGAAGGTCATGTCTGAAAAATCTCATTGAATTTTTTGAATAGATGACCAAGGTCATGGTTCGGAGAACGTCTATGGATGAGTATTTATCTGGACTTCCAAAAGACATTTGACAAAGTTCCACATAATAGACTGTCAACTAAGATGGAAGACCACAGAGTTGAGGACAAATTATTGACATGGTTAGGAAATTGGTTGAGTGGCAGGCGACAGAGAGTGGGGATAATGGGTAATTACTCTAATTGGCAGGTTGTGCCTGGTGGTGTACCACAGGGATCTGTGTTGGGGCCTCAATTATTCACATTATTCATTGACGGCTTGGATTATGGCATAGAAAGTCATATGTTCAAATTTGCTAACGATACAAAGGTTAGGTGGCATTGTAGTCTAGATGATAGTACAAAATTGCAAGGAGATATTGACAGATGAGGTGAAAGGGTACAATTGTGACAGATAGAATTAAATGTAAACAAGTGTGAGGTTATACATTTTTGACCAAAAAAGTGTAGAGCAGAGTACTTTCTGAATAGGAAGAGGTTCAGTACAGTGGATGTCCAAAGAGACTTGGGGGTTCAGGCACAAAGATCTTTAAAATGCCCCGAGAAGTACAGAAAATAATCAAAAAGATTAATGGAATGCTAGCCTTTATTTCTGGAGGATTGGAGTATAAAGACACAGAAATAATGCTGTAGCTATACAAAACCCTAGTTAGACCCCACTTGGAGCACTATGAGCAGTTCTGGGCAGCACACCTTAGGAAGGATATTTTGGCCTTGGAGCGCGTGCAACATAATTTTACAAAAATGATACCTGGTCTAAACGGGTACGAGGGGATATTACACAAAACCTAGTGAAAACTTCCTTTGCAGCAGCAGAGGCCAGTGTTGGGCTGGTTAGTTTAACTGCTGTGCCAGCTGGTTGAAAGAGATAAAGGATGTGTTCACTCCTGCTCCATCAAACTGAGGGATTAAATGGCCAAATTTCAATATCTCAGCCCAGAAGCCTGAGCTCAGGGTATCTTCAAGGGACTCAGTGAAATCCCTCACCCTCCTTTTGTGAAATTAAAACTCCCTTTTCTTTTCCCTTTCCTTTCCAGGAATTATCCGTCTTCTCTCCATTCCCTTTCCTGCTTCTCCCTCTGTTTACCTTTACTCATTCCCTCTATTATTCCAATTCCAATTACCGCCACTTCCACCTTAATTTTGCTGCCGCTAATTGATCCGTTTCGGTGCTTTCAATTTTCACCTCGGGATATTTGGCCACTCCTTTTAAAATTCTGCACGTTCTAGCTTTTGGGCAAAATTCTGGAAATGAGTGCCATTTAACTCTGCAAGAGGCAGGCGTTTTCAATCCTCAAAAGTAACTTCCCTCGCTTCTCAAATGGCACTGGCTTTAAATGTGGACATTTTTTCCACGTTGGGATTTATAGACCCCAAAAAACCCTTGGAAGGAACTATTTATTATTCGCACTCTAATTAAAGACACTGTGACATACACAGATCTCAGAAGAAAGAAAGTTTAGAGTCCGAATAACAGTTAAAAGTATATATAATTAAATCCTTTGTTTGCCCTTGAAGCTTAGTTTAGTCGGCCACAAAAGAATCCGAACCAAGTCAGTCAAAAGAAAACTTGGTTTGTTGAAAGTTACCATATAAATCAGATCCCAGCCAGATCTGCTCTGTCACTTCCATGCCTGGCCGATTTTATACAGATCTTCAATCATGAATATCCTTAGGCTCCCCATCCCCCCAGTGGGGGATCTCGTATTCAGTGAGACTCACGGTGAGACTGATTACTCCAATCACCTAAGTCTCGTGCGGCTTATAACACATAAATTGTTGAACATTGTGGCCATTTGCAGTTAGCTTTTTCCTTTAAAATATAAGAGTTGAATTGAAGTTTAGGTAACTGCGCTTAGCTGGAGTCTAGATTAGCTTCTGAGAGAGAATGAAAGAGATTCCTTACTGCCTCTTCCAGTAGTTTTTTCCAGTTGACTTTGATGACTTCTGGCTTGGCAAAACCTGTTCCAAAACCTTCTGGCTGGACATTCCATTAATTAATTTGATCAACATATCTTGCAGTAATTGTCGTAGTGCAAGTGATTACATTTTTAATCTTTTATCTCTGAAACCTTAAACACATTTCAATATAGTAGAAACTAACAGAAGGTGGGGCTACTTTGTCCCCCACACAAGGTTTTGTGTATCTGGTTGGTTAGCAGCGCCATTATCTTCAAGAATTACCATTATTAAAGTCCAGAGCTTTGCATGTTAATGCCTTCCTTTCAAGAGTTCCTGTTTTGAAGTGGGCCTTGACACATCCTAGTTAAAAGATACCATCCATTAAGTCAGCGCAGGTCTGCAGTGCAGTCCATATGGGAATTTTCCATAAAAGTGATTAACTTAAACCACCGGACATCAGGTGACTGGTAGTAGCCATCTTTTGTAGGTGTCTCTTCTTGTGCTTTTTTTTAAAAAACAGGTCCTCTTTAAATGGTTTAACATGTTTTTGGTTAGATGGGGAATTTATAGGTGGCTCTTGCTCTGTCATCATATCCTCTTGTAGTGACGATTATTATTTGTTAAGATATAAGTTTGGACCCAGGGGAAATAATTCCACTATGTGTTGCTTTCATGGTAAATATAATGGGATGAATTTCTGTGCTCACTAATTTCAACAATATCATATATGTTTTGTAGAAGGATGTATTTAATTTCAAACCCTACATTATTTTGCAGCTGTTGAATGCGTTCCCATTTATTCGTCACTTTCCGGGTCCACAAAATAAGATATTTGAAAATCAAAAACAAGCCATTGATTTTGTTCAGGAAATTGTCACGGAGCATAAAAAATCATGGGATCCTAATGAGCCCAGAGACTTCATTGATGCTTTTTTGGCAGAGGAGGAGAAGGTATGTTTTTGGCAGAGGAGGAGAAGGTATGTGATGCATCATATTCTAGTGTTGTGGGAATGTGTTTTAAATTCACTTTCTGAAAATGTTGAATAAAAATATTTTTCAAAAACAAAAATCACTTTCTATGCACTATAAGAAGTCTTACTTACAACACCAGGTTAAAGTCCAACAGGTTTGTTTCAAATCACTAGCTTTTGGAGCACTGCTCCTTCCTCAAGTAAATGAAGAGCTATGTTCCAGAAACATATACAGAGACAAAGTCAAAGATGCAAGACAATGCTTTGAATGCGAGCAGTTGCAGGTAATTAAGTCTTTACAGATCCAGAGATAGGGGTAACCCCAGGTTAAAGAGGTGTGAATTGTCTCAAGCCAGGACAGTTGGTAGGATTTCGCAAGCCCAGGCCAGATGGTGGGGGGTGAATGTAATGCATCATGAATGCAAGCTCCCGGTTGAGGCCGTACTCATGTGTGGAACTTGGCTATAGGTTTCTGCACAGCGATTTTGCGTTGTCGCGCATCCTGAAGGCAGCCTTGGAGAACGCTTGCCCGGAGATCAGAGGCTGAATGCCCTTGACTGCTGAAGTGTTCCCCGACTGGAAGGGAACATTCCTGCCTGGTGATTGTCGCATGATGTCCGTTCATTCGTTGTCGCAGCGTCTGCATGGTCTCACCAATGTACCACGCTTCGGGACATCCTTTCCTGCTGCGTATGACGTTGACAACGTTGGCCGAGTCGCACGAGTATGTACCGCGTACCTGGTGGGTGTTGTTCTCACATGTAATGGTGGTACCCATGTCGATGATCTGGCATGTCTTGCAGAGATTGCCATGGCAGGGTTGTGTGGTGTCGTGGTCGCTGTTCTGAAGGCTGGGTAGTTTGCTGCAAACAATGGTTTGTTTGAGGTTGCGCGGTTGTTTGAAGGCAAGTAGTGGGGGTGTGGGGATGACCTTGGCAAGATGTTCATCTTCATCGATAACGTGTTGAAGGCTGCGAAGAAGATGTTGTAGTTTCTCCGTTCCAGGGATGTATTGGATGACGAAGGGTACTCTGTCAGTTGTGTCCCTTGTTTGTCTTCTGAGGAGGTTGGTGTGTTTTTTTGCTGCGGCGCTTTGGAACTATCGAACGATGAGTCGAGCGCCCTATCCCATTTCTACGAGGGCGTCTATCAGCATCTCCAGATGTCTGTTACGCTCCTCCTCGTCTGAGCAGATCCTGTTCATACAAAGGGCTTGTCCATAGGGGATGGCTTCTTTAATGTGTTTAGGGTGGAAGCTGGAGAAGTGGAGCATCGTGAAGTTATCCGTGGGCTTGCGGTAAAGCGAAGTGCTGAGGTTTCCATCCTTGATGGAGATCAGTGTGTCCAAGAATGCTACCGATTTTGGAGAGTAGTCCATGGTGAATCTGATGGTGGGATGGAACTTCTAGATGTCATTGTGTAGTTGTTTCAGTGATTCTTCGCCGTGGGTCCAAAGGAAATGTGAGCGATGTATCTGGTGTATAACGTTGGTTGAAGGTCCTGTGCGGTGAGGAGGTCTTGTTCAAACCTGTGCATGAAGATGTTGGCATATTGAGGTGCAAATTTGGTTTCCATGGCTGTTCCGTGGGTCTGGATGACGAGCTTGTTGTCGAAGGTGAAGACGTTGTGATCCGGAATGAAGCGGACGAGTTGTAGAATTGCGTCTGGAGATTGGCATTTGTCAGTGTTGAGTACTGAGGCTGTTGCAGCAATGCCGTCGTCATGGGGGATGCAGAGTGCCGAGACGTCCAATATGATGAGGAATGTTCCTGATTCAACTGGTCCATGGGTGCTGAGTCTTTGTAGGATGTCCGTCGTGTCGCGACAAAAGCTGGGCATTCCTTGTACGATGGGTTTCAAGATGCCCTCGATGTAGCTGGAGAGCTTCTCACACAGGGTCCCATTGCCTGATATGAAAGGACTGCCTGGTGTTTTGGCCATGTGTATTTTTGGGAGGCAGTAGAGATCTCCAATGCGGGGAGTACGTGGGACGAGAGCACGTAGGATGCTCTGAGGGTCTGAATCCCAGGTCTTGATCAGTCTGTTGAGTTGGTGGGTGTGTTCCTTGGTCGGATCTGCGGGTAACTATCTGTAGTGTTCCTGGTTGTTGAGTTGTCGGTACACTTCTTTGCAGTATCCGTTCTGTTCAGTATAACGGTGGCCCCTCTTTTGTCTGCTGGTTTGATGACAATGTAGCAGTTGATCTTGAGAGCGCGGATGGCATTGCCTTGTGTTTGGGTGACGTTCGGGGCTTTCTTGTGAATGCGACTGATGAATCTAGCATTGACGCGACTCCTGACGGCGGGATTCTCTGTAGCCGGTCGCCGATGTTGTAATTGCTGATCCTGCGGAGAACCCATTTCGACTCCCAAATTGGGGCCACTGTCGGTTTGCAAGTCTCCACCTCTTCGAAATGGCATCATCGCGTTGAGCGCCGCACGCCGTTGCAATGGCGTTGGCACGTCATCGGCAGACCCACCCATGATGCTCCGCCACCGATGGGCCAAGTTCCTGACCGTGCGGTTGACGTGTGGTCTGAGAGTTCGGGAACTCGGCGTGGTGGCTGCGGACTGTCTCCAGCATCGCCACACTCAGCTGGGATCCATGCCGCTGGCCGGGGGGCTTTTTGTGAGGGCTGCGGGGCTGGTGGAGGGTGGCCAGGGGATGGCCAGAGGGTGTATTATGGGGTCGCGGAAGGCGGATCGGGTCTGCGCATGGCTGGCGCCATGTTGTACGGCACGATCACTGAAGGTCGCCGCGGTGCGCATGCACGGCCAAGGACCCGCCCATTCTCCGGCCGTGTTCAGCACGGGAGCTGAGAGTTTCACCCGGCGCCGCTATTAGCCCCTCACCGGTCCCGGAATCGGTGAGGGTTCGGCGCCGATTTTGGAGTCACAAAACGCGTGGGAATTCTTTGTTTCAGCCGGCATTTGGAGAATCCAGCCCCATTCGGAATCACTATTCCTGCATCTTCCGTTCCTTGCATCCCCAACAGGACTATCCGGCTTACCCTGAGAAAGTCAATCTGGGAATATACCGTGTACACACGTGAGAACAAGGAGTACTCCCTCTCTCCCGGATGCCCAAACCTCCATGGATCCACCATCCCCATTCTCTCCACAAATCCTCTCGCGACATTCTCAACCAACCCATCAACGTAGGGCTCAACCTATCCATCCTCAGCTCCAGTACGCAATTAAACCTACCTCCCCCACCCCCAAATCAGCTGGCGAGAGTTCGGGTCCAGAATCATTCCTAACAGCCTCTTCATGAATCCAGTGTCATCCCAATTAGGTAGATATATACTCACCAATACCACTGGAATCCCCACTCACACCCCACTCACAAACATCCCCCGCCAGGTGCCGGACCTCCCCAGCCCCCGAAACCCCATTTTCCTATTTAGCAGTATGGCGACTCCCCTCGACTTCGAGTCAAATCCTGAGTGGAACACTTGCTCCACACACATTTTCCTCAGCCTCATCTGACCTTTCACCCGGGGATGCATACCTTGCAGGAAAATCACCTCTGCTCTCAAACTTTTTAAGTGTACGAAAACCCTGCATCGCTTAACCGGCCCATTCAGCCCGCGGACATTCCATATCACGACTCTAACCGGAGGTTTCCACCTCCCCTCCACCCTAGAGTCCGCCATCCTCACCCTTGTACTTCAGCCCCCCAGGCCCCTCTCTGAATTGGACCCGCCCAAGATGGTCCCCCGCGCCCCATCCATGCTGAACCTCATCCTACATATTGGCCGCATCACGTCCTCTCCTCCCCCAACCCCTTTTCAAAAAACTCCCCTGTCCTCTCCCCTCTCAACTCCCGACCCCTTTCCCCTCACCCAGGCTAACCACAGCAGCCCCCCACTTCACTTCCGTTCACTAACATTTTCTGCTAGTGTGGCGACTCCCACCAGAAGGCCCTAACCCAAAGACCCACCTTCACCAATTCCTCTCCCCATCCCCCCCGCTCCTACACCCCACTATTGCTTCTCTCTAGCCTTCCTCCTTGGCCACTCCCCCAGGACCCCGCACCCAACCCAGTGCAAGAAACATCACCCCAAAATGGCCCCCATACAGAACATAGCCGCCCTGCCACCTCACCCTGACACCCTAAAACCCCTCATGAACTGTACAGAGCGTAACAAACAGTGCAATACAATTAAACATGAAACCCCCACAACAAAAAAATCGGAAGGGCCTACCTGCTTCCCTCAACCCCGCTCAAGCAGCCCCTTCTTCACCCGCGGGGTTTTACCCCCACACACAAACCCAAAGATCATCGCATTCACTTTTCTAAAGAATGCCTTGGGGATAAAAATTGGCAGACTCTGAAAGATGAACAGGAACCTCGGGAGCACTGTCATCTTCACTGTCTGCACCCTCACCGCCAATGACAGCGGGAGCGCATTCCACCTCCGAACGTCCCCGTCATCTGTTCTACCAACCGACCCAGATTCAGCTTGTGCAGCTGCTCCCACTTCCATGCCACCGGATGCCCAAATATGGAAAGCTCCCCCCTACCACCTTGAACGACAGCTCCCCCAATCACTTCTCCTGTCCCCTTGCCTGTATCTCAAAGACCTCATTCTTGCCCACATTCAATTTATACCCCAAAAACTGACCCATTTTCTCTAATACCCCCATAATTCCTCCATTCCCACCGGTGGGTCTGAAATATACAGAAGTAGATCATCCGCGTATAGCGAGACCCTGTGCTCTCCCCCTCCCCCGCACAACTATTCCCCGCCAGACCCCCGACGTTCTCATGCCATTGCCAATGGCTCTATAGCCAGGACAAACAGCAGTGGGGAAAGTGGGCACCCCTGCCATGTTGCCCGGTGCAGCTTCAAGTAATTTGAACTCACCCGGTTCATCCGCACACTCGCCACCGGTGCCATACAACAACCGGACCCAGTCCACAACCTGCCCAAATGGGCCGAAGTCGCGCAGCTGTCATACCTCTCCCCCATGGTGGTCTGGCCCGCGATCGGGGCCCGCTGATCGGCGGGCGGGCCTGTGCCGTGCAGGCACTCTTTTCCTTTCACCTTCGCCATGGTCTTCACCATGGCGGAGACGGAAGTGACGCTCTCCCCTGCACATGCGCGGGGATGACGTCAGCAGCCGCTGATGCTCCGGTGCATGCGCGGACTTCCGCCAGCCGGCGAAGTCCCTTCGGCTCCAGCTGCCGTGGCGCCAAAGGCCTTCCACGCCAGCCAGTGGAGCGCCAACTGCTCCGGCGCAGGTCTAGCCTTTCAATGTTAGGGCTTGGCCCCTAAAGGTGCGGAGACGCTGGAGTGGTTCACGCCCCGCCGGGTAGGGGAAAATCCAGGCCTATATTCCCACCCGCGTCCTTCACTTTCCCGATCTCCCTCGCAGCCTCCTGCTTCCTCAACTGGTGTGCTAGCCTCCTGCTTGCCTTCTCCCCAAACTCATGCACCGCCCCTCTCACCCTTCTCAACTATCCCACAGCCTTTCCTGTAGATAGTAGCCCAAACTCCATCTGCAGCTTCTGCTGCTCCTTTAGCAGCCCTGCCTCCAGGGCATCAGCATACCTCCTATCCACCTGCAGGATTTCCTCCACTCGCCTTTCTATCTCCGCCCACTCCGCCTTCTCCCAATGTGCCTGAACCAATATAAACTCCCCCCTGACCACTGCCTTCAGTGCCTCCCATACCGTACCTGCCAAGACCTTCCCTGTGTCATTAATCTCCACATATCCCCGGATAGCCTTCCTCACCCACTTACACACCTCTTCCTTCGCCAAAAACTCCACGTCCAACCTCCATTGCGAATGCTGGCCCCCTCCCCCTTTGCTCAACCACAGGTCCACCCAGTGCGGGGCATGGTCTGACACCTCTATTGCCGAGTACTCAACATCCACCACCTGTGCAAGCAACGTCTTATCAAACACAAAAAAGTCTATTCGGGAGTACACCTTGTGCACAGGGGAGAAGAATGAAAATTCCTTTGCCCTCAGTCTCCCAAATCTCCATGAATCCCCCCCCCCCCCCCCCCCCCCCCCACCGGCCATGTGCTCCATGAACCCCATTAGCTCCTTCGCTGCTGTCAACACCCTCCCCGACCTTGAACTCGGCCGATCCAGTCTCGGATCCAGAACCATATTAAAATTCCCCCCCACCCACTGATAACTAGCCAATGTGAGTCCAAGTCGAGAATCCTGCCCAACACCCGCCTCATAAATTTTATGTCGTCCCAGTTTGGGGCATAAATATTCACTCGTACCACCTGCCTCCCCTCCAATTTCCCACTCACCATAATATCCGTCCCTCCAGAGTCAGCCACTATACTTCCTACTTCCAACACCACCTGCTTGGTGATCAAAATTGTCCCCCCTCTCATTTTAGAATCCAATTCCAAGTGAACTATTCAGGCGCCCACTGTCAGCGGTCCTCCTCCTACCACTTTTTCAAAGCCCTTCCCCGTCAGTTGTCCACCCCCCAACACAACAACCCCGACCCCCCCCCCCCCCCCCCCCCCCACTAACCTCCTGCTCAACCTCCACTGTGTTTCCGTGAACTAGCCCACCCAGCTAGCCTGGTAGCTCCCACCTAGCATCCTACCCCCCACTGATTCTCCTCCCCTGCTCGACCATCCTGTTAGTACAAACAAAACAACCCCACCCCAAGCCCAATTGAAGAGAACAACCCCCACATCCCCCACCAAATAACAGAAACAAACGCAGAACAAAACAATGACCCCAAACACAGTATAACAGTGACTCACCTCAACCCTAGAAACACAGCGCAAAAGCATCTCCACCAAAGTTCAATCTCCTCCTTCTCCTGCCAGTCCAGTGTCTCTGACAAACTCCGTCGCCTCCTCCGGCATCCCAAAGTACAGATCCCGGCCTTCATAGGTCACCCACAAACGTGCCGGGTACAGCATCCTGAACTTCACCCCTCCTTGAAGAAGGCCGTCTTGACCTTATTAAAGCTCTCTCTCCTCTTGGCCAGCTCTGCACCCAGGACCTGGTACATGCGAATTTCACTGCCCTCCCGGATGCTTCCCTCCGGCAGCACCACGATTCTAAGATTCTGCCTGCGCGACCAGTTCTCCAGGTCCTCAACTTTCTCTTGCAGCCACATCTGCTGATCCCGTATCAACCCAATTTCCACTGCCATCGAGGCGAGCTGCTCCCCATATTCCCCTGCCACCTCCTCCATCTTCTGGATCACCTGACCCTGGGCCCCCGGCCTTGTCTTCACGCAGCCGATCACCGCCTTAATCGAGTCCACCGTGCTAGCCAGGTCCTCAGATTCTCCTTTCGTTGCTGGATGAACTACCCATTTAGGAAGCCCACCAGCTGCTTCTGCTTCCAGCTCCATAATACAGTCACTCTGGTTGGACATCACCTTCTCCACCTCTTGGATTGTTGCCCCCGTGCACTTTCGGGCGCTTTACCACCCGCTACAAAGTCCCATGGAGAGATGCCATATCCCCTCAATCACCTTCAACCAGCCACTCTGTATTTCTTTATACTGCTGCTGAAATTAGTCCTCAATTAAGCTCATCAGCTGCTCCATTGGCAGCTTTCTAGTCGACGATGACCTTACCCCCCTGTCATTTTCCAATTGATACTACGTCATGAGTCTCCCAACACTTCATTCAGGGCTCTCACTGTCTTCTGTTGAGTTTGATGCCCCGTAGACATGCTCATCCAGGGGAGAATTGATTCCCCTTACATGCTCCGTACAACGTTTACACCAAAATCCACTCACTCCATGCCTGCCACCGGAAGTCCATTTCTTCTTATCTTTGTCTTAAATGAGTGACACCTTATTTTTTAACAATGATCCTTTGTTCTAGATTCTTCGGCATGAGGAAACATCCTGTCCACATCCACTCGTCAATACCCCTCAGGATTTTAAAGTTTGTGATCAAGTTGCCTCTTACTCAACCCCTCCAAACTGTCCTCATAAGACAACGTGCCCATTCTAATATAGAAAACCTTCTCTGAACTGCTTTTCATGCATCTACATTTATTTTTTTTTTAACAAACAATTTTATTGAGGTATTTTTGGCATTGTAAACAGTAACAATATGCATTAGTGTGCAGATACCAATTACAAAAAACATAGTGCAAATAACAGCACCACTCTCGCAAATAGACCCGTCTATTCTTCCCCCCTACTCTACACTATTCTACCCCCCCGCCCCACCCCGCCACCCGCTGATGATTAGTTCCCCGCGAAGAAGTCGATGAATGGTTGCCACCTCCAGGCGAATCCGATAGTGATCCCCGTAAGGCGAACTTGATTTTTTCCAAGCCGAGAAAGCTTGCCATGTCCGACAGCCATACTTCGGTTTTTGGGTGCTTTGAGTCCCTCCAGGCCAACAGTATTTGTCGCCGGGCTATCAGGGAAGCAAAGGCCACAACGTCGGCCTCTATCCCCTCCTGTTCTCCCGGGTCTTCCAACACCCCAAAAATCGCCACCTCTGGACTCATCGCCACCCTGGTTTTCAGTATCCGGGATATGACGTCTGCAAATCCCTGCCAGTATCCCCTGAGTTTTGGACACGCCCAGAACATGTGGACATGGTTCGCTGGTCCTCCCCCACACCTAGCACACTTGTCCTCCAGCCCAAAGAATTTGCTCATCCGGGCCACCGTCTGATGGAACCATCAATTCACCAGACACGTGTTTCCGATGTGAATCTAGGCTTTAATCGACGTACTTCAGAGCCAGCCTGTTACCTGTCGATGAACTCGTAGTGAACTCAGGCTGACTCTGGACACGGGTATTTATACAGCTGCACTAGGGGGAGGAGTCGTGGGCGGAGCCAAGGGTGGAGCCCAGTACAAGTTCCTGTGTGCTCCCAGCGCTACTCCCCCTAGTGGTAGGATAGCGCTACTGCGCTTACAAAGACAGTGTGAATTAACATATATACGTCCATATTACATTCACCACATTCACCCCCTGCAAAAAAATCAAGTACGTCGGGGGTGGTGGTCTAGTCTATAAAGTCAGTCTGTCCGGCGGTCGAATTGTCCGCTGAAATCTGCAGAGCACTGGGGTTGCAGCCTCTTGCGGTGGCTGGATGGGTGTAGTGTGCTGGGGTACGATGGGGGATTCCAGGGAGGGTTGTATCCGAGCTTCATACTCTCCTGATTCGACCGGGGACTGGGGGCGCTGGGGGCTGGCCGGCGTGGGAGTGCGGAACTGGTGGAGCGAGCTCGTGGGCTCAGGAGCGCAAGGGGGCGGAAGCATGGGGTGTAGGGTGAGAGGTCCTTCTGTGGGGGTAGAGGGGGCGCTGGATCCGGCAGGTGCCAGATCCCGGAGGGATACCGTGTCCTGACGGCCGTCAGAGAACTCGCCGAATGCGTACTGGGGGTTGGAGTAGAGCAGGCGCACCTTCTCAACAAGGGGGTCGGTTTTGTGCGCCCTGACCTGTTTCCTCAGGAGTACGGGTCCCGGTGTCCTCAGCCATGCCGGAAGTGAGACCCCCGTGGTAGTGCCCCTGGAAAAAATGAAGAGCCTCTCGTGAGGGGTCTGGTTGGTCGCCGTACACAAAAGGGACCTAATAGCGTGGAGTGCGTCTGGGAGGACTTCCTGCCATTGGGAGACTTGGAGCTTTCTAGACCGGAGTGTCAGTAGGACGGTCTTCCAGACCGTTGCGTTCTCCCTCTCTACCTGTCCGTTCCCCCTGGGGTTATAGCTGATAGTCCTGCTCGAGGCAATGCCCTTTTCCAGCAGGTATGACGCAGTTCGTCGCTCATGAAGGACGAACCCCGGTCGCTGTGTACGTGGCGGTGCGCCCCTGGATCTGGACAGAATGGGAGCCTGAAGCGAGCGAGATAGTTTGCTGCACGGGGAAAACGGGGAGCGAACAGGGTCTTACCCTGTCTGGGTGTATGAAGCTCTAAGTCGAAAAGGCATGGCGTGTTGTACCCGTTGATTTGGACGTCTGCCATCGAATTTCGCAGATGCTTCGGGCGTGATTGATCCAGGGTGACTGCGCCGAGTTGCGGGCCGCTTGATGAGCGCCCGGGGAGGTCGTACTCTTCCGATGATTTGTCCGAGCGTGGAGATGCAGGTCGGGCTCGTGGATCGCACGTGGCGGGCGGCGAGGAAGATGTCATCCAAGATGGCGGCCCCCATGAGTCGCACGTGGCTGGCCACGTGGTGGAGGTTTACCAAGATGGCGGCCCCCATGGATCGCACGTGGCGGGAGGGGGTGGGGGCGGGGCATAGGCCGCAGCGTTTTGGGCCCCGCGGGCCTGCGGGTGTGGGGAGTGATTACTTCGTGCCGCTGGGGAGTTGGAAGCTGGGGCACTTTTTGCGAGGCACCCTCTCGCGTAGTGGCC
Organism: Scyliorhinus canicula; assembly: GCF_902713615.1. Classification (NCBI taxonomy): domain Eukaryota; kingdom Metazoa; phylum Chordata; class Chondrichthyes; order Carcharhiniformes; family Scyliorhinidae; genus Scyliorhinus; species Scyliorhinus canicula. The sequence continues at coordinate 109,596,855 of NC_052157.1, read as the reverse complement.
TTTCCGCCCGCAGCTGCTGCTGGTCGTGTTGCGGGCCAGGCAGTGCTGCCGCGGGTGCTGATTCTGGCCGCAGAAATGGCAGGTTGGAACAGCATAGTGGCTGGCTGGAGCAGCATAGTGGCTGGCTGGGGCAGCATGGTGGCTGGGCGGCCGCGTGGCACAGGCCTGGGGGAGCCGCTGGTCGGGGGCCCATGATTGGGTTGCGGGGTCCGCGGGGAACGAAGTGAGGCTGCGGAAGGAGACCTCCATCGTGGTAGCAATTTCCGCAGTTGTTTCTAAGTCTTGGGCCCCCTTTTCCAGCAGTCGTTGGCGCACATAATTAGACCTGAGGCCCGCTACAAAAACATCGCGTACAGCAAGTTCTCTATGTTCAGCCGTGGTAACCGCTTGATAGTTACAGTCATTTGATAGATTATTGAGCTCTCTTAAAAATTCGGCAAGTGATTCTGTAGGCCGCTGGCAGTGAGTCGTGAACACATGGCGTGCGTAAACTTCGTTAATGGGCCTTACATACATCTTATCGAGTATCGCTAGCGCTGCAGTATATGAACCAGCCGAGTTTAGTTGCGTAGAGATTCTGTGGCTCACCCTCGCATGCAGTAGACTTAACTTCTGTTCCTCTGTTGTTTCGGCTATGCTCGCTTCTGCCAGGTAGGCCTTAAAGCACCGCAGCCAGTGGGAGAAGATTTCTTTTGCCTCTGCATCCTGTGGGTCGAGTTCCAGGCGTCCAGGCTTGAGGGCTGATTGCATGATCGATCCTGACTGTTCTTAAGTAGATTACATTGGTGGAACCATCAATTCACTAGACACGTGCTTTAAGATATGAACAGTGGTTTTAATCTACTTACTACAGAGCCAGCCTCTTACCCGTTGAACTCTCGATGAACTGGCAGGCTGGCTCTGGACAAGGGTATTTATACAGCAGTCCAGGGGGAGGAGTCATGGGCGGAGCCAAGGGTGGAGCCCTGTACAAACTCCTGAGCATTCCCAGAGCTACTCCCCTAGTGGTCGGATAACGCTACTGCGCTTACAATGGTATTGGTAAATACAGTGTGAATTACTAAGTTACTTTCACCACAGCAACATTCCCAGAAGAAAAAAAAAGCAAAGAGAACCCGAACAGCCCCCCAGCACCCAACAACTTAAACTTTAACTATCACTTCGGCTTTAGCTTTAAAACTTTCAAACAGGCAAACACAAACACAAGAACACCCCAAATTTTAAATAAAAGAGCATGCCGAACGACATCGCTAACACGAAGGGCAATCTGTGAAAAACTGCAGACATCCCTTAGTACACTCTGACTTGAGTCCATGGGTCCTCAGTTCGGCACCAGTCCATGCCCCTTAGCGAAGTCCATCGCTTCCTCCGGGTCATCAAAATACTGTTGCTGTTCCTGGTATGTGACCCAAAGCCGCGCCGGGAAAAGTAGCCCAAACTTGACCTTCTTTTTAAACAGAATCTCTTTAATTTGTCTGTAGGCTGCCCTCCTTCTGGCCACCTCCTGGCTCAGATCCTGGTAGATGCGCAGGACACTTGTTCCATGAGCAGCTCCTCGTGCTCTTGGCCCATTGTAGAACCTGCTCCTTGTCCACGAACCTATGGAACCTGACCAACATCGCCCGGGGGGGCCCCCCCTCGTGGCTGCCTCGCCTGCATTCTGTGTGCCCTGTCCAGCTCCAACGAACGCGGGAAGAAATCATCCCCCACCAGCTTCTGCAGCATGTCTGCCACATATGCCGTGGCATCCACTCCCTCGGCCCCCTCCGGGAGCCCAATGATTCTCAGATTCTGCCGGCGAGACCTGTTTTCCAAGTCCTCCAGTCTGTCCATCAACCTTGATTGTTGCACCTTCAACTTTCTATTTTCCACGTCCGCTACCATTTGGAAATCCGCCTGCTCTTCCACTGTCTTCTCCAGTGCCTGGACCTTCTTATCCTGAGCATCCAGCCTCTGGTCAAGTCTCTCCACCGCTTTCTGGAGCGGTTCCAAATTATCCCGCTTCAGTGCTACAAAGCTCTCTTTCATGACCTGCAGCATGTTGTCCAATGCTGTCTGGACCGTCCTTTCCGTGGTCCGTTCATCGGCCATCTTTCTTCCCACTTGAGCTTCCACACCACCTTTGTTCAGCCCCTTCTTCGCCTGTTTTCGCTCCCTTCTGCTCCTTAAGTCCATACAACTCTGTATAGATTCAGATCTAGAGTGCTATTGCTTTTCACTCCAGCGCTCAAAAGTTCAAAAATGTCGGGGAAAAAGGTCTTAAAGTCATTCCGGAGCGAGAGCCACCAAATATGCGACTTACTCCCTCATAGCTGCCACTGGAAGTCTCATGCATCTACATTTATGCTGAAATAAAAAGACCAATGCTGTACAGTACACAGTACTCTGGATGTGGTCCCACCAATGCCCTGTCTAACTGAATCAAAACCTCCCTACCTTTGTAATCAATTCCCCTCACAATAAATGATAACATTCTATTAGCTTTCCTTTTATACTAGTCTTTTGAGATCAATGCACTAAGGCACCCAGATCCCTCTGCATCTCAGAACTCTGCAATCTCTGACCATTTAGATAATTTAGCTTTTATTTTATTCTTCCTGCAGCAGATGTAATGTTTTCACCCCTGTGAGTCTGTAAACAATATAAACTCAAAAACTAATGGATGGATGTCACCAAACTTGGCACACAGAGAAGGTATGATCCAAGGAATAAATAATTAGTGAAGGTGATGAAGATGCAGATTCAGATCCTGGAAGTTTTGAATGAATTAACATTGAGAGGAAGGGCAGCTTGACTCTATTTAAAATAATTTTGTGGGTTGTTTGACTGAGAATGTGTGGATTGTTTTAGAATTTTCTGAATCATCTCAGCTGCTCTGGTGGAATTTGCAGCATGTATCAACATGTGAGCAATGTTTTCAGAGCAAGTTGTTGGATGTGGATTGGCCTGAAATCTACTTTGCAAAGTGAAAGCTCTGAATTTTAAAAAAATTAATTTACGGGATGTGGGTATCAGCATTTGTTGCCCATCCCGAGTTGCCCTTCAGAAGGATGTGGTGAGTTGTGTTATCATAGAATTTACAGTGCAGAAGGAGTCCATTCGGCCCATCGAGTCTGCACCGGCTCCTGGAAAGAGCACCCTACCCAAGGGCAACACCTCCACCCTATCCCGATAACCCCAGTAATCCCACCCAATACTAAGGGCAATTTTGGACACTAAGGGCAATTTATCATGGCCAATCCACCTAACCTGCATATCTTTGGACTGTGGGAGGAAACCGGAGCACCCGGAGGAAACCCACGCACACACGGGGAGGATGTGCAGACTCCGCACAGACAGTGACCCAAGCCGGAATCGAACCTGGGACCCTAGAGCTGTGAAGCGATTGTGCTATGCACAATGCTACCGTGCTACCCCAGTTCTTCTTGAACCGCTGCAGTCCTTGAGGTATAGGTACACCCACTGTGCTGTTCGGGAGGGAGTTCCAGGATGTTGCCCCAGTGACAGTAAAGGAGCGGCATATATTTCCAAGTCAGGATGGTGAGTGACTTGGGAGGGAAACCTCCAGCTGGTGGGTTCCCAGATATCTGCAGCTCTTGTCCTTCTGGATGGCAGTGGTCGTGGGTTTGGAAGGTGTTGTTGAAGGAACCTTGGTGTGTTATTGCAGTGCATCTGATTTGATTTGATTTTGTTTATTGTCATGTCTACCGAGGTACAGTGAAAAGTGTTTTTCTGCGAGCAGCTCATCAGATCATTAAGTACATGAAAATAAAAGGAAATAAAAGAAAATACATAATAGGGCAACATAAGGTACACAATGTAACGACATAAACACCACATCGGGCGAAGCACACAGGGGTGTAGTGTTAATGAGGTCAGTCCGTAAGTGGGTTGTTTAGGAGTCTGGTAACAGTGGGGAAGAAGCTGTTTTTGAGTCTGTTCATACGTGTTCTCAGATGTTCCCCTGCCCGATGGAAGAAGTTGGAAGAGTGAGTAAGCCAATTGCAAGGGGTCTTTGATTATGCTGCCCGCTTTCCCCAGGCAGCGGGAGGTGTAGATGGAGTCAATGGGTGGGAGGCAGGTTTGTTTGATGGACTGGGCAGTGTTCACGACTCTCTGAACTTTCTTGCTGTCTTGGGCCGAGCAGTTGCCATACCAGGCTCTGATGCAGCTAAATAGGATGCTTTCCATGGTGCATCTGTGAAAGTTGTTAAGGGTTAATGTGGACATGCCGAATTTCCTTAGTTTCCTGAGGAAGTATAGGCGCTGTTGTGCTTTCTTGGTGGTAGCATCGACGTTGGTGGACCAGGACAGATTCTTGGAGATGTGTACCCCAAGGAATTTGAAACTGCTAACCATCTCCACCTCGGCCTCGTTGATGCTGACAGGGGTGTACACAGTGTTATGGGAGCGGCATTTTCAGAACCCCAAAATGTATCATGGAGTTCAACCAACCTCTCCCTTTAATGTATTGTTGATTTTGAAGCACACGGCTTGGTCTCCAGATGTGGTATTACAATTATGGACACGTGGGTTTTTAAACACAAAACAATGTTTATTCCATGAATTCAACTTAACCTTTTTAAATAAACATTGGATCCGTTAACACCCCTTACTTCAAAGATGACCCCGAAAATAATACAACACTAAATAATCCCTCAAAATGTTCCTTCAAACCTCCAAAAGACTTAACACCTTTAAACAGAAACACATTAGGTTAAAGACCTAATTATGAGTTTAAATCACCCAAACAATTCAGAGATAGTCTTTCCTAGCAAAGACACAGCAGATCCAGCTTACTGCAAACATAGACACACCCAAGCTCTTGTCCTCAAAACTGGCTTTTCCTTTCAAACAGCTCACAGCAAACTAGCCAGGCACTTTTCAGCTGCTCTCTGTCAAACTGAAACCAACACACTGCAAAAGCAGAAGTGATCTCAGCTCTGCTCCCCCCTCTGACATCACTTCAGTAATATGAGCTGCTGCATTTCTTAAAGGTACATTGCTTAAACATTCATTTCTTAAAGGTACTCTCACATGACAACAGTACTTTGGTTCTGAAGATGGGGCAGCACGGTAGCATGGTGGTTAGCATAAATGCTTTACAGCTCCAGGGTCCCAGGTTCGATTCCCGGCTGGGTCACTGTCTGTGCGGAGTCTGCACATCCTCCCCGTGTTTGCGTGGGTTTCCTCCGGGTGCTCCGGTTTCCTCCCACAGTCCAAAGATGTGCGGGTTAGGTGGATTGGCCATGCTAAATTGCCCATAGTGTCCTAAAAAGTAAGGTTGGGGGGGGTATTGTTGGGTTACGGGTATAGGGTGGATACGTGGGTTTGGGTAGGTTGATCATTGCTCGGCACAACATCGAGGGCCGAAGGGCCTGTTCTGTGCTGTACTGTTCTATGTTCTAAGTCAATGACCAGCTCTTTAGTTTTGCTGGCATTGAGGGATAGATTATTATTGCTACACCACTCCACTAGGTCTCCATATCCCTCCTGTGTTTTGACTTGTTGTTATTCGAGATCTGGTCCACTATGGTCGTATCTTCAGCAAACTTGCAGATGGAGTTGGAACCAAATTTTGCCATACAGTCGTGTGTGTACAGAGAGCATAGTAGGTGGCTAAGTACGCAGTCTTGTGGGGACCCGGTATTGAGGACTGTTGTGGAGGAGGTGTTGTTGTTTATTCTTACTGATTGTGGTCTGTAGGTCAGAAAGTCGAGGATCCAGTTGCAGAGTGAGGAGCCAAGTCCTCGGTTTTGGAGCTTTAATATGAGATTGGCTAGGGATTGTGGTGTTGAAGGTGGAGCTGTAGTGAATAAATAGGAGTCTGATGTACGAGTCCTTGTTGTTGAGATGCTCTTGGGATGAGTGTTGGCGTCTGCTGTGGACCGGTTGCGGCAGTATGTGAATTGCAGTGGTTCAAGGCATTCTTGGAGTATGGAGTTGATGCGCTTCATGACCAACCTCTCAAAGCACTTCATTACGACTGAAGTCAGGGCCACCGGACGGTAGTCCTTGAGGCACATTGCCTGGTTCTTCTTTGGCACTGGTACGATAGTGGTCTTCTAGATCCGTGCAGGCTCTGAGTGCATGACCAGGGATCCCGTCGCCTTCCGAGGGTTCACTTTCAGAAGGCCGATCTGACTTTGGAATCTGCCACTGTGGGTACGTTATGTGGGTGTGTTATGGGCTGCTGGGGCACTCGACAGCGGGTCGTTGTTTTCCTTCTCAAACCGAGCATAGAATGCATTGAGTCCATCGGGGAGGGGTGCGCTGCTGCTGGAGATGTTGATCGGATTTACTTTGTAGCCCATTATGTTATTTAGTCCTTGTCAGAACCACCCAGAGTCTGTCTGTGGCTCTAGTTTGGTCTGATATTCTCTCTTGGCATCTCGGATGGTTTTGCGGAGGTCGTACCTGGATTCCTTGTATAGGTTAGGGTTGCCTGACTTGGACGCCTCAGACCTGTCCTTCATGAAATGAAATGAAAATCGCTTATTGTCACAAGTAAGCTTCAAATGAATTTACTGTGAAAAGCCCCTCGTCGCCACATTCCGGCACCTGTTCAGGGAGGCTGGTACAGGAATTGAACCGTGCTGCTGGCCTGCCTTGGTTTGCTTTAAAAGCCAGCAATTTAGCCCAGTGTGAGTCAATCTCGCGATTGAGCCATGGTTTCCAGTTGGGGAATGTACGTACTGCTTTCTTTGGCACACAGTCGTCCACACATTTGCTGATGAAGCCTGTGACGGTGGTGGCATACTCATTTGAGCTGGTCGATGAGTTCTTAAATATGGACTAAATATGGATACTGTCCCGAAGCAGTCAAGTAGCTCTTCTGTTTCCTCGGACCAGCACTGCACGGCATTCTTAGCTGGATTCTCCCACTTGAGTTTCTGCTTGTATGCCGGAAGAAGGAGTACCGTCTTATGGTCTGATTTCCTAAAGTGCGGTTGGGGGATGGAACGGTAGATGCCCTTGATTTTTGAGCAGCAGTGGTCACGAGTGTTGTCGCCCCTGGTGGGACAGGACATGTTTTCATAGAATTTACAGTGCAGAAGGAGGCCATTCGGCCCATCGAGTCTGCACCGGCTCTTGGAAAGAGCACCCTACCCAAGCCCATACCTCCACCCTATCCCCATAACCCAGTAACCCCACCTAACACTAAGGGCAATTTATCATGGCTAATCCACCTAACCTGCACATCTTTGGACTGTGGAAGGAAACCGGAGCACCCGGAGGAAACCCACGCAGACACGGGGAGAACATGGGCTGGTGGAATTTTGGCAGGTTGGCCTTGTTGAAGTCCCCGGCCATGATGAACAAGGCCTCCGGGTGTTCTGTTTCGTAGTTATTTATAACTGTGTACAGTCCGTCCAGCGCCTTCCTCACTTCTCCCTGGGGTGGGATGTAGACCACTGTGATACTGTCTGAAGTGAACTCATGTGGAAGATATTATGGGCGGCACTTCACGATCAGGTATTCCAGTTCCGGGGTGCAGTAGGTCGCCAGGGTCGCCACATCCAAGCACCAGGCGGAGTTGATGAGGAGGCAAACCCCTCCACCCTTCGCTTTGCCTGATGACGCGGTGCGTCTGCCCGATTTATTGAGAAGCATTCGGGTTGTATGGCACAGTCCGGTGAGGCAGGGGTGAGCCATGTCTCTGTGAAACAGAGCACACAGCAGTGTTCTCTCTGAGAAGTAAGTCTGGCATTAAGTTCATCCAGCTTGTTTTTGATCGCTTGGACGTTTGCCAGGAGTATGCTGGGCAGAGGAGTCTTGAAACTGCGTTGCTTCAGTCTCACCTGCAGACTGCCGCTTTTCCCTCGCTTCCTCAGTCAGCGGTTGTGGCTGGATGATCCTGTGATCCGATGGGTGAAGTCAGCCCTAGTAGAAGATAGGTGGTTGTGTCTGGTGGGGGCCAGGGCGCTGGCGGCGACCAGGGTGCTGGTTACGTTTCCGGGGTCGCATCTGTCAGAGTCCCGGATGCTGGTTGAGCTGGTGGGATTGCTGGGGGCTCATCTTTGCGCTATGGATGGGTCCCGGTGTTCTGTAAGCACAGGAATACCTTGTGGCGCGTTTGGGTCCTTGCGCGGGGTTCTGTTTCGGGGTTTCTGGTTCACGGGCAGGGGCTTCCTGAGGCAGGTTGGTCTGGATCCCGTGTTCTGTTCTCTCCTTAGGCGCTCTTGGGGTCGGGCTTTGGAGTAGGCCCGATCGGGTCTCCACATAGATTTTTCTTTCCTCCATCTCCAGATAGGTCGGGTTGCTGGGCGAGTCTCTCTGGATCGAGTTGGGCCAGGTCTCGTGGTCGGGGACCAGGGTCAGGAGCTCTGGGGACTGGGCCAGGCGGTACGGGGCTGGCATCGGTTCTTAGGCTGGGTGGGGCGCTCCGAGATCCGGGTTGAGTCCAAATCAAGGTCGGGGCCTCACTTCCGGTTTGGGACCCGTCTACTTCCAGGTCGTGGAGGTCAGGTTGGGTCGGGTCAAAAGGTCTCCACAAGCCTCGGAGGAGGTTCAAGCCTGCAAGAAAAGATAAAAGAGAGAGATTAGTAATAATGTTAGTTTTAGAATTAAATTTTTAAAGATTAGAACGATTGTAAGATAAGTTAAAAGAGGATCTGTTAGGGAGAGCTCGCAGAGTGTCGCTCCGTTCCAGTGCCATCTTCTGACATCTTGTGGATGGTACACAAGACTACCACTGTCCATCAGTGGTGGAGGGTTTGAATGTTTGTGGATGGGGGAGCAGTCAAGTGGGATGCTTTGTTCTGGATTGTGGTGAATCACAGTAGCATAATTCACACTGTATTACACATGTTGTACTATGTCTCTGTAAGCTCGACACACGAGCAGTTGCGCTGCTCTGCCACTGGGGGAGATGCACTGGGAGAGTACGGGAGTTTGTACTGGGCTCCACACTTGGCTCCACCCATGGCTCCTCCCCCTAACCAGAAGTGTAAAGGTTGATGCTGAGACCCTGCCTGCCAGTTCATCTGGAGTTCATCTTGTCACAGGCAGGCTCTGTTGGAAGACGATTAAAACCACTGTTCACTTCTAACCACGTGTTGCGTGAATTGATGGTCTCATCAATTTAATTGTCTGAAGAAACAGTAAGGAACGACTATGGAATCAGCCCTCAAGCCTGATCGACTGGAACTCGACCCACAGGATGCAGAGGCGAAATAAATCTTTTCACATTGGATCCGATGTTTTAAGGCCTACCTGGCTGAAGCAAGCACCCCAGAAACGACAGAGGAGCAGAAACTCAGCCTACTGCACGCAAGGGTGAGCCATTGTATATCTACTCAGTTAACTTGTACCGGCTCATATACAGAGGCCCTGGCCTTACTCGACAAAATGTGAGGCCCGTCAATGAGGTCTACGCGCGCCACGTATTTACTACTCGCCGCCAGCGCCCCACAGAATCGCGAGAAGAATTTCTAAGAGACTTAAATGCCTTATCCCGGGATTGTAATTACCAGTAAATGCTGCTGAAAATTGAGAACTTGCTGTCCGCGATGTCTTTTTTGCAGGCCTTAGATCGAATTACGTGCGCCAGCGAGTGCTGGAGAAAGGGGCTCAGAATTTAGAAGAAACTGTTGAACTCGCTACAACTATGGAGGTTTCTTTTCGTAGTTTCACTCGTTTCCTTCGGACTCCGCGACCCCGTCATGGGCCCCCGACTAGCGACTGCCCCAGGCCAAGCGACCTGCAGCAGCTGCGGGCGAAAAGGTCACTACGCCAGAATGTGTCTGGCAAGGAAGGCCCCAGCCCCGAACCCTCCCGCGGCACAAAGCAACCGCTCTCAGCACTCGCAGGCCCACAGGCCCCGGAACGCTGCGGCCTATACCCCGACTCCGCCCCCGCCCATCACGTGCGATCCATGGGGTCCGCCATCTTGGACGCCATCTTCCTCGCTGCCCGCCGCGTGCGATCCACGGGGGTGGCCATCTTGGGCTCCATCCTCTCCAAACTCAGAAAATTTGATTGAAGACTGCGACCTCAGCGGGAACTCATCGCGGGGCCACCCCAGCGCAGCCGAGTGAGCCGCCGTCGACCCGCAACTCAACGCAGTTACACTGGACCAATCGCACCCAAAACATCTACACAACTCTATGACAACGGTCCAAATCAACGGGTACAATATACCATGCCTTTTCGACTCCGGGAGCACCGAGAGCTTCGTACATCCAGATCTGGTAAGACGCTGTTCGCTCCCCGTTTTTCCTGCACGGCAAACTATCTCCCTCACTTCGGGTTCCCACTCTGTCCACATCCAAGGACGCACCGTCACGACTCTAATGATCCAAGGCGCTAGTTACTCTAATTTTCAACTATACGTCCTGCCTGAACTCTGCACCCCACTCTTACTGGGACTCGATTTTCAGTGCAATCTCAAGAGTCTCACCCTCAGCTTCAGCAGACCTCTACCCCCACTCACTATCTGCAGCCTAGCCACGCTGCGAATCCCTCCCCCCCTTTCTTTGCCAATCTCATTCCGGACTGTAAACCTGTAGCCACTCGCAGCAGGCGGTACAGCCTACAGGACAGGGTGTTCATTCGAACCGAGGTCCGGAGGCTCCTACGTGAGGGGATCATAGAGGCCAGTAACAGTCCCTGGAGAGCTCAGGTGGTGATCATCAAGACCGGGGGGAAATTCCACATGGTCGTAGACTATAGTCAGTCTATTAATCAGTTTACGCTCCTCGACGCGTGCCCCCTCCCCAGGATTGCAGACATGGTGAATCAAATAGCCCAGTATCGGATTTTCTCCACGGTGGATCTGAAGTCTGCATACCACCAGCTCCCAATCCGCCGGAGGAACGGCACTTCACGGCATTCGAGGCCGATGGCTGCCTCTTCCACTTCCTCTGGGTTCCCTTTGGCGTCACAAATGGGGTCTCGGTGTTCCAACGAGCAATGGACCGAATGGTGGTTCAGTACGGGCTGCGGGCCACGTTTCCGTACTTGGAAAACGTCACCATCTGCGGCTATGACCAGCAGGACCACGATGGCAACCTCAATCGATTTCTCCAGCAGGCCCAGAAGCTTAATCTCACATACAACAAGGAGAAATCCTTTTTCCGCACAGCCAGACTAGCCATCCTCGGCTATGTCGTGGAATACGGAGTCCTGGGCCCCGACCCGGACCATATGCTCTTAGAACTCCCTCTCCCTCATTGTCCCAGGGCCCTCAAACGGTGCCTGGGGTTCTTTTCATATTATGCCCAGTGGGTCACTCAATATGCGGACAAAGCCCGCCCACTCTTCAAGGCCACATTTTTTCCCCTGTCAGCTGAGGCCCATCAGGCCTTCAACTGCATCAAGGAGGACATCGCCAAAGCGGCCATGCAGGCGGTGGATGAATCTGTCCCTTTCCTGGTTGAGAGCGATGCCTCAGAGGTAGCTCTTGCAGCCATATTAAATCAGGCAGGGAGACCAGTTGCATTTTTCTCCCGAACTCTCTCCGCTTCGGAACTTCGACACTCCTCAGTCGAAAAGGAGCACAAGCCTTTGTGGAGGCTATTCGTTACTGGAGGCACTACCTCGCAGGCCAAAGATCGGTTGCCTTCATGTTTGATAACTCGCAAAGGGGCAAAATTAAAAATGATAAAATTCTGAGGTGGAGGATCGAGCTCTCCACCTACAAATACGATATTATGTATCAACCGGGGAAGCTCAACGAGCCCCCAGATGCCCTGTCCCGCGGCACGTGCGCCAGCATGCAGACCGACCGCTTAAAAGCCATCCACAATGTCCTCTGCCACCCGAGGGTCACCCGGCTCGCCCACTACATTAAAGCCCGTAATCTGACTTTCTCCACCGAAGAGGTAAAAGCCGTCAACAGGGATTGCCCGGTCTGCGCGGAGTGCAAAGCGCACTTCTGCAGACCAGACAGGGCCCACCTGATCAAGGCTTCTAGGCCCTTTGAACGCCTCGCTATCGATTTCAAAGGGCCACTCCCCTTGACTAACAGGAATGTGTACTTCCTGAACGTCATAGACGAGTTCTCCCGTTTTCCCTTTGCTATCCCGTGCCCCGATATGACCTCCCACACAGTCATTAGGGCCCTGCATAGTATCTTCACCCTGTTTGGTTTCCCCAGCTACGTACACAGCGACCGGGGTTCGTCCTTTATGAGCGACGAGCTGCATCAGTACCTGCTCGGCAAGGGCATCGCCTCGAGCAGGACTACCAGCTACAACCCCAGGGGGAACGGGCAGGTGGAGAGGGAGAACGTGACGGTCTGGAAGACCGTCCTACTGACCCTCAGGTCTAGAAAGCTCCAAGTCTCCCAGTGGCAGGAAATCCTCCCAGACGTGCTCCACGCTTTTAGGTCCCTCTTATGCACAGCAACCAATCAGACCCCTCACGAGAGGCTCTTCATTTTTTCCAGGGGCACTACCACGGGGGTCTCACTCCCGGCATGGCTGAGGACACCGGGCCCGGTACTCCTGAGGAAACACGTCAGGGCACACAAAACCGACCCCCTTGTTGAGAAGGTGCGCCTGCTCCACTCCAACCCCCAGTACGCCTTCGTCGAGTTCCCTGACGGCCGTCAGGACGCAGTATCCCTCCGGGATCTGGCACCCGCCGGATCCAGCGCCCCCTCTACCCCCACAGAAGGACCCCTCACCCTACACCCCATGCTCCGCCCCCTTGCGATCCCGAGCCCACGAGCTCACTCCACCAGTTCCGCGCACCCGCGCCGGCCAGCCCCCAGCGCCCCCAGACCCCGGTCAAACCAGGAGAGTATGAAGCTCGGACACAACCCTCCCTGGAGTCTGCCATCGTACCCCAGCACACAACACCCATCCAGCCACCGCAAGACGGTCTGGAAGACCGTTCTAATGACCCTCCGGTCCAGGAATCTCCCGATCTCCCATTGGTAAGAATTCCTCCCCGACGTGCTCCACGCGATTAGGTCCCTGCTATGTACCGCTACCAACCAGACCCCTCACGAGCGGCTCTTTATTTTTTCCAGGGGCACTACCACGGGGATTTCGCTCCCGGCATGTTTGAAGATACCGGGCCCAGTACTCCTCCGGAAGCACGTAAGGGCGCACAAAACTGACGCACTCGTAGAGAAAGTGCTCCTACTACATTCAAACCCCCAGTACGCCTTCGTAGAGTTCCCTGACGGCCGTCAGGACACTGTATCCCTCCGGGACCTAGCACCTGCAGGATCCAACCCCCCCACTACCACCGCCGAGGTACCCCTAACACTACACCCCACCCAACTCGCCCCCCCACCTACCAGTTCGCTACATTTTTTTTGCACGCCAGCGCCAGCTAGCTCCCAGTGCCCCCCGTCCCCAGTCGAACCAGACGGGTACGAAGCTCGGGCGGAATCGCTCCCGGGGTCAGCCATCATACCCCAACCGACGGTTTCTCATCCAGCAATCAGAAGGGGCTGCAGCCCCGGTGCTCCGCCGACGACAGCGGACAACTCGGCAACTCGGCCACCGGACAGACTCAATCTGTAAGCCACCAACCCCGCCGGACTTGATTTTTTTACAGGGGGTGAATGTGGTGAAGCACAGTAGCGTAATTCACACTGTATTACACATGTTGTACTATGTCTCTGTAAGCTCGGCACATAAGCAGTTGCGCTGCTCTGCCACTAGTGGGAGATGCACTGAGAGTGTACGGGAGTTTGTACTGGGCTCCACACTTGGCTCCACCCACGGCTTCTCCCCCTAACCGGAAGTATCACGGTTGATGCTGAGAGCCTGCCTGCCAGTTCATCTGGAGTTCATCTTGTCACAGGCAGGCTCTGTTGTAAGACGATTAAAACCACTGTTCACTTCTAACCACATGTCGCGTGAATTGATGGTCTCATCATGGATGATGTCGAGCTTCTTGAGTGTTGTTGGAGTTGCACTCAACCAGGCAAGTGGAGCTTATTTCATTACACTCCTGATGTCTTGTGCCTTGTTGATGCTGGACAGGCTCTGGGGTGGGCCGGGGGAGGGGGTAGGGGAGGGGGTTCAGGGGTTGAGTTACTCAGCGTAGAATTCCTAGTCTTCGAACTTCCCTGGTAGCCACAGTATAAATGTGGTTAGTCCAGTTCAGTTTCTGATCAATGGTAACCCCCAGGATGTTAATTGTGGGAGATTCAGCGATGGTAATGCCATTGAATGTCAAGGGACAGTGGTTAGATCCTCTCTTGTAGGATATGATCATTGCCTGCACTTGTATGGCACAAATATAACTTGCCACTTGTCAGCCCAAGCACGGATATTATCCAGGTCTTGCTGCATTTGGACATGGACTGCTACAGTCTCTGAGAAGTCGCGAGTGGTGCTGGAAATTTGCAATCATCCGCAAACATTCCCACTTCCGACTTATGATGGAAGGGAGGTCACTAATGAAGCAGCTGCAGATGGTTGGGCCTCGGACTCTAACCTGAGGAACTGCTGCAGTGATGTCCTGGAGTTGAGATGATTGACCTCCAACCACCACAACCATTTTCCTTTGTGCCAAGTATGACTCCAACCAGTGGAGAGATTTCCCCTGATGCCTATTGACTCCAGTTTTGCTTCAGGGCTCCTTGATGCCATCCTCGGGCAAATGCTGCCTTGATGTCAAGGGCAGTCACTCTCACCTCACCTTTGCTTTTTCATAGTGTACAGAGCTACAACCAGACAGGCAAATACCTCAGGGAAGAGCTGCGGAATTCTAAAATGTTGAGTTAATACTGGGTGGTTGAGATATGCAGTCTACAGAGTGTCCACTCCACTTGTCTACTTGATTTTACTTGTCTATAGTGGTCTGATATAACTGAGTGGTTTACAAGTGAATTTCACTGGGCTGTTCAGATTCAATCACAGTGCTGTGCATCTGGAGTCACTTTAGGCCAAGCCTAATGGGGAAATCATTGTCCCTGAAGGACCTTAATGACCAAAGCGGTTTTTACAACAGTCCATGGTTAATTATTATTCCAGGTTTAATAAAATAATTGAGTTCAAACTCCCCTGGGTGGTATTGAAAAAGTGTCTCTGAAGTATTAAGTCTATCACACTAGTCCACTTATAGTAACACTCTCCACTAATTAAATTTCCAATCTTCAGTGCCACACTGGGCAATGTATTAAGACATTAATGTATGGAGGCACTGGAGGGACCTGTCAGACCTCTCAAACCACCAAAGCTCAGGGCAGTCTCACAGAAGATGTTGAATAAATTTGGGGGAAAACTGAACCATCAGCACATCTGACATGTGACACGTGTGAGACCTTCATATTCTCTGTGGGTAGTTTCAAACCCACACCCCAGTGTGATAGAACACATTGGGTGGGATTCTCTGTTAGCTGAAGCCAAAATCGGGAAAGGCGATTGGGTGGACAATCGGTTCCGACACCAAAATCGCGGCAGGAGCCGATTTGACGGCAAATTAAAATGCTCCAGCATCTCGATAGGGGCATCAGTGCATTGTGGAACGCACGTCCAACAGACACTGTTTGTATTCTCTGGGGCTTCCAAGATTCTCCACCTCTGATGGGTCGAGTTCCTGACGGTGGGGTTCATTTTTGCTTTTAAAAATCATTAAACCGGCTACTGAGGGAGAGAGAGGGGGTATGGAAAGTGTCCAACATCGCCATAGTTTGCTGACAGTTGCTCCGCTGGCCGGGGGCTTCAGCCATGGCTGGGGGAGTAGCCAAGCATGGCCAGCAGGTGGGCTGTGGGGACGGGGTGGATGGGCATTGAACGCCATTGCCACAACTGGCATGACAGTCAAGCAGCTGCGCATGCCACAAACAGCCCACTTTGAACTTAGTGCCATGGATCATACAGAGGTCCCCCCAGGGCAACCTCCCTAGGTTCCCTCTGTGCCCAGCTGACCCATCAGCTGTATGGGTGTGCTCCAGAACAACCAGTGCCATCTTGTTAGCTGGGATGAGAGTGTGTGTAGGGATTGTAATGTATATGTAGCTGCAGCTTGTCAGCCTCCTGAGTGTGAATCATGGACCCGGCGGATCCTGCACCATTTTTCATTGGAATCGATTGTGTTCCATGCAGCACCCAAGCTAGCCCCATAATAGTAGCGGAATTCGTCCAGGCATAGCGCCAGTTTTTCTGACGCGAAAGTCCACGAATCCTGCATTGACACCAATACTTGGTCTCAGAAACTGAGAATCCCGCCCATTATGTTTTCAAAGCTGCAATGGAAATGCCGAATGGATGAGCTTTGGAGATTTGGAAAGGGATAAAATTCCTTTAAAATCATTAATATTTTGATAATGTTCAAATGGCTGAGATTGTTATCACGTGCAGCAGGGTTGCTAACAAGAGGACACTTATTTAAAATTGGCACAAGTCCAGAGCAGAAATGAGGGGAATAATTTTGTAGGCAGAGCTTCGTTGTGATCTGGAATTAACATCAGAACATAGGAGCAGGAGTCAGCCATTCAACCATCGAGCCTGCTCCGCTACTCTATATGACCATGGCTAAGCATTCATGTCAATGCCTTTTTCCAAAACTATCCCTATATGTCTTCATATTATTGGCATTTAGAAATCTGTCCATCTCTGCTTTAAACATACTCAATAGCTAAGCTTCCACAGGCCTCTGGTGTGGAGAAAAAAACATTCTCCTTGTCTTGTGCATTGCGTGAAACAGATTCAATGAGCAGAATCTAACGGGTAGCAGGGTTTCCTGCCCTTTTCAAGAGCAACTAAGGATGGGCAACAAATGCTGGCCAACCAGCGACGCCCACTCCCCATGAAAGAATAAAAATAAAAACCAAAGAATCGTCGCGGAACACACTCTCGCCAATGCTGGCTGCCCCTCAGCCAATAATTGACCACTTAAGGGCCTCAAATGGGACAAGGGTGAGCAGACCACCCAAGGTCTCAGTCACCACAGCATCCCCACGACCCCAAAATTGTGGACAGGTCGGGAGGGTGTTGGGAAGGCCACTGGGTTATTTAATGGTCCCGTTCCACCACCCACCACCAGCAAACCTACCATTAGGGGACGATTAAATTCTGCCAAGTGGTTACTTTCAAAGGGGAATTCGATAAATAGCTGAAGGGAAATTATTTTCAGTGCACTGGGCAAAGAGCAGGAATGTGACTAGTTTGAGTGCTCTCCAAAGTGCAGGCAACATATAATGGCCTGCATGGCCTTGTTCACTGTGGTCTCATTCTATATTGTATAAACTATCACTGATATACTTTTTAATTTAGATGAAGCACGTCCCCGACACAAGTTTCCAGGAATCCAAAATGATCGGGACAATTTTGAACCTCTTCGCCGCTGGTGCAGAGACCACCTCCACCACCCTCCGCTGGGCCCTGCTCTACATGATGCTACATCCAAATCTACAGTGTAAATATAAATTAGACTCAAATACCTGCCGTGGTATGGGGGACATTAAGGACAGTGGGAGAGGGGAGGAGGGACCCGCCAGTGTGAAGACCCGCCAGTGTGAGCTGAGATGGAGGGTTTGGGCACCAGTTAGAGTTGCAGGAGGGAGGAGAATAACATTCAGAAATACATTTGGAAGCAGTGGGGTGATTGTTCATTTCCTTTATTCAGCACTGACTGGAATGATCTAATGATCAGTAAGGCAGGTTTGGAATTCTTCATTTGCTATTCAATAAGGCAGATTACCTGATATTTATCTCATTGATGTTGTGGGAGCTTGCTGTGCACACGCTGGCTGTTGGGTTTCCTGCATTCCAGCAATGATTACACATCAAAAAGTATTTATTGGTTAGGGCTCTCTGAGACATCTCCAGGTTGCAAAAGATGTTAAGAATGCGCATATTCTCCACTTTGATTTTAGGGTGGCACAGTGGTTAGCGCTGCTGCCTCACAGCGCCAGGGAAGCATGTTCGATTCTGATCTCGGGTAACTGTCTGTGTGGATTTTGCACTTTCTCCCCATGCCTGCATAGATTTCCTCCGGGTGCTCTGGTTTCCTCCCACAGTGCAAAGATGTGCAGGTTAGGTAGATTGGCCATTCTAAATTGCCCCTTCGTGTGGAGCTGCAGGAATAAGGTGGGGAATTGGGCCGAAGTAGGGTGGTCTTTTGAAGGGTCAGTGTAGACCCGATGGGCCAAATGACCTCTGTCATAATATCCACTCATGTATATAATGAGGTGCAGACAGTCAGTGATTGACACACAGGATGACCAGTAAGCATACAACACAGTGCAGCCAATCACCAGACAGGACACTACCACTATAAAGCCAGAGGGCACCAAGTTTCCCGCTCTCTCTGGACCCAGCCACTGAGACAGTCAGAGTCCACGAGCTAGCAAGTGCAAACACCCTGCGGTAGCTAGTAAGTCTGGTCAGGCTAATACTAGGAGCGCGATTCTCCGCATTGCAAAGTTGGCCGTGAAAACGGCCGAGTTTTTCGACGGCCCGACACGACTCATTTCCCGATGTATTCACGTCCGGGAAATAGGCTAGGAACGGGGTCGCGTCAATCACGTGTGCGATGACGCCGGAATGTGGCGACGCTACGAACACGCCCACATGATGCCGCCCGACGCCGTAAAAAGGCGCAGGCGAGCACAGAAACTGAAGGCCAAGATGTCGGAGCTGAGGAGAGCAGCCCTGCGATTTGTGGAGGCTGATGTGGAGATGCTGCTCGATTCCATCGAGCAGAGGAGGGGCATCATCTGCCCGCGTAGAGGGCATCGCCACCCAGCCAGCGCGGTGCGCCAGGCCTGGCGTGAGGTTGCTGCTGCCGTCAGTGCTGTGGGGCAGACCCCTTGTTCAGCTGACCAGTGTCGGAAGAAGATGCACGATCTCACCAGGGCTGCCAGGGTAAGTGCCAAGAGGGTGCCCCCGAGTCACAACCATCCCTCCCCCCCCCCTTTACTTAATCACCCACCTCCCCCCTGGCATGGGGGGTGGAGGGGGATTGTGGCAGAGTGAGTTGAGGGTGGTTCACAAAGTTGTCACAGACCCAGCGCTCTGGCCCCCGTGGAGAGATGCAATCGTCTTATTACAACTTGACCCCCAAACTGCACCAGTATCTGAACGGACTGCTGATACCTGCCGTATTGTAATAATCTACCTATGCCCCCTCCCCAACAGGACAAGACCGCTCACAACACCCGTGAGCGGAACAAGACGGGAGGGGGTTCACCCATCCTGCGGCCCCTCACCACATTTGAGCAGAGGGCCCTGGACCTTGTTGACGGATCTGCTACTCGGGAGATCGCGCAATGCGTGTTTGGTGGAGCTGCAACAAGTGAGACAACCCTGCATGACAAACACCCCCCCTCCCCCATCCTCTGTCCCTTCACACACCCTGCCCACTGGGACACCTCCCCCATCCTCTGTCCCTTCACACACCCTGCCCACTTGGACACCTCCCTCATCCTCTGTCCCTTCACACACCCTGCCCACTTGGACACCTCCCCCATCCTCTGTCCCTTCACACACCCTGCCCACTTGGACACCTCCCCCATCCTCTGTCCCTTCACACTCTGCCCACTGGGACCGTCCAGCGCCCGGCCGAGCGTCTCTAAATAACCCGTTTCATTCTCTTCCCTAGGACGTGATGCCGAACGACCAGGGCGGTCTGGCTCCAGACGGACACAGGCATCTGCCCCCACCTCACCCAGGGCCGCACGACAGAGGGTGCCTGATCACCGGGGAGTCCCATCCTCCCCAACAGAATCTGTGGAGCAGGACGCCCAGAGGGCGGCGACTCCGCTAGATATAGAAATGGCCTGCGAACGCCCTGCGGCCTCTCAGCGGGCCGATGACATCGAGGAGGCGTCCACCCAAGACGACCTCGAGCTTGCGGCACAGCTATCTCCCACACCATCCACCATCCCAGAGACACTCACCCCGGCTGGCCTATTTAGTGATGAGGCTCCTGGGTCACAGTCTGGGTCGCACATCACAGCTGAGCAGGTACAGCAGGTGGAGGTCGGAGCAGCCGAGGGCCCGGACTGGCGGAGTTCAGGCCAGGCCCAGCATGCAGCTGGCTCCCAGACGTTTTCAGAGTTCCTGGACTTTCTCAACCCACCCGCACAGCCGATGCATCAAGAAACCCAGGGACACAATGACGGGATGAGGGCTGTCTTCTAGACTCTGCAGACGCTGTTAGAGGAGTCAAACCACGTCCACGAGCAGGGAGTGGTGCCGCTCATGGCAGAAACCCAGGCTGACACCGCACGGGTGGCATCCGCGGTGGAGGCAATGGGTGAAACGGTTTCGGCCATGGGTCAGGTTATGCAAGACGTTGGGCTTCACGTGCACGCGTCATCCTCGGCCCTGGACAGGGTTGCCCTCTCACAGGCAGCAATGCGCCAGAGCCAAAACGACATTGCTGGCGCGCTGCGGGCCTTGGCCGAGTCTCAGCAGGTCATGGCCCAGTCGCAGCAGTCAGTCGCGGAGAGCATCAACCGCCTGACACACGTGCTGGATGGCGTCGTGCACTCACAGGTTGAGGTCGCACAGTCCCTGCCGGGAATGTCTAACTCCCTGGACTCCGTCTCTGCAAACCTTCGGATCCTGGTGGATACCGTTGCAGGCCTCCAGGACTGGCAGCGCCAGGTGTCGGTGGTGCGACGGGGAACCTCCCCGCTCGCACCTCTGTCCCAAAGTGAGGCCCGGGGGCCACCGGGCTCCCCGAGGGAGGAGGTGGTTTCGGGGCCCGTCCCATTAACTCCATCACGGGACGTCCCGGAATTCTCGGCCTCCCCCCGTCCCATCACTGGTGCATCGGGTGGGCAGCAGGCAGAGCAGGGTGGCACAACGTCACCCGAGACGCCCACAGAGTAGCGGCCACCAAGGTGGATGGTTCAGCTATTGCCATGGGTCAGACTCTCTCTAACGATTCTGAGCTCACAGCTCTTCGCAGAGCGGGCTGTCATCATTCCACATGGCACTGATCACACCCGCTGACACAGCCATCAATGTCGTGCCATACCGTCTGGACCCAGTGATAAGGGTGATGCCTAAGTGGAGCAGTGTACACTGAGAGGGGGTGGGGGGGGTGGGGCTGTGGTGGTGGCAGTTGTGTGTTGACCCTCTGCACGACTAGCGATGCAGGTGGTGGTTTGGTGTTCAGCGGGGACGTCACATGCGATGCGTGAACCGTGCTGCCACCATGGCGTCGCGTGCCCGCCGTCCTCGGCGGGTCCGTCGTGCCGCCTCCTGGACATCACCAGCACCTGGGTCGTGTCTGCGTGCTGCGCCCGCCACTCCGCCAGCCTCCTCCTCCTCCTCCCTCTCCTCCTCCTCCTCCTCCTCCTCTGTGCTGGCACCACTGCCACTGGCTTCTCCCTCCGCCTCCTGCAGCAGGTCATCTCCCCTCTGCATCGCGATGTTGTGCAGCGCACAGCAGACCACAACAATGCGAGCGACCCTGTCGGGCTGGTACTGCAGGGCCCCTCCGGAGCGGTCCAGGCACCTGAATCTCATCTTCAGGAGGCCAAGGCAGCGCTCCACCACACCCCTGGTTGCTGCATGGCCCTCGTTGTATCGGGTTTCCGCATTGGTCTGAGGCCTCCGTATAGGCGTCATCAGCCAAGACCTCAGCGGATAACCCCTGTCGCCTAGCAACCAGCCCCTCAGCCGGGGGGGACGCCCCTCAAACATCGCAGGGATGAACGACTGCGCCAGTGTGTAGGAGTCATGCACACTCCCTGGGAACCTTGCACAGACGTTCATGATCCTCATGTGGGAGTCGCATACCACCTGGATATTCATGGAGTATGTCCCCCTCCTGTTTGTGAACACCTCCTTGTCCCCTGCAGGCGAGCGCATGGGGACGTGAACACAATCGATTGTTGGCTGAGGAACTGAACAGGTTTTTTGGGTCGGTCTTCACAGTGGAAGACACAAATAACATGCCAGCGACTGATAGAAATGAGGCTATGACAGGTGAGGACCTTGAGAGGATTGTTATCACTAAGGAGGGAGTGATGGGCAAGCTAATGGGGATAAAGGTAGACAAGTCTCCTGGCCCTGATGGAATGCATCCCAGAGTGCTAAAAGAGATGGCTAGGGAAATTGCAGATGCACTAGTGATAATTTACCGAAATTCACTAGACTCTGGGGTGGTCCCGGTGGATTGGAAATTAGAAAACGTGACGCCACTGTTTAAAAAAGGAGGTAGGCAGAAAGCAGGAAATTATAGGCCAGTGAACTTAACTTCGGTAACAGGGAAGATGCTGGAATCTATCATCAAGGAAGAAATAGCGAGGCATCTGGATAGAAATTGTCCCATTGGGCAGACGCAGCATGGGTTCGTAAAAGGCAGGTCATGCCTAACTAATTTAGTGGAATTTTTTGAGGACATTACCAGTGCAGTAGATAACGGGGAGCCGATGGATGTGGTATATCTGGATTTCCAGAAAGCTTTTGACAAGGTGCCACACAAAAGGTTGCTGCATAAGATAAAGATGCATGGCATTAAGGGTAAAGTAGTAGCATGGATAGAGGATTGGTTAATTAATAGAAAGCAAAGAGTTGGGATAAATGGGTGTTTCTCTGGTTGGCAATCAGTAGCTAGTGGTGTCCCTCAGGGATCCGTGTTGGGCCCACAATTGTTCACAATTTACATAGATGATTTGGAGTTGGGGACCAAGGGCAATGTGTCCAAGTTTGCAGATGACACTAAGATGAGTGGTAAAGCGAAAAGTGCAGAGGATACTGGAAGTCTGCAGAGGGATTTGGATAGGTTAAGTGAATGGGCTCGGGTCTGGCAGATGGAATACAATGTTCACAAATGTGAGGTTATCCATTTTGGTAGGAATAACAGCAAACGGGATTATTATTTAAACAATAAAATATTAAAGCATGCCGCTGTTCAGAGAGACTTGGGTGTGCTAGTGCATGAGTCACAGAAGGTTGGTTTACAAGTGCAACAGGTGATTAAGAAGGAAAATGGCATGTTGTCCTTCATTGCTAGAGGGATGGAGTTTAAGACTAGGGAGGTTATGTTGCAATTGTATAAGGTGTTAGTGCGGCCACACCTGGAGTATTGTGTTCAGTTTTGGTCTCCTTACTTGAGAAAGGATGTACTGGCGCTGGAGGGTGTGCAGAGGAGATTCACTAGGTTAATCCCAGAGCTGAAGGGATTGGATTATGAGGAGAGGTTGAGTAGACTGGGACTGTACTCGTTGGAATTTAGAAGGATGAGGGGGGATCTTATAGAAACATTTAAAATTATGAAGGGAATAGATAGGATAGATGCGGGCAGGTTGTTTCCACTGGCGGGTGACAGCAGAACTAGGGGACATAGCCTCAAAATAAGGGGAAGTAGATTTAGGACTGAGTTTAGGAGGAACTTCTTCACCCAAAGGGTTGTGAATCTACGGAATTCCTTGCCCAGTGAAGCAGTTGAGGCTCCTTCATTACATGTTTTTAAGGTAAAGATAGATAGTTTTTTGAAGAATAAAGGGATTAAGGGTTATGGTGTTCGGGCCGGAAAGTGGAACTGAGTCCACAAAAGATCAGCCATGATCTAATTGAATGGCGGAGCAGGCTCGAGGGGCCAGATGGCCTACTCCTGCTCCTAGTTCTTATGTTCTTATGATTGCCCCCTGCACCATCGGTATCCCGGCCACGCTGGCAAATCCACGAGCTCGTGAGTCTTGAGTTGCTCGGTCCTCGGGAAAGGTGATGTAGCGATCGGCGATGGCATAGAGGGCGTTGCTCACATCCCGGATACACCTATGGACTGATGACTGGGAGATCCCGGAGAGGTCCCCGCTTGGAGGCTAGAAGGAGCCGGTCGCATAGAAGTTAAGAGCGACCGTCACCTTGATGGCAACCGGGATCGCGTGTCCTCCCCCCGTTCCACATGGGGCGAGGTGCGCCACGAGGTGATAGATATGTATCACTGTCCACCTACGCAGCCGGAGTCTCCTCCTGCAGGTGATGTCCGTCATTGTTAGGAAAGAGATCCGGGCACGGTACACCCTCGGCCTTGGACGTCGCCTCTGGCGCCGTGGCTGCACCCTCACTCTCTCCTCCTCCTCCTCCCCCTCCTCCTCCCCCCATGCTGCTCGATGACTGGCAACTTCTCGGCTCTTCCCTCTGCTGCTGCAGCTGGCCCTGCATCCACTGCGGGTTGCGGCTGTGGATGCTGCTGCATCTCCAAATGCAGTGCAGCGGCCCCAACCACTGCGCAGAACATAGCCGTTCTGTTCGCAGACATTGTGCTAACCAACAGAAGGGTGGTGGGGGCAGAGAAACGGGACATGTTAGACGGAGGTTAGTCGACACCTTGGCAGCCGCCTGCCACGGGATACCTGTGTGTCCCGGTGGCCTGGTCGCGCTGCTGAAACGCGGGCAGCCTAACCTCTGGTCACTTTCTGCATCCAACGGGCAGTTAACTATGTCCTCTTCACCGGTGCATCAGTGGCCTGTGTCCGTAAGCCACAGGGCAACCAGCGGCCGTGTACTCGTGACCGGCACGCCATGGCATGGTGGCAGACATTTTGTAACCGGGGTTGGACGGGTCACTCTCTCACTCTCTCCCTACCCCCCCACTCCCACTCCCCCACACTTCTCCCCCTCTCCCCCCTCAGACTCCCCCCTCCATCTCCCCCACTCCCCCCTCCGTCTCCCCCACTCCCCCCTCCGTCTCCCCCACTCCCCCCTCCGTCTCCCCCACTCCCCCCTCCGTCTCCCCCACTCCCCCCTCCGTCTCCCCCACTCCCCCCTCAGTCTCCCCCACTCCCCCCTCCGTCTCCCCCACTCCCCGCCTCGTCTCCCCCACTCCCCCCTCTGTCTCCCACACTCCCCCCCCCCGCTCTGGACCCCCTCCCATTCTCGGGGATGCCTTCCCCGTTGTGGCCAGACTCCAGCAGTGCGCTGAGCGGTGCGCTCACCTCCTCGAAGCTCTCGTCAGCCAGTACGACTGGTTGACGAACTTGAAAAGCAAGTGTGTTGGCCGGCATGAAAACAGTGCGTGATGACGTCGGGACTTCGGCCCATCCGGGCCGGAGAATAGCGGGTGGCCAATAAGTTGCGATTCTGGTTGTGTCGGGGGCGCGTTCGAGGCCTTTGCCGGGAATGCCGACGTGTAGTTTGTGCGGGGTTCGAGAATAGCGGGAGGGCGTCGGACCAGCGTCGCCGTGAAAATTTGCGCGGCGTACTATTCTCCGAACCGGCGTGAGTGCGGAGAATCGCACCCTAGGTCTCCAGTCAGTTCAGTATAGTGTTGACCCACAGCTGAATATGTTTATCAGTTCTATCATTGAAGAAAACAATGTTGGATCTTCTCCAGTGTTAGGCGTCTGTTTCTAGCTTCCCTGCATCGAGTGCAGTCCACATCGAACCAACCTGCCTAACACATCAACCGCCTACTGCGCTGGAGGGATTCTATGATAAATATAATTTACTTATTTCAATAAATACTCAAAATTTGTCCCTCTTTTGTTTCTGTAGCTAAAGTCCATGAAGAGATTGACAGAGTAATTGGGAAGGAGAGAAAGCCAACGTTGGAAGACCGTGAGAAAATTCCGTACACCAATGCTGTTATCCATGAAACCCAACGCTTCGGAAATGTTGCTCCACTTTCGCTTCCTCATCAAACATACAGAGATACAGAGGTTATGGGATACACAATCCCTAAGGTGCGGTCAGGAATTGATCCTGGATATGTCGTTAGCTCCCCCACCCTGAAGACCTGTCCCTCTCTGAAAGCTCAACTGCTCCCCAACTGTAATTGTTATTTCTACACATGGACTGTTGTGCTGAGAGTTTAATAACAGGAAAGAAGGAGATTCGGAGTTCGCAGAACTACCCTCTATTGGTTAACGGTCTGAGTTTCCCTGAACGCAATACTGTTACTGGGGTAGAAGGCCAGCTCCTGGCACAAGGATGCCTCAACCTCTTCTAGTTATCCTAATGATCTCCCATGGTTTTGGTCATGGTCTGCAGCCAACAGGGTAGATGTGATAGTGATAAGAGGCCTCTTGGTGTATCAATGGGTTTCTGGAAGCACTTCTGAGCTGGAAACACAAAGCTTAATGGTGAGGGATATGAGGTGTCAGCAGCAGTCTTGAACTTAAAGTGGGTGGTTTAAGGCCATCTGTACATGACAGGAGTGACAAGCATCTTGGACAGGGATTATGGTCCTCAACCCAGAAGGACTAATATCCCCCTGTCTGAGTACAAGTATTGGAATCCTCCTTATTGCTCTGCTGGTTATTTGCAAATATATTCTTGGCAACCATAACATGATAGAATTTTTCATCAAGGTGGAGAGTGATTTAGATGATTCCGAGAATAGGTTCCTGAATCTTAAAAAAGGAAACTGCAATGATATAAGGCATGAGTTGGCTATGATAGCTTGTGAAATGTTATTTAAAGGGATGACAGTGGATGGGTAATGGCAAAATTCAAGTAGCAAAAGGGTGAACTGCTACAATGATTCATTCCTGTCTGGCACAAAAGTAAAACAGGAAAGATGACCAAACCAAGGTTTAGAAGGGAAATTAGAGATATATTAGATCCAACGAATAGGCATACAACTTGGCCAAGAAAAACAACAGACTTGAGTATTGGGAACAGTTTAGAATTCAGCAAAGGAGAACAAAGGCATTGATAGAGTACAAGAGTAAGCTTGCCTGGAATATAAAATGGTTGTAAAAGTTTCTATTGGTAGGTGAAGAGAAAAAGATTGTTGAAGACAAATGTCAGTTCCTCACAGTCAGAAACAGGGGAATTTATAATAGGGACAAAGAAATTGCTGACCAATTCAATACATACATCGGCCCTCGATGTTGTGCCGAGCAATGATCACCCTACTCAAACCCACGTATCCACCCTATACCCGTAACTCAACAATCCCCCCATTAACCTTACACTACGGGCAATTTAGCATGGCCAATCCACCTTTGCGAGTTGTCGGACATGAAGGCAACCGATCTTTGGTCGGTGATGAGGGTGAACCTTTTACCTGCGAGGTAGACACAGCAGAAAGAAGCCTGACTATGCACAAAATCGTCACAACTCCATGGTCAAAAGTAGGCACTGATCTAATTTTCTTTCAAGGCAATGAAATAACAGACTTCTTATAATGGCTGCCACCTGGAGCACATTTCTTTTTTTGGTGTGCCATTGCATTAATGGCATCGGCCACATTGTTAGTTTTTGCGCCACTTTCTCTGACCAATATTTCTGAGAATTGATTTCTGGCAAGGTCGCTTGCTCTGCACATACTGATTGTGCCTTCTGACGTCAAATCAGACTGTTGCGATAACCTTTTGCAGTTTGTCACTTTTTGCTCCGTACACTATCTGATCTCAAAAAAGTGTCTAGGAGAATCTAAAAATTCCGGGCTGGATTTTCCAGAAATGGGGCTTTGTCCCGAACAGGCGCCGGAATGTGGCGACTAGGGGCTTTTCACAGTAACTTCATTTGAAGCCTACTCGTGACAATAAGCGATTTTCATTTCATTTCATTTCATGTCACGTAAAAACGCTGGCATTTCACTCTTGACTTTTCTTAAAAAGGCTGAACGGTTCACTTACCTGCAGGGGGATAGCAGGGCCCTGGAGTGCTTCTCGCAGCTCTGGCTGCGGATACAGGATCTTGCACTTCCACTCCAGAGTCCGTGCAAGCGCACAGCGGTGGCAAACAGTGTTCCAACCATGCGCCATGGCGGACTCAGATCGTAGACCGACATCGACATTGTAGGCCCCCTGGAGATGACGTATGCCCGTGGATCCAAGCCTCCCAATTGCTGCCCTGGCCACCCATGAGGCGCACCCCCCCCCCACCCCCCCGGTGCTCGATCCCCCCGCACCCCACCAATGTGGCCACGGACTGAGTCCGCAGCTGCCACCTGAGGTTCCCAGCCGGCAATACACGGTTAGAACCATTCCATTGGGAACTCAGCCAGTTTTGCCCAGAGAATCGCTGGGGGTGGGGGGCCTCTGTCAATGGCCCCCCAGCTGCACCGTGTAATCCGCGTGCGAGCGATTCTCCAGGGACCGGAGAATTGCGTGAGCGGCGCTGGGCACGATTTCCTCGTAAATATAAACTCACTGCCCCCGTGCCAAGCACGATTTCGGTGTGGGGCTGTGGAAAATCCTGCTCTACACGTCTGCACCCAAATGGGAGATGTGGTCCCCTAGGAATTTGATATCTGTCTGACCGAAAGAGCATTTGGCTCTATTGAGGTGGAGACCATGTTCGTGTATGCGTCTGAAAACGCCCTGAAGGCGATTAATGTGCTTCTGCGGGGTGGTGTCACATTCACAGCATGATGTAGCGTAGTCCCAGACAGAGGTATTCCATCCCTGTGCTCCATGGCAGGGAGCATCGGGACCCCAGTCGGCGCGGTATGGGGCTCCAGGACTGGCAGAGAGGCTGATGGGAGAGCCGCGGGGGTTAATTCTATTTCACCCCCATCCGATGGAATAGCCCAGGAGGAGCTGGTGATGGGAGTCTGTGCCGGTGACACCTGCAGGGGAGATGTCAGAACGACACAGCGCCTCGAACCCCCCCCCCCCTTCTGTCCCTGGCGCATCTGTAGAGCAGCGGGCAGAACAGGGCAGGACCACACCTCTTGGGAGACACAAGCATCAGCAAGACCCATCCAGGCCCGGTCGCCCTGGACGATGGCCACAAAAGGGGACCCAGGTCACAGTGCGGTAATCTCAGCATCCCAGACTGGGGATCTACCTCGGCATAGCGTTAGGGCTCATAAGGCCAGAAGGATAGACACCAGTTAAATTGACATGGGTGCAGGGCACAGTATAGAGATAGCGGGCAGAATTCTCCGTTGGCCGATGGCAAAATCGAGACAGGCACCTATTTGACATCAAATTGCCATTCTCCATCACCACAACAGTGGCGCCAATGCGTTGCAGAACGTGCATACAGTAGACACCGTTTGCATCTCATTAGCACCCCCCCACACACCCGCTGCACCCCTCCCTTACTCGGTTGTCACATGCCAGCAGCCCACCCACAGCAACAGCCACAGTAGCCTCTACGGGGGCTTCGGTGCCTTCCCCTGGCAGAGACAGTGCTAGCCAACGGTACCCCGGCATCAGGGCTGGGCACCAAACCCCAAAGGACCCCACGGTGCCTGCCACCGAGGGCCCGGGGTGAGGGGGGAGAGAGACATGCAGTGGCGGATTCCACAGTGCCAACAGGGGCCACCAAATAGCCTGGTGGACCTGGTTGGGCACGGTGGTATGCACCATGCTCACCAGTCCGCCTTTTACAATGGATATTGGAATACAACCAGCAATGGAGGTCTTCCTGCTCATCGCCATATATCCTGGGGGATGCCCTGCGGCTATACGAACGGGCACTGCTCGAAGAGGAGGAGGAAGCTACAGCGGCAGAGCGGGCAACAGAGGAGCGTGCAGTAGAGGGGCAGGAGGCAGTCGCCCAGGGTGGAGAACTGGTCACCCAACTGGAGGAGGAGGTGTGATTTTTCCATCAGGAGGTGCCAAGGAGGTGCCGTATGAGGCCTCATATGTACAGGCACCGTCTGTCATTCGAGGAGCTGCAGGTCTGGGCATGCCGTTGAAGGCTCCAGCAGAGCATGTAGACAGTGTGACACATCTGCCTGATGATGACACACCTGACACCATGGGTGAATGGTGGGGGACACCTGCTCCCAGGACCATCAAGGTGACGGTTGCCCTTAACGTCTATGCCACGAGGTCCTTCCAGGTGTTGAATGCAGAACTGTTCCGGATCTCACAAACCTCAGTGCACAGGTGCATCCGCGCCATCACGGATGCCCTATATGCCGTGGCAGCTCAATACATCCACTTCAATGTGGACTGAGCCCACCAGAATGCCCGGGCAAAGAGGTTTGCCGCCATCGCCGAGATGCCTCGGGTCCAGGGAGTGATCGACGCGACGCTTGTTCCTCTACGGGCACCTGCAGACGTTAGGCCACTGTACACAAACTGACAGGGGTTCCACTCGATAAACATGCAGCCGAGATGTGACCATCAGATGCTCATAATACACGTATGTGCCCGATACCTGGGCAGTGTGCACAACGCCTTCTCAGCACAACTCAGCAAGGACTCACTTCCCCGCTCGTGGCCGAGCTCCACCTCGATGACCTCCCATTTCTCTGGGCCGCCAATCATGTCTGGGGCCCTCTGCCTGGCCCCGGTGAGAGGCCACAGGTCTGGCGGTCCCCCGCCTGTCTTCTCCTGCTCCCGGTGGTTGTGCGCGGCCTTCTCCTGGGGGAGGTAGGCGGGGGAGAACAGAAAATGTCAGTGTTAGACAGTCCGACATATGCAGCCTAGGTAGCTGGTGGCCTTAGTAGCCAGGGCACCCAGTGCAGGGTGGGGGTTCGTCCAGCCTCTGGTTGGGGAGTTGTCCAATTACGGAAGTGTGGGATAGGGTTGGTGCTGGGCCACAGTGCTGCTGATTCACCTGGCCGCCTTGAGGACGCAGTGAAGTTTTTCCCGGCATTGTTGGCCAGTGTTGCCCAAGGCGCTCATGGCCTCTGCCACCTGCGCCCAGGCAAGGCAGCCTTCTTCCTGGGTCGGGGTACAGGGTCACCCTCCTCTCTTCCACAGTTTCAAAGAGGGTCTTGAGCTCTTCGTCCGCTCTCCTTGGTGCCGCTCTCCTTGTCAGCCTTTTGAGTGTGAATCGCAAAACCGGTGAATCCGGCACCGTTTCTCATTCGGATCAATTGTGCTTCACCGTGCTCGCCCCTTAACAGCAGCGGAATCGGCGCAGGTGCGGCACCAGCTTTTCTGTCGTGAAAGTCCAAGAATTCTGTGCTGGCATTAACACTTAGTCTCAAAAAGGGAGTATTCCGCCCAGGGGCTAGGGCACAAACCTCTATATATTTCTTCACATTAAACACCTGTGCATAACGTTACAACCGGTCTTGCTCCTGTGTCAGAAGGGTGTGAGGGATGGGGTGGTCTGGGCTGGCCAGAGAGCAGAGGGGGGGGGGGGGGGGGGGTAGGGGGGTTGGAGGTGGGGATGGGCACAAATTGTGGGTGGGCTTGGTCCAGGGACCACAGTTTAGCCATAGCTCACTGCACCGGTGTCCCACCCCCATCCCACTCACCCCCCTGACCCCCAGCACCCACCTCCACCACCCTTGGAATTCGATGGGACCATGTGGTTGAATGGCCAGCTCACATACAGGGATCACCCAGGTGGATGGTGCAAAGTGCAACGGTGGACAGGAGTCAGGCGTTGTCGAACGATGCGGAGCACCAGAGTTCATCAAGAACTGGTTGTCATCATGCTCCATCCCATGGGCCAAACTCGCTGTTACTGCCAACCCAGGGCCCTCACCCCGTACGGAGGCAGGTAGATAGCACAAAGGGGTTTGCAAGGTGTAGAAGCGTTTCCAAGGACTGAGTATTGAGCTGACTTTTATGTAATGTTCCTCCCTCTTAGTTACAGCTCAGCTGAACATAAAGACCAGCAGTCACATCAATTCTGGTTAAGGTGGCTTTATTTTTTCCAAGCTTGGTCAATGTACGAGGGAGAGTGATTTGGATAAATGCCAAAACCGCTCTACTTTACACTGGTTCTGACCTCCCAAATGTACAAATTTGCCAAAAATCAATCACCCCCCCAGTTGGGCTTGATCCAATCCAGGGAGGTGTCAATTTTATATTGACCAATGAAGTTTTCTTTAAACAGCTTGATGACTGTGATCAGCTCGTGATTTAACCTCATCCTGCCACCTGTTGTTTACCAGGACATTTTAGCCGTAATGTTTTGTTTTGCTCCCACTCCCATGTTACTTATCTCAGCCAGTTCCTGGCCACCTCAATGTTCATCCGGGTGCAGGATGTTGAAGTTGGTTCCTCCTTCCACCATGGATTGTCTGAGAAACGATGTTGGGGTCACTGATAAGAACTAACTGAGCTGACTGTGTTATTGCTGACCACACTATTTCTGTCTAATTCTGTTTGTCTCAAAAACATGGGCAAGTTAGTTAGCTTAAAACCCATCATGCATTACAGCCAGTGCTTTGAGCAAGGGTTTAAATGCGTGTTAATGTTATGTCCTGAAAATACATGTTCAATGGTTAATAATGGGGGGTGGGGGGGGGGGATCGACTTTTGGAAATTTGTATATTTGGGCGGTCAGAACCAGTGTCAAGTGGAGTGGTTTTGGCATTTATCCATGGGTCTACTTTCTTTGATTAGTCTCAATCCTCAATAAATAACTTATATAAAACTATTCTAGTGTTATCCTACTCTCTGGTTGTAAGGGTCTAATCTCAGAACACCCCCCTTCACAAGGAGAGATGAGGGGGAGGTTGTTGTGCAGGGAGTGTGTTCATGGGAGCGGTTGGGAGTGGGATGGGATGTCTGTGCCGCTGGCCAAGCCCCTTAGTCGGTGAACCTGGAGGCATTTGGAGCATCCTGTGCGTGTTGGGTGGCCTCCCGTGCCTACCCGGGC
This sequence comes from Scyliorhinus canicula, assembly GCF_902713615.1. Taxonomy (NCBI): domain Eukaryota; kingdom Metazoa; phylum Chordata; class Chondrichthyes; order Carcharhiniformes; family Scyliorhinidae; genus Scyliorhinus; species Scyliorhinus canicula. Next base: position 109,564,504 of record NC_052157.1, on the reverse strand, counting down.
ACCATGTCCTGCCCATCTTTGGCCTCCACAGTACTTCCCTCATCGGATGAGGGCTGCCTTTCATCCTCCTCCGGCAGCACGTCACCCCTCTGCTGCGCAAAGTTTTTTTTTTAATGTTTTATTCTCCATTTTCACATTTTCCTCCAAAATCCACCCCCCACCCCAAAACAGTAAACGATAACAAATACAAAGTCAATCCCCTTAACAATAACAACGATCCCATCCTCCCACCACCCCAAACAACAGTCCACCTGTTAATATGTGCATCCAATGAAACTAACCCTTCCATGGTGGAAACAAAAAACAAAGATAAAAGAGAAAGGAGTCCGGGATCGCCCATGGTCACCCTAGAGTCCATCACCGCCCCCCCCCCCCCCCCCCCCCCCCCCCCCCGCCCATGGTCACCCTGGAATCCCCCCTCCCCGTACTCAATGCCGTCCAACCTCTGAAAGAGTACGTGAGAGCGTATGTGATATGGGTATGTGATACCCAAGAGTTGTAAACCCTCCCCTCCCCTCCCCTCCCCTCCAGCTCCTCCTGCCCACTGCCTCTTGTAAACTCCTCCCCCCAACCTTGGTTCCTTCTCCCCAACTTTCCACCCCGGCTAGACCACTCGAACCCAGTTCCGCCATGCTCCGATGGCCGCAGCCCCTCCCCCCACCTCACTCCCGTTCACTGACCAGTTTAAACCGGCCAGCGCGGAGGCCCCACCCGGGTCCCTTTCTCCCTTGCCCGGCCCTAGGAAAACCCAGAAATCCCCATTTAGCCCACACACCCCGCAAATCCACCTACGCCCCAAAAGCCCTCAGGGGCTGGTTTAGCTCACAAGGCTAAATCGCTGGCTTATAAAGCAGACCAAGCAGGCCAGCAGCACGGTTCGATTCCCGTACCAGCCTCCCCGGACAGGCGCCGGAATGTGGCGACTAGGGGCTTTTCACAGTAACTTCATCGAAGCCTACTCGTGACAATAAGCGATTTTCATTTTCATTCTAGTGCAAGTCCCATCATTTCCCTTGTCCAAATATATACAACATTGGCCCCATTAGCCCATACACCCGCACGCAGTGAAACAAAAAAGAAGAGACAAAATAGAAGAAAATACAGTCCTGAGGTTACATCGGCACATGGCCATATCTCAATTTATTAGATCCGCCACAGTCCTTCTGCCTTCATAAACTTCTCCACTGCTTCCACCGTTGCAAAATAAAAGTCCTTGAGCTTATAAGTCACCCTCAGCTTCGCTGGATATACAATGCCGCACTGCAACTTGCTGATGTACAGCGCCCTCTTCACCCGGTTGAACGCAGACCGCCTCCTCGCCAGCTCCGCCGTAAAGTCTTGATATACACGTATACTAGCTCCAGCCCACTGCACCACCCGCTTCTGCTTGGCCCAGCACAGGACCTTCTCCTTCACACAGTACCTACGGAAACACAAGGTCACTACTCTTGGTGGCTCACCCGCCTTCGGTACAGACCTCCCTGATCGATGAGCCCGCTCCAGCTCTTATCGGGAGGGATCCTCCCCCTCCCCCAATAGCTTCGCCAGCATATCGCCAAAATACTCCGTCAGCCTCGGCCCTTCAACTCCTTCGGGCAGCCCCACAATCCTCAAATTCTGTCGCCTGGACCTGTTTTCCAGGTCTTCCAATTTTCCTCGCAGATCCCTGTTCACCTCCATCACCTTCCACATCTCCTTCCCCATCGAGGCAAGTTGATCACCGTGCTGCGCCACAGTATCGTCCACGACCTTCAGCACCTCTCCTTGCGCCCGCACCTCCGCCACTGCACTCGCCTCCACCATCGTCACCGAGGAAATCGCCTCCTCCACCAGCAGACTCAAAACCTCCCTCATCTCCTTCCTCATCGCCTCCAGGTGTTTTGTAAACTGCTTTTCGAATTCTGCAGCCATTACCGTAGTTATTTCTTCAGCCTTCAGCAATGAGGCCTCTCCTGGTGCTCCAGCCTCCTTTTTCCTGGTGACCCCGTGGTGACCTCTCCTCTCCCCGACGGGCCCTCAGCTGTTTTTTTAATGGCCGCTTTCTTACCGACCCTTGACATCTTCCACTGCTGTGCCTCCTCTCCGCCTTCTCCGTGACTTCCACTCCTCTGTGGACCTTGGGGCCGGGCTTAAAGCCCCGAAAATGCCGACCCGATCAGGAGCCCTCTGTGCGCGGCTGCTTCCCACCCGCCGCCACCTGAATTCTCTGCTGCGCAAAGTTATGGTGGATGTTGCAGGTCACCATAATGTGGGAGGCCCTCCTAATGCTACACTGGAGGGCCCCACTGGAGAGGTCCAAGTGTCCGAATCACAACTTCATGATGCTGAAGCACCACTCAATCACACCCCTGGTCGCTGCATATGCGTCAATGTAGCGGCTTTCCGCGTCGGTCTGTAGCCTCCGGATGGGCAACATCAGCCATGAGTCCAGTGTATATCCCTGTTACCCAGAAGGCAAACCGAGGGGGGGGGGGGTCTCGATGAAGTCAGGAACCGTCGAGTGTGCCGGGAATAAGGCGTCGTGCACACTGCCCGGGGATGCGCAGCTTATGGTCAAACACCAGCTATACGTTCATCGAGTGGAACCCCTTTCAGTTTGTGAAGACCGGCCTGTTATAGGCCGGTGCTCGTGGGCAACATGCATCTCGTCAATCACCCCCTGGACCCAGGGCATCACGGCGATGACGTGGAGCCCCACTGCCCAGGCACAATGATGGGCTCAGTCCATGTCGAATTTGATGGATTGTTCCGACCAGGCACAGAGGATCTCCATGACGCCGCAAATGCACCTGTGTACCGAGGTCTGTGAGATCATAGAATTTACAGTGCAGAAGGAAGCCATTCGGCCCATCGAGTCTGCACCGGCTCTTTTGAAAGAGCACCTTACCCAAGCCCAAACCTCCACCCCGTCCCCATAACCCAGTAACCCCACCCAACACTAAGGGTAATTTTGGACACTAAGGGCAATTTAGCATGGCCAATCCACCTAACCTGCACATCTTTGGACTGTGGGAGGCATCCGGAGCACCCGGAGGAAACCCACGCACACACAGGGAGAACCTGCAGACTCCGCACAGACAGTGACCCATGCCGGGACCTGGGACCCTGGAGCTGTGAAACAATTGTGCTAACCACCATGCTACCGTGCTCCGGACAGGTCCACACTGGGCACCTGGAAAGACCCTGTGGCGTAAATGTTTAGGGAGGCAATCACATTGTCGGTTACCGGGACCAGGTGTTGTCGGTGATTTAGGTTATTCCGGACCTGATAATATTCTATCACTAACCTATGCCCTAGCCCATTCCCTCATCACCCCCGTCATCCCACACTGCGGCACTCCCTCCCCCCCCCTCCCCACACACCCCCGGGCTTGGAAGGGCCCCTCCAGTCCTTCCTGACCAACAGGATTGGCAGCCTCTGCGTGTCCTACCTCCACTCTCTCCCTCGTCAGCCATCGTGCCTGTTTCCCAATTTTTAAAAGCTGAAGTTACACTCGACGGTGGGAATTCCCCCCAACGGTGGCGGAGGCCATGGAGAATACCGGGTCGGGTCCGCCAATGATATGCAAACGGAGTTTACTGTACATGAGGAGTAGAACGTATTGATGTCACTGTCACCGCACCGGAACATTGAAAATTGGTGTGCGCCTGGCACTTGCCACGATTTTGGCTTCACAGCTGATCCTCCACCCAATCACCTTTCCTGATTTCTGTGTCGCCCCTGTACGTTTTCATGAAGCAGTTAGATATAACACTTGGGGCGAAGGGGATCAAAGGATAGAGAGGAAGGCGAGATTAGTCTATTGAGTTGGATGATCAGCCATGATGATAATGAATGCAGAGCAGGGTCGAAGGGCTGAATGGCCTCCTCCTGCTCCTATTTTCTATGTTTCTGATTTGTCTCATTATTCAAATGCCTTACAGGGAACAACGATCATTCCAAACTTTACCTCCATCATGCTTGATGAGAACATTTGGTCGACTCCACATCAGTTTAATCCTGGTCACTTCCTCAACTCGGAGGGGAAGTTTGTGAAACCGGAAGCCTTCATCCCATTCTCTGCAGGTAATGTAGGATTTGAGGAATCATAAAATGTACTGCAATATGCAACCCTGCATTAATAATGGATGTCCAGCCACGTCCGTGTACCTCAAAGAGGATGTGTAACATTCCTGAAATTACAATCTAAATTAATGTCTGCTCTCAAAGCCTCTATGGTCAACCCAGTTTCTAAAGAGTTAATTTTGCAATTGTCAAAGTGACATGTCACTTCCGGTGTGCAGTATGAAGTGAGTGAGCACACAGTGGCAGCTCCTGCCCAAGGTTACAGAAAAGAGCTCTTTTTTGGGCGGCACGGGTTGGAATTTCGATGAATAGCCTTAGGTGAATGTTCAAGGAGTACTTTCCCCCAGGAATAGTATGTTTCTGGGTTATCAGACCCTCAGAAACAGTGCAAGATTGGGCAGAAGCAGCAGCAAATAAGAGCCTCTACAAGCAGGCAGGCGGGGGAAGTGCCAACTCAGATTTCTCAAGCTGACTTGAGGGCCTTTATGAAAGCTGAATTCTAGCAGCAGTCGACGCTGTCCCGACGAATCCCAGTGGGGGAAGGTGTCTAGAGGAGCATTCCCCATAATGTATTGTGCTCACCCGGAGTGGGGCAAAGGAAAAAGCTGCAGCAGCTCCCCAAGAAAAGCAGGGGAAGAAAGACAAAATGGCGGCCGGCGGAACACCCGAGGACTAGTGGAAGTGGGCGCAGGAGCAGCAAGCCTCTCTTCTGCGATGTTTTGCGGAGCTGAAGGCTGAGTTGTTGGACTCCCTGAACGCAACTACAAACAAGCTGCTTGGGACCCAGGCGGCACAGGAGGTGTCGATTCGGGAGTTGCAGCAGCAGGCCGCTGAGAGGGAGGAGGAGGCCGTGGTCCTCGTGGGGAAAGCGGAGTTGCACGAGGCACTTCACAAAAAGTGGCAAGACCACTTGGAGGAGCTGGACGTTCGCACGAGGCGAAAGAATTTGAGGATCCTGGGCCTGGCGGAGGGCCTGGAGGGGTCGGATCTCCCGGCGTATGTGACCACGATGTTGAGCTCGTTGATGGGAGCGGGGTCCTTCCATTTGCCCCTGGAGCTTGAGGGAGCTCATCGAGTGATGGCCAGGAGGCCTAAGGCAAATGAACCCCCGCGGGCGGTGTTGGTGCGGTTCCATCGGTTTAGTGACCGGGAGTGTGTGCTGCGCCGGGCCAAGAAAGAGAGGAGCAGCAAGTGGGAGAATTCGGTGGTGCGAATCTACCAGGACTGGAGTGCGGAGGTGGCAAAGCGGCGGGCCAGGTTCAACCGGACGAAGGCGGTGCTGCATGCCAAGCAGGTCAGATTTGGAATGCTGCCGCCTGCGCGTCTGTGGGTGACATATAAGGACCGGCACCACTACTTCGAGTCCCTGGAGGAGGCGTGGGCCTTTGTACAGGCGGAGAAGCTGGACTCAAACTAGGGTCTGGGGACACACTATGGCCGTTGCTGTTTTCGCTGTTGCTGTTCTTCACTTTCGACAGGTGTTATTTTTATGCTGGTTTTCTTTTTGCTCTGTTTCCGGGTGGGTTTGTCTGTTGGGTATGGGTGTGGGGTATGTGGGGAACGTTGGGGGTATGTGCTTTATATGTTCTCTTCTGTACGGGGCTGGGGGTTGGGGTGAAACTGGATTTTGAGGAGCTGTGTCAGAAGGGTGGGGTGTGGCAGTGTGAAAGCGCGGGCTTTCCTCTGGATGTCCGCGCTGCGGGGCGGGGGGGCGGAGCTGGAGGTGGGGGCGTGGCCTTCACTGGTTTTCTTTCCCCCGCTGAAGCGGTGCCAAGGAGGTGTGGCAAGAGGGGGATGACCCCCATGCCGGGAGGAGATGGGTTTTGGCGGGAGCTACCGGGTCAGCAGAAGTCAGCTGACTCACGGAAGTACCATGGAGGGTGCGTCGCGGCTAGGAGGGGTCCTAGCCTGGGGGGGTGGCGGGGGGGGATACCGGGTTGCTGCTGGAATGGCCAGGAAGGAGCTGGTGTGGGCCGGGGGGGTAGAGGAGAGGCGTTATCGCCATGGGGAACGGGTCAGGCGGGGCGAGCTGGCCTGGGGCGAGCAGTCGATAAGCTATGGCTAGCTGGCAGGGGAGAGGGGCAGGTTGCCCTCTGATCCGGCTGATTACCTGGAACGTGAGGGGACTGAATGGGCCGGTTAAGAGAACTAGGGTATTTTCTCATCTGAAAGGGCTGAAGGCGGACGTGGCTATGCTCCAGGAGACCCACTTGAAGGTGGCGGACCAGGTTCGTCTGAGGAAGGGGTGGGTGGGGCAGGTTTTTCACTCAGGATTGGATGCGAAGAACCGGGGCGTGGCGATTCTGGTGGGGAAGAGGGTGGTGTTCGAGGCGGCTGAGGTGGTGTCGGACAAGGAGGGCAGATATATTATGGTGAAGGGTAGGCTGCAAGGAGAGAAGGTGGTGCTGGTAAATGTATATGCCCCGAATTGGGATGATGCCGGCTTCATGAGGCGCTTGTTGGGCCGCATTCCGGACCTGGAGGCGGGGGGCCTGATCATGGGGGGAGACTTTAACACAGTGCTGGATCCCCCACTGGACCGGTCCAGTTCAAGGACGGGTAGGAGACCGGCGGCGGCCAAAGTGCTGAGGGGATACATGGACCAGATGGGAGGGGTGGATCCCTGGAGGTTTGGGAGGCCGAGAGCGCGGGAGTATTCCTTTTTCTCCCATGTCCATAGGGTCTATTCCCGAATAGATTTTTTCGTCCTGAGCAGGGGGTTGATCCTGAAGGTGCAGGATGCAGAGTATTCGGCCATAGCGATTTCAGACCATGCTCCACACTGGGTTGATCTGGAGATGGGGGAGGCGCGGGACCAGCGCCCGCTCTGGCGCCTGGATGTGGGGCTGCTGGCGAATGAGGAGGTGTGTAGGAGGGTCCGGGGAAGTATTGAGGGGTATCTTGATACCAACGACACGGGGGAGGTCCGGGTGGGGATGGTCTGGGAGGCTCTGAAAGCAGTGATCCGGGGGGAGCTGATCTCCATCCGGGCCCATAGGGAAAGGAGGGAGAGGAAGGAGAGGGAGAAACTGGTGAGGGAGCTCCTGGATGTGAACAGGAGATACGCGGAGGCACCGGAGGAGGGGTTGCTGGTGGAACGGCGTAGTTTTCACGCCAAATTTGACTTGTTGACCACCAGAAAGGCGGAGACACAGTGGAGGAGGGCGGAGGGCGCGGTATATGAGTATGGGGAGAAGGCGAGCAGGATGTTGGCGCATCAGCTCCGCAGGCGAGATGCGGCTAGGGAAATTGGTGGAGTGACGGATAGGGGTGGGAATGTAGTGCAGAAGGGGACAGAAGTAAATGGGGTCTTTAGGGACTTCTACGAGGAACTGTACCGGTCAGAACCTCCGATGGGGAGAGGGGGGATGGAGAGCTTCATGAACAGGCTATGTTTCCCAAGGGTTCAAGAGGAGCTGGTAGGGGGGCTGGGGGCGCCGATAGAGTTGGAGGAGCTAGTCAGGGGGATTGGACAAATGCAGTCAGGTAAGGCGCCGGGGCCGGACGGGTTCCCGGTGGAATTTTATAAAAAGTATGCGGATCTGGTGGGCCCCGTGTTGGTGCGAGCCTTCAATGAGGCATGGGAGGGGGGGGGGGGGGGGGGGCTTTGCCCCCGACGATGTCGCGGGCACTGATCTCTCTGATCCTGAAGCGGGATAAGGACCCCTTGCAGTGTGGATCATACAGGCCTATCTCGCTCCTCAATGTTGACGCTAAGTTGCTGGCGAAGATCCTGGCCACCAGGATAGAGGACTGTGTGCCAGGGGTGATACACGAGGATCAGACAGGATTTGTCAAGGGACGGCAGCTCAACACGAATGTGCGGAGACTGCTAAATGTTATTATGATGCCGGCAGTGGAGGGGGAGGCGGAGATAGTGGTGGCGCTGGATGCGGAGAAAGCGTTTTATAGAGTTGAGTGGGGGTACCTGTGGGAGGTGCTGGAGCGGTTCGGATTCGGGGAGGGATTCATCAAATGGGTGAGGCTGCTCTACGCGGCTCCGATGGGAAGTGTAGTTACCAATGGAAGGAGATCGGAGTACTTTAGGCTCTACCGTGGGACCAGGCAGGGGTGCCCCTTGTCCCCCTTGCTCTTTGCACTGGCGATTGAACCTTTGGCTATGGCGTTGAGGGAATCAGGGAGATGGAGGGGTCTGGTGCGGGGTGGGGAGGAATATCGTGTATCACTGTATGCGGACGACCTGCTGTTGCATGTGGCGGATCCAGAAGGGGGAATGCCGGGGGTGATGGAGCTGTTAGCGGAATTTGGGGGCGTCTCGGGCTATAAGTTAAATTTAGGCAAGAATGAGGTATTTGTAGTACACCCGGGTGATCAGGAGGAGGGAATTGGGAGACTCCCATTTAAGAGGGCAGTGAAGAGTTTCAGATATCTGGGGGTGCAGGTGGCCAGGAGTTGGGGGACTCTCCATAAGCTTAATTTTACCAGGCTGGTGGAGCAGATGGAGGAGGAATTTAAAAGGTGGGACATGGTACCACTATCGTTGGCGGGAAGAGTGCAGTCCGTCAAAATGACGGTTCTCCCGAGGTTCTTGTTCCTTTTTCAGTGTTTGCCCATCTTTATCCCTAGGGCCTTTTTTAGAAGGGTGACTAGCAGCATCATGAGGGGAAGATATCTGATATCTACAAGGTTATGCAGGAGGCGGAGGAGGCGTCAGTAGAGGAGCTGAAAGCTAAGTGGGAGGGGGAACTGGGGGAACAGATCGAAGACGGGACATGGGCTGATGCCCTGGAGAGGGTTAATTCTTCCTCCTCGTGTGCGCGGCTTAGCCTCATCCAATTCAAGGTGCTGCACCGGGCCCACATGACTGGGATAAGGATGAGTAGGTTCTTTGGGGGTGAAGACAGGTGTGTCAGGTGCTCGGGGAGTCCAGCGAACCATGCCCATATGTTCTGGGCATGCCCGGCACTGGAGGAGTTCTGGAAGGGGGTGGCGAGGACGGTGTCGAGGGTGGTGGGATCCAGGGTCAAGCCAGGATGGGGACTCGCGATTTTTGGGGTTGGGGTGGAGCCGGGAGTGCAGGAGGCGAAAGAGGCCGGTGTGCTGGTCTTTGCGTCCCTAGTAGCCCGGCGAAGGATCTTGCTACAATGAAAGGATGCGAGGCCCCCAAGCGTGGAGACCTGGATCAATGACATGGTGGGTTTCATTAAGCTAGAGAAGGTCAAATTCGCCCTGAGAGGGTCGGTACAAGGGTTCTTTAGGAGGTGGCAACCTTTCCTCGACTTTCTGGCTCAACGATAGGGTACAGGGACAGTAGCAGCAGCAACCCGGGGGGGAGGGGGGGAAGGGGGAGGGAAAAGGGGGGGGGGCGGACAATGACTATGTTTGTTTATTTAATTTGAATTTATTTTAAATTATTTGTTGTTCATTGGGGTTGGGGGGTGGGGGGATGGGATACATACGGTCTGGGGGTGTTACAGTTATTATGGGTTATTTTGTTGCATTTCATTGTTTGTCGTTATGTTTTATATTTTCTGTAAAAAATTCCAATAAAAATTATATTTAAAAAAAAAAGTGACATGTCGAGTGACGTGAGTGACCATCGTCTCCCAAATGTTCCGATCATAGCAGTAGTGGATAACCTGGTTGTTGGTGTTCAGGTTATGTTACGGTCCCCTGGGCGAGCTCACAGTCAATTCCAACCCCACTTGACCCAGAGTCGAAACACAGTTGAATTAACCAACAATTCTTTGAAAAATGCCTGAAGTCTTTGGACCTTGGTTGCAAAATAACTACAGTCACCAGGTTTGTAAGTTTAAACACAATTGCTTTTTATTTCTCTTGTGAAATGCACAACAAATACAACTGGTTAACAATTATCTAATTCCTAATCCCCCACTTTAACTTTCCCCCACCCCTAACACACACACACACATAGACAAGGTGAAAAACACAGGAGGGGAGGGGAGAGGTGTAAAATAAAGGAGAGAGTCTTTGTTTCAGATGGTTGTCTTTAAGACATAGACATAGAATTTACAGTGCAGAAGGAGGCCATTTGGCCCATCGAGTCTGCACCGGGTCTTGGAAAGAGCACCCCACTTAAGCCCACACCTCCACCCCATCCCCATAACCCAGCAACCCCACCCAACCCGTTTGGACACTGAGGGCAATTTAACATGGCCAATCCACTTAACCTGCACATCTTTGTACTGTGGTAGGAAACAGGAGCACCTGGAGGAAACCCACGCAGACAAGAGGAAAACGTGCAGACTCCAAACAGACAGTGACCCAAGCCGGGAATCAAATCTGGGACCCTGGAGTTGTGACGCGTAGGGGCTACAGTGGGTGTGGCCCTTGATTGGGTCATGTAAATGCCTGCCAGTGGGTGGCAGCCGGTTGGGTGGTGGGGGGTGTGGTGGAGGGTGGGGAGCGGGATGGGAGCTGGGGTGCGGGTGTGGGGAGGGTGCACCCATACTGCCGGTGTCACTCTGCAGAACCAGTGGTCAAGGTGGATGGTCAGTCGGGTGCACAGCAAGATGGCTGCCTTGCAGGCTGCGGCAATAGAGGTCCGTTCCTGGACTCTCTGGTCCTGTAGTGGGGTCTCCGCAGCCACTCGGCCTGCTGCCCCCATCACTTCCCCTGCCCGGCAGCCCACAGTCACGCCTTTCTGTGTCCTATCTCTTCTCTTTCCCTTATCAGCCACGACGCCGATTTCATGATATTTAAAAGCACAAGTGCACTGCGCCATCAGGAATTTGGCCAATCGGAGGTGAGGAATCGCGAGGCCCCGGAGAATACCGGGTCGGGCCTGTTAATGATGTGTAAACGGTGTTCTGGAATTTGGCGTCAAATCGGTGCCCGCAGCAATTTTGCTTTCAGAACTGATTCTCCGTCCAATCACGTTTCCCGATTCCGGTGTCGGCCAACGGAGAATCCTGCCTAAGCAGTCTCAATTTTAATACTTATATGAGGAGAAGTTTCCGGGTCTCAGAGGGTTGAGAGTCTTTGGAACTCTCTCTCCCAGGGAGCGGTGGAGCAGGGACATTAAATATTTTTAAGCTCGAGGTACTTAGATTCTCGGTGGGCAAGTGAACCAAAGGTCACTGGGGGTCATCGGGAATTTGGAGCTGAGGTCAGATTCAGATTAGCCATCATTGTGTTGAATGGCGGAGTAAGTTCCATGGGCCAATGGGCCTACCCCAGCTCCTAATTCATATATTACATATGGTGGTATTTAAGACTGTGGGGGATCCAGCCGCTGTCCAATCAATTTGACCCCAGAATGAACATCCGGCCTCTCACCTGCAGTATCTAACTACTCTCGTTCCTCGTCCGGCAGGTCATCGTGGGTGCCCGGGGGAGCAGCTGGCAAAGGCCGAACTCTTCTTGATCTTTACCTCCATGCTCCAACGCTTCACAATCCAACTCCCGGAAAATGAACCAAGACCCAGCTGCACAGAAGGCATATATGCAACTGACCGGAACCCTCTTCCTTATCGACTGTGTGCTAAACTCAGAGCAGTGAGGAGAGATATACCCTCTTCAATTTGAAACTAATCCACTGACTAATTGTTTTACTGTTCTCTTGGGTGTGAAATTCTAACAGATGGCGTAGGGAGTTCGGAAAAGCTCTGATCTATTGGGGGAAAACAAATCTATTGGGGGAAAACTTACAACTGGGAAAGCACAAAAGAATAGACTAGCGTGACAATGCAGAGTAGTTTAGCGAGAACAGGGTTCATTACTGAATGAAACTATACAGCAATCATAGAAAATATAAACATAGCCTAAATTGCAACACCTATATGCACTGTAATTCAATAGAAATGCATTTTTAAGTCAGAATAATACTGAAATATATTACTTCTAAAAGGTTCACAAGGCATAATGGGATACTTACCAACATTATGGGCAGCACGGTAGCATTGTGGTAGCACAATGGCTTCACAGCTCCAGGGTCCCAGGTTCGATTCTGGCTTGGGTCACTGTCTGTGCGGAGTCTGCACATCCTCCCCGTGTGTGCGTGGGTTTACTCCGGGTGCTCCGGTTTCCTCCCACAGTCCAAAGATGTGCAGGTTAGGCAGATTGGCCATGATAAATTGCCCTTAGTGTCCAAAATTGCCCTTGGTGTTGGGTGGGGTTACTGGGTTATTGGGATAGGGTGGAGGTGTGGACCTTGGGTAGGGTGCTCTTTCCAAGAGCCGGTGCAGACTCGATGGACTGAATGGCCTCCTTCTGCACTGTAAATTCTATAAATCCAAGATTATTGAGAGTGATGGGAAAATACAAAATGCACAGACACATAGAAACTCTGAAAACAGCCAGGCAAGCAGGAATTCTTATCAGTGAAACAGCCTTACTGTGGACAATGGAACCAGTTAATAATAATAATAATAATCTTTGTCACAGGTACGCTTTCATTAACACTGCAATGAAGTTACTGTGAAAAGCCCCTAGTCACCACACGCCGGCGCCTGTTCGGGTATGTGGCGAGAGAATTCAGAATATCCAATTTACCTAAAAGCACGTCTTTCGAGACTTGTGGGAGAAAACTGTAGCACCCGGAGGAACCCCATGCTGGCACAGGCAGAATGTGCAAACTGCGCCTAAGACAGTGACCCAAGCCAGGAATCGCACCTGGGACCCTGGCGCTGTGAGGTAACAGTGTTAACTATTGTGCTGATAGACTAGAATGCATACAGCGCATCAAGGACAGACAGATAAGAAAGGTCTGGAAACCATCTGTGAACCATCAATAAGGCATTAGAAAATCATGAGGTGATTATACTGGCAGAAAATTAATTTTATTGGTTAAATGATGTGGTTGGAACCCAGCCAACTTGGGGTGGACAACTAACTTTTTGAAAATGTATAATTACTGTACCGAAACTCTGTAAATTCAGAGACATTTTGAGACTGCCTCCCTTGTATGTTGATCAAACTTGAAAATAAAGAACGTCTTCTTACCAGAGTAGCACTCTCTGGGTCTTTGTGCTGACTGAGCTGTAAATAAAGGGAAAGTCCCCTATGAAAGTCAGTCCAATACATCGTCTCTGAAAATGTTCCCCTTCAGATGGTATTATGTTACGGAGCGTACTTCTCACAGGAACATGTCTAGTGTATATGCGGCTTGGCCCACTTTACTTCTCTGAATTTCTCGGCCATGCGCTATTTGCTGGCGGAGAAATTATTTTCTCGCACCGCTTGTCAATGCGATTTTCCATTGAAACCGCCCCACACAGCCGCAAAACTCACTGGTGAGGGTGTGCTGCCAACGGGAAAAGTGAATCTTGACGATTGGAGAATTCTGACCCATTTCTTCTCAGTCTCTCTGTCGAAGTGTTCATTAATTTACAGATTTAAACCTGCACATACATCAGGCACAAGTCACGTCTCCAATTGTTTTAAAGGTACTAGACAATTAAGAGAAAAATTAAATTAATTCATTCACTTGGGTATTGTTTATTTTGGAACATTCATTCTCCAGGTCACATTAATCAGTCTCTCTCTACACTTTGTCGTGAGAATGCGGTATGTACTGCCTAAAGGTACTATGGATCAGAGTACCAATGTTCTAATGATGTCTCAAACATTTATTTAATTAAGAATAGAAAATTCTTGAAATTTGAAGCAGTTCCGCTAGCGTCTAAACTTTCAGAGTGCAACCCATGACCAGTTCAAATTGCAGCCTCGCTCAAAACAAATCTCCACACAAACACATTAGGAATGGAATGGTAAATGAGTTCCAGATCCTGGCCGCATCGTCAGGAAGGAGGACAAAAATCAGCATTTGAAAGCAGCAATGTGTGCAGTGATAGCAAATAATGAGACCGCCCGATGGCCGAAGCTTTCATAAAATAACAAAATAATTTCCAATAGAAACAATTAAGGCTGTGTTTTGAAATTATTATCACAGCAAATTGATGGACAGAGCTTAAGAAAGGTTTGATCTTACCACATGACTTGCAGCATGGCTTCAGTGATGTCATTTGTGGGTGGAGCTGGACTCTGGTTGTCAGGTGAGAGGGGGTTTAGGATTTTTGTGTTTCAGTTTTGGATTGTTGCTTTGGACTGCAGAAGAAGAAAGCAGTGTTTCCTTATTTTCACTTTCAAGCAAATTGGGTGTGGCAAACTGCCCTGCTAACTTTAAAGACAGAGTTGCTTTCCGGAATGAGTTTTGAATCTGCTGGTTGGAACTGGATCAGAAACTCAGGGAAAGGACCAGTCCCATTCAAGAGAGATGACAGTGTGTTGGGCCACACTTGAAAGGGGTTTTGGTTTATTGGATTTTGTATTTAATTGGAACAGTTACTAAAGGGAATTCATTAAGAGTTATACACATAGATTACTGTAGCTTTATGTTTGCAATTGAGAACAAATTCTTGCTGTGTGTTATATATGTTAACTACATTCTTATAATAAACTTTGTTTTGATAAAAGCACCCAAGAAGTCTGATGAATCACACCTGAAATGAAGGCTCTTGTGCTCATCTTAGCCAAATTTAACATAAAAGTTATAGGTCAGGTGAACTTCATCATACACTTTGGAGTTTCTAAGCCCTGGCCCATAATAGACCGCTGGAAAGATGCAACTTTACAACTTCACTTTATGCCAGATTTCACCTTGATGATTATACCAAAGAAGAATTATTTTGAAATGCCAACATAGTAGTCTTGAAATATTGGAGGTTGAAGAAGCACATTCACGCTGACTGCCCTCTATTCTTCTGCGATTTGTTCCAGTGGTATAGTTCAGTGGCTAGCATTCTTACCTTAAGAGTCAAGGAGGTTGTTAGCTCAAACCCCCATTCCAGAGACATGAACAATAGATCTGGGCTGATAGTTCTTTGCAATACTGAGGTTGTGCAGCACTGACAGAGGTGCTCTGATTTGAATGTGATCTTAAAGCACCTTCCCAGATGAATGTGAAAGATCCCACAGCAGTATTTGATGGTCAGTTGGGTTATCTCTGTCAATATTTATCCCTCAGCCAGCAACAGTAAAACTGATTATCTGGTCATTTTCACAACATTACTTGTGGGACTTTGCTGTGCACAAAGTTCCTGCTGTTTTTCCTACATTGTAATGGTTATGCTTTACCAGCGGTCTGTCATACATCCCTCTACTTTCCGTGAGGTGCACATTTCTGACCATTTCCAATTCTTCTGGGATCTGCAAAAAAAAAAATAATTTTCTTCAGCAACCTGAGAACTTTATGTTTTTTAACTTCTATTATTGTTCAGAGGTTTGCGTCCTGTGCTGCAGTTTCTATTTGATAATTGACACTGTTTACTCTTCTCAGCTTCAGTCTCTTCTCAGAGTTTTGAGATGTTCCTTCAGAGCTTATTCTGCCCTGGAGAGAAATCTTTGGAATTCTTCTGTCTGAGTTTTCTGAGTGTTACAATGACATTCAGAGGTCAGTAACTCACTTAGATTTCTTGGTGCATTGTTCTTTCCCCCTCACACATTCTGGATTGGGAACACAGATGGATAATCTATGTCACGTTCAGTCTCTGAGAAGAGACTGGGAATGACCAAAGTGAAAATCCTGTGAAGTTTGCCTTTTGTGCACAGTAGGCTACATTCATGTTGAATGCTTCACAAGTGAGTTGCATGTTGTTTCATTGCTTCATTGGGCTATGGTGAGGCACAGTGGTATGTGGAGTGGTTGTAAAAGTTTCGAACAAGAGTGAGATTGAGATTAAACCAATTCCATTGTGCGGATCTTCAGCCGGAGGTGCCGAGTAGTTGATTCAAATCTGTCACTCCGTGAACTCTCCATCATTATAGATACCCAGTCTTCAGCCAATTCAATTCACCCCACAAGATGACAAAAGTAATAGCTGAATGCACTAGAACCGTCAATATCAAAGGCCACAGGACCTGATAACATGCAGGCTGCAGTCGTATGCTACCACAATGGTGACAACAATTGGGGTCAGCACGGTAGCACTGTGGTTAGCACAGTTGCTTCACAGCTCCTGGGTCCCAGGTTCAATTCCCGGCTAGGTCACTGTCGGTGCGGAGTCTGCACGTTCTTCCCGTGTCTGCGTGGGTTTCCTCTGGGTGCTCCCGTTTCCTCCCACAGTCCGAAGATGTGCGGGTTAGGTGGATTGGCTATGCTAAATTGCCCTTAGTGCTCAAAAAATGTTAAGTGGCCGTCACTGGGTTATGGAGATAGGGTAGATATTTGGGCTTCAGTGGGGTGCTCTTTGTAAGGGCCGGTGAAGACTCGATGGGCTGAATGGCCTCCTTCTGCACTGTAAATTCTATGATATCTATGACAACAATGCTGGGAACGCATAGTTTAGTGAGAGAGAGGAACTGAAGGAGATCAATATTAGTAGAGAATTGGTGTTGGGGAAATTGATAAGATTGAAGTCTGATAAATCCCCAGCAACTGATAATCTACATCCCAGAGTACTTAAGGACGCTCTAGAAATAGTGGATGCATTGGTGGTCATCCTCCAAGAATCTATAGACTCTGGAACAGTTCCTACTGATTGATGGATTGCTAATGTAACTCCACTATTTAAAAAGGGATGTAGAGAGAAAACAGGGAATTATAGACCAGTAAGCCTGACATCGAAATTCTAAAATCCATTATCAAAGATTTTATAGCAGAGCACTTAGAAAACAGTGGCGGGATCGGACAGAGTCAGTATGGATTTATGAAGGGGAAATCATGCTGGAATTCTTTGAGGATGGCACTAGTAGAGTTGATGAGGGGGACCAGTGGATGTGGTTTATTTGAACTTTCAGAAGGCTTTTGGCAAAGTCCCATAGCATGTAAAATTAAAGCGCATGGGATTGGACGTAATGTATTGAGATGGACAGAAAACTGGTTGGCAGACAGGAAACAAAGTGACCATAACAGGACAAAGTTCAGTGTTAGTGTGAGCTGCGCAGGGTCTTTTTCAAATTGACAGGCAATGGCCAGTGGGATACCGCAGGGGTCAGTGCTAGGACCCCAACTATTCACAATATATATTAATGATTTAGCTTAGGGAACAAAATGTAATATTTCCAACTTTGCAGATGACATTAAGTTGAGTGGGAGGGTGAGCTGTGCAGAGGATGCAGAGATCCTTCAGTGTGATTTGGACAAGTTGAGTGAGTTGAGTAAATGAATGGCAGATGCACTATAATTTTGATAAATGCAAAGTTACTTGCAAGGTAGCAAAAACGAGAAGGCAGACTATTATCTGAATGGCCATAAATTAGGAGAGGGGAATGTGAAATGAGACCTGGGTGTTCTCTTACACCAGTCACTGAATGTAAGCACGCAGGTATAGCAGTGGTAAAGAAAACAAATGGTATGTTGGCCTTCATAGCGAGAGGATTCAAGTACAGGAACAGGGATATCTTGCTGTAATTATACAGGGCCTTATTAAGGCCACATGTGGAATATCATATGCAGTTTTGATCTCCTTATCTGAGGAAGGGTGTTCTTGCTCTTGAGGGAGTGCAACAAAGGTTTGCCAAACAGATTCCTGGGATGGTGGGACTGACATATGAGGAGAGATTGAGTTGGTTCAGATTGTATTCGCTGGAGTTCAGAAGAATGACGGGGGTCTCATCGAAACCTATAAAATTCTAACAGGACTAGACTGGGCAGATGCAGTAAGGATGTTCCTAATGGTGGGGGAGTCCAGAACCAGGGGTCACAGTCTGAGGATACGGGGTAGACTATTTAGGACAGAGATGAAGATAAATTTCTTCACCCAGAGATTGGTTGGCCTGTGGAATTTGTTACAACAGGAAAGAGTTGAGTCCAAAACATGTTTTAAAGAAGCAGTTAGATGTAGCACTTGGGCGAAGGGGATCAAAGGATCCGAGTGGAAGATGGGATCTGGCTATTGAGTTGGATGATCAGCCGTGATCACAATGGCTGGAACAGGCTTGAGAATGTGTAAAATTGTCCAGGTATGTCCTGTTCATAAAAAGCAAGACAAATCCAAATCCACCCATTATCGCTAGATCAGTCTATTCTCAATCAACAGCAAAGTGATGGAACGTGTAATCAGCAGGGTGCTATTCAAGTGTTCTATTCCATTCACAATGCCTCAAATAATGAAACAGTCTGTGCCTGCATGGAACAAGAGCTTCGAAGTTTGGGTAGACAAATGGTCAGTAACATTTGCGCCACACAAATGCCAGGCAATGACCACCTCCATCAAGAGAGAATCTAACCATGTCCCCATGACATTCAGTGACATTACTGTTGGCAAGTCCCCATCATCAACATCTTGAGGATCAAGACACTGAATTGGACAGCTATATAAATCCTATAGCTACAAGAGTGAGTCAGATTCTGGATGTTCTAATGTGAGTAATCCACATTTTGAATCCCCAAAGCTTCTACATCAGCTACTAGGCACATGTCAGGAACGTAATGGAATACTCCCAACCTGGAATGCAGCTCCAAAAGCACTTAGGAGATATGAACACCATTGAAGACAAAGCGACCTGCTTGATTAGCTCCCCTTTAAACATTCACTCCCTTCAACAACTTTCCTAGGCTTTTCCAACAGAACCTTCCAGAATCATGACCTTTACAACTTAGAAGAATAACGACAGCAGACAAATGAGAACATCACCACCTGCAAATTCTCTCCGAGCCACTCGCCACCTTGACTTGGAAATATGTCACCGTTCCTTCCGTGTCGCTGGATCAAAATCCTGGAATTTCCTCCCAAACAACACTGTAGGTGTACCTCCACCACATGGGCTGTAGCTATTCAAGAAGGAAGCTCATCATTACCTTCTCGGGAGCAATTAGGGATGGGCAACAAATGCTGGCCTAGCCAGCAGCACCCATGTCTGATGAATAAAATGAAAGTATCCAATGTCGCCAAGGACCATGGGCCAGGATTTCTCAAACTCATGATCGTTGCCACGGGCAGGTGTC
This sequence comes from Scyliorhinus canicula, assembly GCF_902713615.1. NCBI lineage: Eukaryota > Metazoa > Chordata > Chondrichthyes > Carcharhiniformes > Scyliorhinidae > Scyliorhinus > Scyliorhinus canicula. The sequence continues at coordinate 109,545,569 of NC_052157.1, read as the reverse complement.
GGGAGGATCACGGAGCAATCGGTCGCGGCGTTCCAGATAATGGGAGAAGCACCCAATGGCCACGACCGGCTATTACGAATGCCGGCCATGACTGGCTTTTAAGTTGAGAATGCCGGCCATGACCTGTCTTTAAATACAAATGATGGAAATTCTCTCTGTTGCGGCAGAGAGCAAGTCACACGCCCAGCGCGTAAACTGACGTTATGCGTCCTTGACGTCCCTGTTTTGTGTGTGAAATCATGGAGAGATTCTTCCATTTTCTAGCTGCCAGTAAGCAACACTGAAGGTGGATCATTTTGTTATAAGAAAGGGACAACCAGAGACGCAAACAGGCCCGGACCTCACAGTGGAATCTGCTGTAGAGAGCTGTCAGGAGAGTCCATAACAGGACAAAGCAGTGTTAGTGTGAGCTGATCAGGAGAGTCCATAACAGGACAAAGCAGTGTTAGTGTGGGCTGCACAGGAGAGTCCATAACAGGACAAAGCAGTGTTAGTGTGAGCTGCCCAGGAGAGGCTGCAGAAGGACAAAGCAGTGTTAGTGTGAGCTGCACAGGAGAGTCCATAACAGGACAAAGCAGTGTTAGTGTGAGCTGCACAGGAAAGGCTATGGCAGGACAAAGCAGTGTTAGTGCGAGCTGCCCAGGAGAGGCTATGGCAGGACAAAGCAGTGTTAGTGTGAGCTGCACAGGAGAGTCCATAACAGGACAAAGCAGTGTTAGTGCGAGCTGCCCAGGAGAGGCTGCAGAAGGACAAAGCAGTGTTAGTGTGAGCTGCACAGGAGAGTCCATAACAGGACAAAGCAGTGTTAGTGTGAGCTGCCAGGAGAGTCCATAACAGGACAAAGCAGTGTTAGTGTGAGCTGCACAGGAGAGTCCATAACAGGACAAAGCAGTGTTAGTGCGAGCTGCCCAGGAAAGGCTATGTTAGGACAAAGCAGTGTTAGTGCGAGCTGCCCAGGAAAGGCTATGTTAGGACAAAACAGTGTGAATGTGAGCTGCTCAGGAGAGGCTATGGCAGGACAAAGCAGTGTTAGTGCGAGCTGCCCAGGAAAGGCTATGGAAAGACAAAGCAGTGTTAGTGTTCGCTCTGGACAGAGCTCTAGGGCCTCTGGTGAGCAGCCAACAAAGAAAAAACTGAAATTGGGAAAAAAGCAATATAAAGATGATTTTTTGATGTGTGGATGTGTTAATTTTGCCAATGCAAATCACGATGCAAAACCATTGTGTGTTATATTCAGGGAAGTACCCTTAAAACCCTCAAAACCTCAAAGGCATTTGAAGACTAATCAAACCTCTTGATTTGTTTCAAAGGATGCAGTGAGAACCTAAATCGTCAGCTGAAGTCCTTAGCAGAAATCTAACATTAAATGACAAAGCAAGTGAGATTGTGAGGACCAAGCAGGCTCGGCTGTCGCATTAAAAATAAGAAATAATGGTGGGTCCCGAAGGTCGGTCGGCTGGGTCCTGAAGGTCGGCCATTTGGTAAAAGTGCGTCCCGGGAAAAAGTTGTAAAATGCTGGTGTAGGCTGCCTTCGCCTTTTGAGAGCTGACTGGCGGTGATTGGCTTCATTCTGCATCACAAACCAGCTGTCCAGCCAACTGAGCTAACAATAAATAAATCACAGCTACACTGAGCATGTCTGAGATATCGAACAGGTATCTGTTGACCTGCAGAGATATATATATATATATTGACTTTGTTATCATTACAACAAATGCAGTGCAATCTCTGGTTGAGATCTTTGCTGGTGTTATGCTTCTTGAAAGAATGCTCGAAGTCGTCTTTAGGTTAAGGATGATTTATTGTGTCCCACAATAAATTACAGATTACACTTGAGAAAAGGCTGCTCTTCAATGTTCTGCAACTAGGCCCCAAACAGACTAGCACCCTTCAGTTTCTTGCACCTCGTGCCACTCCAACCCCTCCGGCTTCAAGTGCGGAGGCCGGCCTTCGGCGTTCCTTTTATGGGTGTCCCCGCGCTGCCCCCTGGTGACTCAGGCGAGGATCACCACATCCCCCTTCTTCACTTTTTTTTTTTTTTTTTCGTAGTTGCAGAGCTGTAGTAAAACACAAAGGTAAAGAGTTAGGTTTATATATATATATACACAGAACAGGGCAGGGCGATGCATTTGTCAGTCCATGTTCACAGGTTCAGACGGTCAGGTGCACGTCTGATCCGTGTAGACCTCCTGAGTGGGCTTGGAGATCCAGGGTCGTTTGTGTCCGTGCGGACATCTGCTGCTGGGGTGTCAGGAAGATGTATGACCGTGTCCTGTGGATCCAGTGTGTCCTGCAGATCGAGTGTCGGAAGGACCCGTGGACGAGGTGTGACCTTCAGAAGGTCTCGCCGATTTCGTCGAACCATTGTTCCATCATCCGACTGCACGACGTAGGACCGTGGCGATGTTAGGCGGAGGACCACCGCCATTTTGGACCAACCCCCAGCTGGGTTTCGCAGCCTCACTGTGTCGCCGATGGCCAACGGTGGCAGTACCTTGGCCTGCTTGTCATAGTGCTGCTTTTGCGCTTGGCGCTGTTGACGCATTTGATCCAGGACAGGCGAGTGATCAGGATTGGTGAAGTGTAGCGCTGGTAAAGTTGTCCGCACATCCCTGTTGAAAAGCATCTGAGCTGGTGACAGTCCCGAGCTCAAAGGTGACGAACGGTACGATAGGAGGGCCAAGTGTACGTCAGATTTTGAGTCCGCAGCCTTGCTGATGAGTTGCTTGACTATGTGGACACCTTTCTCCACCCTGCCATTCGATTGCGGAAAGTGGGGACTCGACGTTATGTGCTGGAAATTGTAAATCTTGGCGAAGTCCGTCCACTCCCAGCTGGCAAAACAAGGACCATTGTCGGACATGACCGTCCGTGGGATGCCATGCCTGGAGAAAGTTTCTTTGCAGGCCTTGATGATGGCTGCTGCTGTGAGATCCGGGAGTTGCAGGACTTCCGGGAAGTTGGAGAAGTAGTCAATGATCAGGACATAGTTGCGGCCCATGGAGTGGAACAAATCAATGCCCACTTTGTCCCATGGTGACGTGGCCATCTCATGCTGCTGCAGTGGCTCCTTGCATTGTGCCGGTCGATGTCTTTGGCACGTGTCACAGGAGAGCACCATGTTGGTGATGTCCTCGTTAATCCCTGGCCAGTAAACAGATTGGCGCGCTCTCCTTTTGCATTTTTCGGCACCAAGGTGCCCTTCGTGAATCCTGTGGAGGATGTCCGCCCGGAGAGCCATTGGAATGACGATCCTGTCGTTCCGCAGTATAATGCCATCGACCACGGATAGTTCAGTCTTGACATTCTGGAACTGTGGGCACCGCCCCTTTGGCCAGCCATGCTGCAGGTTGTGTAGGACTTGAAGGAGGGTGGCGTCCTCCTGTGTCGCCTGACGAATTTGCTGCAGCTTCTCGTCCGTTGCCGGGAGCGTCTCCTTGCACCACTGTGCATGAGCTTCCACATCATTGATGGACGCCAGTGGCGGGTTGTCAGCGTCCATGGCTCGTGATAACGTGTCAGCTATCACAAGGTCCTTGCCAGGGGTGTAGACCAGCGTGAAGTCGTACCTGCGCAACTTCATCATCATGCGCTGTAGGCGCGGCATCATATCATTGAGGTCCTTGTCAATGATATTGACCAGCGGCCTATGATCCGTTTCCACGATGAAAGTGGGGAGACCGTACACATAGTGGTGGAATTTGGTCACTCCTGTTATTAGCCCTAGGCACTCCTTTTCTATCTGTGCATACCTGCACTCTGTGGCGGTCATCGCCCGTGAAGCGTAAGCCACTGGAACCCAGTCCAACTGGTCATCCTGTTGCAGTAGCACAGCACCAATCCCATGTTGACTGGCGTCAATGGAGATCTTGGTAGGTTTCACCGGGTCAAAAAATGCAAGCGTTGGAGCTGCCATCAGCTGGTATCTTAGATCATCCCATTCAGCCTGGTGAGCCTGGGTCCAGGCAAACTCCGTGTCCTTCCTTGTCACGTTCCTCAACGCCTTTGTCCGTGCTGCCAGGTTGGGTATGAATTTACCAAGGAAGTTGACGAATCCCAGGAACCTTAGAACCGCTTTCTTGTCCTGTGGTCGCTGCATGCTCTGAATTGCAGCGATCTTCTCAGCGTCCGGCTTCACCCCGTGCTCTGAGATTGTGTCGCCCAGGAATGTCAGAGAGGACTGTGCGAAAGTGCACTTGGCCCGGTTGAGCTTGAGTCCAAAGTGGTGTATCCTCTGGAAGACTTGCTTCACCCTCGCAATATGGTCTTTCTCCGTCGCCGACCATATGATGATGTCATCCACATAGACACGTACGCCTTCGATGCCTTCTACCATCTGCTCCATGATTCTGTGGAATATTTCGGATGCAGAAATAATGCCGAAGGGCATCCGATTATAGCAGTACCTTCCAAACGGCGTGTTGAAGGTGCATAGCAGGCGGCTGGACTCATCGAGCTGCATTTGCCAGAAACCCTGTGAGGCATCAAGCTTGGTGAAGATGCGAGCTTTTGCCATTTCGCTCGTGATTTCCTCGCGCTTGGGGATCGGGTAGTGTTCCCTGCGAATGTTCTTATTCAGGTCTTTGGGATCTAGACAGATCCGAAGTTCACCAGACGGCTTCTTGACGCACACCAGCGAGCTGACCCAGTCGGTCGGCTGTGTGACTCTTGAGATGACGCCTTGAGTCTGGAGACGCTGAAGTTCGGCTTTTAGCTTGTCCCGCAATGGAGCCGGGACCCTCCGTGGGGCATGAACAACCGGTATGGCTGTCTCTTTGAGCAAGATTCTGTACGTGTAGGGCAGTGTACCCATGCCCGAGAAAACGTCGGGGTAGTCGGTGAGTAGCAGCTGTATGTCCTCGTAAATGCGTGATGATGCAGCCGTGTGCATGAAAATCCGCTGAATGAGCTGCAAATCCTTGCAGGCTTGAGCGCCGAGCAGCGAGGACCTGTTGTCTTCCACAATCTCAAAGCGTAGGCCTGTTACGACAGTTTTGTTGGCAACTTGTAGGTGGCAGGATCCCTTGGAGATGATCGGGTTGCCGTTGTAGTCAGTGAGCTTGCATGCTGCAGGTAACACCTCGTGCGTCCCTGGGACCGATGCGAGATCTTTGCTCGTTAGCAAGTTTGCTGAGGCTCCCGTGTCCAGTTTGAACGTGATGGGGAAGTCCTGTACGTGCACCGTGGCAGTCCATTCACTTGCAGAGTTGATGGCATGCACGTGTCGAGGTTGTGTCGTCAGCGCCTGTGGTCCCGCTGTGGCATTAATAATGCCAATGCTGTACGTGTGCTCCCAGGAGTTGAATTCTTCATGGTCGGAAAAATTGTCGTCGGGAGCCTGAGTGTTCGTGACATCAACTGTGCGGACTTTCAGGTTGCCATGCCGTTGAGTGGACGAGTGAAATTTAGCTGTGGATTGACATTGGGAGGCGAAGTGATTCATTTTTGAACACTTTCTGCACCTTTTTCCTTGGGCAGGACATTGCCCTTTTAAGTGGGAGGAGCCGCAGTAATGACACGTCATGACGTCATGCGTATGCTGCGTTCGCGCATGCGCATTGCGGTTTTCAGACCAGGGCCGGTATTGCGAGTAGTGCGCATGCGCGGACCGATCACTTCCGGGATCGCGTCTTTCAGGACGGTGCGCATGCGCAGACGGGCCAGAGAACGGAAGAGACGGCCTGGAAAACGGAAGAGACGACCTGTGAGGGGAATTCACCATCTTTATATCGTCCTCGTGGTGGATGTTTTGTAAGGAATGTTTTTCAAATAGCTCCTGTACCTGCTGCATTTTCTGCTCCTGTAACAAGCATTTTTCTATGGTAGTTTTTAGTGTTAAATCGTTTTGCAGTAATAGTGAGTCTCTTAGTTTTTTGTCAGCAAGACCATAGATTAGCTGATCTCTGATGAGTGAGTTTGTTAAATCACCAAAGTTGCAGCCTTGTGCCAGCAAGCGTAACTCTGTGACCAAGTGGGTGATAGTCTCCCCTTGTTTTTGGAGTCTGTGACGGAGGGTGAATCTTTCAATGATTTCATTGGATTGAGACTTATAGTGTTCATCCAATTTTGCCATTATCACTTGAAACTTAGTTTTGTCTTCAGTATCCGCATATGTGAACGAGTTATATGTGTCTACCAGTTGCTGGCCACACGATGTGATTAAAAGTGCAATTTTCTTTCCATCGGTGGCTGTATGTAAGTCCTGAGCTAACAAGTACATTTCAAATTGTTGTTTGAACATTTTCCAATTATAATTTAAATTACCTGTAGCTCTCATTGGCGCTGGAAGTACCGTGTGTTCCATTGTTGCAGAAAGTCGTCTGAAGTTGAGAGGCTGCAAAGTCTGGTGGCCTGCCTGTTGCTGGTGTTTCTTCTTTGTCTGCTGTCTTTTTCTTTCTTTGTCTTGCTGGTAGCGCTGGTTCCCTCTGTTCAGAGAATCCACTCCTGTACCATGTTATGCTTCTTGAAAGAATGCTCGAAGTCGTCTTTAGGTTAAGGATGATTTATTATGTCCCACAATAAATTACAGATTACACTTGAGAAAAGGCTGCTCTTCAATGTTCTGCAACTAGGCCCCAAACAGACTAGCACCCTTCAGTTTCTTGCACCTCGTTCCACTCCAACCCCTCCGGCTTCAAGTGCGGAGGCCGGCCTTCGGCGTTCCTTTTATGGGTGTCCCCGCGCTGCCCCCTGGTGACTCAGGCGAGGATCACCACAGCTGGGATTGTATTTCCTGACAGCACTTATCAGTTAAAGCAACACAGATACCCCCCCGAAAACACAGCCACCACACCCCTCAAAATATGACCAACCCCCCCCCCCCCCCCCCCCCCGCCCCAAACCTTTTATAAGGTCTAACTACTATAATTTAGGGCCAAAATGGCAAAAAGAAAAGTTTTTTTTTGGTGAAATGAAGAACTGCTACATTTATTTACATGTAGCAGGAGTTAATCCGGCATCCGCCACCTATACTGGTTTGATGCCCGGTGTCTCAACGAACACAAGTAACTGATGGAAAAACAAAAAAAGGGAGGTACTCCAAAACAACGAGCGGAGCGCAGCCCAAAAGAATGAGAATGAAAAACGAAAACTTGACAAAACCCGTCAAATCAAAGTGTGTGATTCGGGGTCGTTAAGGCAGTCCAACCCTACTGCTCCCACCGAGCACGGAAGGCTTTGAGTGCGCCCATAGAAACCGCATGATCCCGCTCCATTGACACCTGACCGCGGACGAGGCAGCGGAAGATGGGCAGACAGTCAGGCCAGACGACCCCCTTGGCTGCCTGGACATAAAAATGGCAAGTTTGGCCAGGCCCAGGAGCAGGTTCACGAGGAGGTCCTCCGCCTTCCCCGCCCCCCTTCGCACCGGATGTCCGTAGATCAGGAGCATGTGTCTGAAGTGCAACAAAAACCTCAACAACAATGTTGTCAAGAAATCAAAGAGGGAGTGCAGCCTGGGACAAACAACATAGATGTGCTCCACGGTCTCCACCAGGCTGCAAAAGTGGCAGGTCTCTGGCGAGGCCGTGAAGCGGTGCAATCTGTGGTTAGACGGCACCGCCATATGCAGCACCCTCCCCCCCCCACTAAACACGGTCGTCCCCACTCAAACATGGCCACCCCCCCCCATACACGGCCAACCTCCTTAAACACGGGAATCCACCTAAAAACAGCCATGTTCTCCCAAACACGGATACTCTCCAAACATGGCTACCCTCACTCAAATCACCGTTACTCACATCGATCCGGGGGGGTGCACATTCACCTACGTCCCAGGGGACATAACATTCCTCCTCAACTCCCCAAGTCCAGGGAAATGCCCACATCCTGCGGCCGATCCGCCTGCCGCGCAGTCTGTTCTGCCCGGTGTCGGCGTTGCGACCATGAGGCGGTTGGCCCAGGAGGCGGGCGCGTGCTGCCTGGTTGGTGAGCTGTGCTCCGCGCGCCTAGCATGCGCCCAGGATGGGGGCTGGCAGCGCTGGAGAGGGAAGAGGAGCGGCACGAGAACCGGCATTGTTGTCGACATCCGTGAACCTGTGTCTTCCCGCCACTGGACATCCATGTCGGAGGCCAAGTCGGGGTCCGAGAAACAAAATCGGGAATCTCGGCTGTCAATGGGGGGGGGGGGGGGGGGGGGGTGGTACTGGGCGATGGCGGCTGGTGCTGGCAATTCTTGGAGGCGGCCACGCATGTGATCCACATGGCGGTTAGATTCCTGGCTCAATGCCCTTCCAGAGTAAGATACTGGCCCTGTTTGGCGTAGCACGTTTCCCGCGATCCACGAGACTCCATCTCTGAAATTCTGGCCGTTGTTGGCATCCGCCGGAGTGAAACTGCGGAGTGGCCTCCGACATCCCGTGTCGGTTTTGGACCGCTCTCAAACCTGCTGAACCTTCTTCCCGATGTCGGGAATGAGCCTGATGTGGAGATGCCGATGTTGGACTGGGGTGAGCACAGTAAGAAGACTTGCAACACCGGGTTAAAGTCCAACATGTTTGTTTCAAGCACAAGCTTTAGGAGCTCTGCTCCTTCCTCAGGTGAGCAAGCCTGGCAGCGCCCGGAGGCGTCTACCCATGAGTAGCTCGGCCGGTGCCACCCCCATGTTCGCATGCAGTGTGGTACTGTACCTGAACATGAAATGAGCCAATCGGGTTTCCCAGGTTCGGTTGGTCAGCTTCGTCATCGCCCCCTTAATGGACGGGCAGTCCATCAGAGGCCAGATGATGTGCGGCAGTCCGCAGGCGGTGGATTCCGTTCACCGCCACGAATGCCTCGAACTCTGCACTGGTGAAAGTGGCTCCATTGCCAGAGACCAGTACCTCAGAGATACCATTTGTGCTGAAGGTGTAGCACAGGCGGTCCACAGTCGCCCTTGTGGTTGTTGCCTGCATGCTGTGGATGTTGAGCCACTTTGAGTGTGCATCTACAGTGATCAAGAACATCAATCCCTGAAAAGGACCGGCAAAGTCTACCCGGCCATTCCCAAGGGTGCAACAGCGCTACTGGTGGAGCTTTCTGGTGTTCCTGGAATTACCAGCGTCGTTGTGCCATCTTCGCTATATCTGTATCGATGCCGGCCACCAGACGTATCTGTGGCCGAGTATCTTCACCTTGGACATCTCTGGCTGTCCATTATGGAGGTCCTATAGTGAGGTGGCTTACCTACGTTCCGGGTTGACCCCCCTGGTCCCCCAAAGGAGAATGCTTTCCTCCACGCCAAGCTCTTGAATTTTGACGGTTTAGGCCTTCAATCAGATAACGCCCTGTGCTGGGTCCCATACAGCACCATGTGGTGGATCCGGGACATCTGTGGGGCTGTCTGTGACCAACCCTTTATTCGGGCTGCCGTCATGGGCAACGAGTCTATCAAGTGACATGCAACCACTACCTCCTCTGCGGAGGGGGTGATGTTGGCCTTGTGCGGAGGGGGAGACGGTTAAACGCATCCGTATGTGGGATCATCAAGCCGGGGCGGTGTTCCAATGCCCCCAGTAATAGGCCCCAACACTGGATCCCGGCAGACGTGATCGGGGAAATTACTCAGTTTTCTTTGAACATGCCCAATAACGGTTTGTGGTCAGTGCAGACCACGTAAGTGTGTCCGTAAACGTATTAATGGAACTTACAGGGCTGGTTTAGCTCAGTGGGCTAGACAGCTGGTTTGTGATGCAGAAGAAGGCCAGCAGTACGGGTTCAATTCCCTTACCAGCTGAAAATTCTGAATTCTTCCTCTGTGTACCCGAACAGGTGCCGGAATGTGGCAACTAGGGGCTTTTCACAGTAACTTCATTGCAGTGTTAATGCAAGTCCACTTGTGATAATAAAGATTATTTACATTTTACAGACTCTAAAGATTGATGCTACCCCTTCCTTTTCACTCCTTGCGCTCAGCATCGACGAGTGTGCGGGATGCGAATGCGATCAGTCATTCTGACCCATTGGTCCTGCGGTGGGCAAGGACCGTGCCCACACCATGAGGGAATGCTTCATATGTCAACAGCAGCGGCTTGGCGGGGGCGAACTGCTTTAGTAGTTTCGAGGTTGACAGTTGACCTTTCACCACATTGAATGCCCTCTATTGAGACAGTGTCCAGCCCCAAGGTTGACCCTTCTTTAGTAAGAGGTGGAGGGGGCTAAGGGGGGTTGCCTGGTCCGGGATGAAATTCCCGTAATAATTCACCAATCTGAGGAAAGAGCATAGGTTCTGTCTGGCTGGGAGAGGGGCCTGTTTTATTGCCCGCACCTTGTCCTCTACAGGGTGAAACCCATTCTGGTCGACTCAGTACTCCAAATAAGTGAACCCAGTCATGAATAACACATTTTCCTCGCCGGAGACGGATGCCCGCCTGCTCAAAACACCAGAGGACCTCAGCCAGGTTTGCCAGATGTTCCTGGTCGGACACTCCGATGATGAGGACATTGTCCAAGTAGACAGCCTCCCAGGGTAACCCCCGCAGGATGTTCTCCATCACATGCTTGAAAATAATGCATGTGGAGGAGACCCCAAAAGGCAGCCGGGTATATTCATAGAAAGCCCTGTGAGTGTTCACGGTGATGAAACGGCAGGAGTCTGGATCCAGTATTAACTGTAGATATGCATGACTCATGTCCAGTTTTGTGAACATTCATCCTCTGCTCAACTTTGCATAGGAGTCCTCAATGGGGGAATGGCGGGGGATTGGGTATTGGTCTAAACAGAAAATGCGGTTCACTGTCATCTTATAGGCCCCACAGAGATGCACGGAATCATCTGGTTTGAGTACTGTCATAACCGGGGAGGCCCGGCTGTATGGGGAAGATGATCCCTAAATGTTCGAGCCGGTCCGATTCGGCATCGACTTTTGCCACAATGCGTAGGAGACTGGGCGGGCATGGAAATAACAAGACAGTACACTGACTCGGGGCACGCCTTCTAAGACCTTGGGGAATCTGGCCAGGACCTCCTCGGGACCGTGCGGGTACTGAAGTTAAAAACTCACCACTATTCTTAGAATTCCCCCTATACCAAAAAGGGCTGACATTCTAAATGGTGAACATGGATTCTCACTCCCTGACTCCTGGGCAGGCTTGGTTGGGTGCTATTCAGGTCAAACTATGTTTTCAAGTAATCCCCCGGTATAACCCATACCTTTATAGAAGAATTTTACCTACTTACCACATAGTAGCATCAATATCCGGGGTCCTACATTGCTGAGTAAGTAAAATGGGCTTTGTAATAACCACTGTTTCAGGTTAAAACTTATTTTAAGTTTATAAAGTTATTTTTTTATTATATTTTTTCTTTTAAAAGATGCAATCACTGTCTTTACAGAAAAGTAAAAAGATCTTGCTTCTGGATTCTCCTAGTTGGCTGAACAGATCTTCAGGTCCACCTTGACAATCACTCTTCTTTAACGTTTGGTCTTCCTCAGATGGATTCGCTGTTCTGCTCGGTTGCTATGCTCTATCTTTCCCATGTACCGAGCTGTGAGAGCTGACTCTGAGTTGACAATTGTTCCTTCACTGCTTCTCTCTGCCTACCGTCCCCTTTCTCAGGGTTTCTATCTCCCTTCTAGCAGTTATTAAGTTTTTATGACTTTATTGTAAAGTAGCTTTTATTTCACTTGGATTGTAAAAGGTATCTTTAATCTGAATTTTTCTGACACAACTAAGTATTCATTTTGAGCATGACCTCATCTCATAGATCTCTGATTACATTGTTTCCTTTGTGATGTTCAAAAATGCTTTGATTTCAAAGGGGTGTTACTTTTTGTTCCTGTCATTTCTATAGTTTTATTATTATCGAATTGTGTCCCCAGCTCATAATTTTGACTTTGATTTGGGTCTAATTTGTGTTCTCGTAGACATGTTGTCTCCAGCTTTCTTTAATTTACCTGGTGTCAGCAGAATTTCACATTGATACATTTGTCAACTAATTCAAATGAACTTCATCCATTATTTTCCATCTGCTTACTTAACGTCAATGAAGGCGTGAAATATTGCTTTTAGCCTTACACTAAAGATTCAATTCGTGGTGAGTTAAAAGACTTGCTCACATTTAAACATTTGTCACCTAATTCAGCTGAAAACCTTATTCACTCTTTTCCATCTGCTTACCTAACTTCAAAAGGAGGGGCGAAACATTGCTTTTAGCTGTATACTAAAATTAACTTGATTGTGTCTTGAAAGACCTGGGTTGGAATTCTCCAACACCCCAGGGCCCCGATAGCGGGCCAGCGTCAATCCCGCCCCCGCTGTGTCCCGAATTCGCCGCCCCCTGAGATTCGGCGGGGGCGGGAATTGCGCCGCACCGGTCGGCGGGCCGCACCGGTCGGCGGGCCCACCGCGGCGATTCTCCAGCCCATGATGAGCCAACGTCCCGCCGCTGACAGACCTTTCACGCCGGCGTGGTTTAAACCACCTCTGGTACGGGCGGGATTTGCGGCGCAGGCAGGCTCCGGGGTCCTGGGGGGGACGCGGGGCGATCTGACCCCGGGGGTGCCCCCACGGTGGCCTGGCCCGCGATCGGGGCCTGTGCCGTGGGGGCACTCTTTTTCTCCCACCCCGCCATGGCCTTCACCATGGCGGGGGCGGAAGAGACCCACCCTCCCCAGCGCATGCGCCGGTATGACGTCAGCAGCTGCTGACGCACCAGTGCATGCGCGTCTGCCAGCCGGCGAAGGCCTTTCGGCCCCGGCTGGCGGGGCAAGAGCCACATCCGGCGCGGGCCTAGTCCCTAAAGGTGCGGAGAATTCCGCACGTTTGGGAAGGCCCGACGCTGGAGTGGTTCATGCCACTCTGTCCCGCCGGGACCCCCCTGCCCCGCTGGGTAGGAGAGACACTATTTTGGACATGAATGGCAATTTAGCATTAGGCCACACTTGGAGTATAGTGTTCCATTCTGGTCGTCACACTACCAGCAGGATGTGGAGGCTTTAGAGAGGGTGCAGAAGAGATTTACCAGGAAGTTGCTTGGTATGGAGGAAATTAGCTATGAGGAGAGGTTGAATAAACTTGGTTTGTTCTCACTGGAACGACGGAGGTTGAGGGGCGACCTGATAGAGGTCTACAAGATTATGAGTGGCATGGACAGAGTGGATAGTCAGAGACTTTTTCCCAGGGTAGAGGGTCAATTACTGGAGGGCATAGGTTTAAGGTGAGAGGGGCAAGGTTTAGAGGAGGTGTACAAGGCAAGTTTTTTACACAGTGGGTGCCTGGAACTCGCTGCCGGAGGAGGTGGTGGAAGAAGGTATGATAGTGACGTTTAAGGAGTATCTTGACAAATACATGAATTGGATGGGAATAGAGGGATACGGCGCCTGGAAGTGTCAAAGATTTTAGTTCAGACGGGCAGCATTTTCGGCAGGGGCTTGGAGGGCCGAAGGGCCTGTTCCTGTGCTGTACTTTTCTTTGTTCATTTTTCTTTGTTCTTTGCTTCCAAATGCACTTCATAATGTTATTCTCCTCCCTCCTGCAACTCTTACTGGTGCTCTCCTTCCCAAACCCTCCATCTCAGCTCACACTAGCAGGTCCCTGCTCCCCTCTCCCACTGTCCTTAATGTCCCCCATACCCCTGTCAGGTATTTGGGACCAATGTATATTTACAATGTAGATTTGGATGAATCATCATGTAGAGCAGGGCCCAGCGTAGTGTGGTGGAGGAGGTCTTTGTGCCACCGGCGAAGAGGTTCAAAATTGTCCCGATCATTTTGGATTCCAGGAAACTTGTGTCGGGGACGTGCTTCATCTAAATTAAAAAGGACATCAGTGATAGTTTATACAATATAGAATGAGACCACAGTGAACAAGGCCATGCAGGCCATTATATGTTGCCTGCACTAGTCACATTCCTGCTCTTTGCCCAGAGCTCTGCAAATAATTTCCCTTCAGCTATTTATCAAATTCCCCTTTGAAAGTAATCACCTGGCAGAATTTAATCGTCCCCTAATGGTAGGTTTGTTCGTGGTGGGTGGTGGGATGAGGCCATTAAATAACCCAGTGACCTTCCCAACACCCTCCCGACCACAATTTTGGGATCGTGGGGATGCTGTGGTGACTGAGACCTTGGGAGGCCTGCCCACACCCGTCCCATTTGTGGCCCTTAAGTGGTCAATTATTGGCTGAGAGGCAGCCAGCATTGGCGAGGGTGTGTTCCGCACCAACTTTGTTTTTTATGTTTATTCTTTTATTGGGCGTGGGCATCACTGGTTGGCCAGCATTTGTTGCCCATGCTTAGTTGCTCTTGAGAAGGGCAGGAAATCCTGTCACCCGTTAGATTCTGCTCAATGAACCTGTTTCACGCAATGCACAAGATGAGGAGAATTTTTTTTCTCCAAACCAGAGGTCTGTGGAAGCTTAGCTATGGAGTATGTTTACAGCCAAGATGGACAGATTTCTTCTGGTGGATGCAGAACTGGCTAGGTCATAGAAGGCAGAGAGTAGCAATGGAAGAGTGCTTTTCTAATTGGAGGGCTGTTACTAATGGTGTTCCGCAGGAATCAGTGCTGGGACCTTTGCTGTTCGTAATATATATAAATGATTGGGAGGAAAATGTAACTGGTCTGATTAGTAAGTTTTCAGACGACACAAAGATTGGTGGAATTGCTGATAGCGATGAGGACTGTCAGGGGATACAGCAGGATTTAGATCATTTGGAGACTTGGGCGGAGAGATGGCAGATGGAGTTTAATCCGGACAAATGTGAGGTAATGCATTTTGGAAGGTCTAATGCAGGTAGGGAATATACAGTGAATGGTAGAACCCTGAAGAGTATTGAAAGTCAGAGAGATCTAGGTGTACAGGTCCACAGGTCACTGAAAGGGGCAACACAGGTGGAGAAGGTAGTCAAGAAGGCATACGTCATGCTTGCCTTCATTGGCCGGAGGATTGAGTATAAGAATTGGCAAGTCATGTTGCAGCTGTATAGAACCTTAGTTAGGCTACACTTGGAGTATAGTGTTCAATTCTGGTTGTCACACTACCAGAAGGATGTGGAAGCTTTAGAGAGGGTGCAGAAGAGATTTTCCTTGTATGGAGGGCATTAGCTATGAGGAGCGGTTGAATAAACTCGGTTTGTTCTCACTGGAACGACGGAGGTTGAGGGGCGACCTGATAGAGGTCGACAAAAATATGAGGGGCATAGACAGAGTGGATAGTCAGTGGCTTTTCACCAAGGTAAAGGGGTCAATTACTAGGGGGCATAGGTTTAAGGTGCGAGGGGCAAGGTTTAGAGTGGATGTACGAGGCAAGTTTTTTTACACAGAGGGTAGTGGGTGCCTGGAACTTGCTGCCGGAGGAGGTGGTCGAAGCAGGGATGATAGTGACATTTAAGGGGCATCTTAAGGGTCGGCTGGGGAGCCTATATGATCCGTGGCACGAATTTCAAAGTTGACTGTCAGCGGTGTGCGTAGCTGCATGGCTGCTTTGCCAGCTGCAGCAATGGTATTCCGTGTCTGTCTACCCCTACCCCACAGCCCACCTCCTGCCACCCCCTTGTAACACGCCCCGGCCCTGGCAGAAGCCCCCCGGCCTGCGGCACAACTGTCAGAAAGCTATGGCGCTATCGGACACTTCCTATACCCCTCTCTCTCCCTCAGAAGCCGCCAGGCTGGTTTCTCGATTTTTAAAAGCACAAGTGAACCACGCCGTCAGGAACTAGACCCATCGGAAGTGGAGAATCACGGACGCCCCGGAGGATACTAGGTCAAGCCCGGTAATGATAACCAAACGGTGTCTACTGTACATGCGTTCTGGAATGCACTGATGCCCCTGTCGAGGTGCTGGACCATTTTGATTTGCTGTCAAACCGGCTCCTGCCGCGATTTTGGCATTGGAACTGATTCTCCATCCAATCGCCCTTGCTGATTTTGGCGTTGGCTGACGGAGAATCCCGCCCAATGTGTTTGATCACACTGGGGTGTGGGTTTGAAACTACTCACCGAGAGTACGAAGGTCTCACACATGCCAGATGACAGGTGTGCTGCTGCTGGTCCAGTTCTCCCCAAGTTTATTCAACATTTTCTGTAAGATTTCCCTGAGCTTTGAAGGGTTAAGAGGTCTGACATGCCCCTTCAGTTCTTCCATGTCTTAATACACTGCCCAGTGTGGCACTGAAGATTGGAAATGTAATTAGTGGGGAGTGGTAGCTTGGTGTTAATATCAGTGGACTAGCGAGATAGACATTTTTTAATATAAATTGAGAATACCCAATTATTTCTGTTCCAATTAAGGGGTAATTTAGCGGGGCCAATCCACTCACCTGCACACCTTTGGGCTGTGGTGGTGAGACCCACACAGACACAGGGAGAATGTGCAAACTCCACCCGGACAGTGACCCAGGGCCAGGGTCAAACCTGGGTCCTCAGCAGCGTGAGACAGCAGTGCTAACCACTTCATAGACTTAATACTCTAGAGACACTTTTTCAAATACCACCCAGGGGAGTTTGAATTCAATTATTTAATTAAACCTGGAATAATAATTAACCACTGGACTTTTGTACAAACCCACTTTGTCCATTAAGGCCCATCAGGGGTGTTGATCTCCGCATTCAGCTTGGCCTACAGTGACTCCTGATGCACAGCACTAAAGTTGAATCTGAACAGCCCTGTGAAATTCCCTTGCAAACCACTCAGTTGTACCAGACCACTCTAAAATCAAGTGAAGAGAGCACTCAGTAGACTGCATACCTCCGCCACCCAGTTACATCAACCTTTTTAGAATTCTGCAGCTCTTCCCAGAGCCATTTGCCTATCTGGCTGTAGCTCTGTCTAGAGATGAAGAAGCAGAGGTGAGATGAGAGTGACTGGCAAAGACTTCAAGGCAGCATTTGACCGAATATGGCATCAAAGAGCCCGAGCTAAACTGGAGTCAATAGGAATCAGGGGAAAACTCTCTGCTGGTTGGAGTCACACTTGGAACAAAAGAAAATGGTGTGGTGGTTGGAGGTCAATCATCTCAGCTTCAGGACATCCCCACAGGAGTTCCCCAGGGTAGTGTCTTAGTCCTATGCCCAACCATCTTCAGCTGCTTCATCAATGACTTTCATTCCATCATAGGTTGGATGTTAGGATGTTTGCGGAAGATTGCACAAAGTACAGCACCATTCATGACTCTTCAGAAAATGAAGCAGTCCATGACCAAATGCAGCAAGACCTGGACAATATCCAGGCTTGGGCTGACAAGTGGCAAGTTACTTTTGGTACCACACAAGTGCCAGGCAATGATCATCTCCTACAAGAGAGCATCTAACCACCACCTCTTGACATTCAATAGCATTACCATCGCTGAATCCCCCACAATCAACATTCTGGGGGTTACCATTGATCAGACACGGAACTGGAGCAGACACATTAATACTGTGGCTACCAGGGTAGGTTGAAGACTAATAATCCTATGGTGAGTAACCAATCTCCTGACCCCCCCAGAACCTGTCCACCATCTACATGGCACAAGTCAGGATTGTAATGTAATACTCTCCACTTGCCTGGATGAGTGCAACTCTAACACTCAAGAAGCTTGACATCATCCAGGTCAAAACAGCCCGCTTGATTGCTCCCCCTTTCACAAACATTCAAAACCCCCACCATCACCGAACAGTGGCAGCCGTGTGTACCACCCACTGCTGTAACTCACCAACACCCTCCAAACCCAAGACCACTAACATCTAGAAGGACAAGAGCAGCAGATACCTGTGAACTCCAACTTGAGGTTCCCCTCCAAGTCACTCACCAGCCTGACTTGGAAATATATCGCTGCTCCTTCACTGGGGAAACATCCTGCAACTCCCATCCTAACAACACAGGAGTTCAAGAAGGCAACTCACCACCACCTTCCAAACGACAACTCGGGTTGGGCAACGAATTCTAGTCTCACCAGCGACACCCACATCTCATAAATGAATTAAAACAAAATTAAGAGCTTCCACCTCGTAAAGGAGATTTCAGGCCAATCTGCATCCAACAACCTGCTCTGAAAACTCTGCTCACATGTTGACAGCTGTGGAAAATTCCACCAGAGCAGCTTAGGTGATTCACAAAATTCTAAAACAATCTTACATTCTAAGTCAAACAACTCACAAAATTATTTTAAGAAGAGTCAAGTTGCCCTTTCTTCCAATGTTTGGTTGACATCGATCCATTAGTTTTTGAGCTTATATTGTTTACAGACTCACAGGGGTGAAAACATTACCTCTGCTGCAAGAAGAATAAAATAGCAGCTTATTATCTAAATGGTCAGAGATTGCAGAGCTCTGGGGTGGAATTCTCCGACACCCCGCAGGGTCGGGGAATCGCCCGGGGCCGGCGTAAATCCCGCCCCCGCCGTGGCCGGAATTTTCCGCAACCCGGGAATCGGCGGAGCGGGAGCCACTCAGGCGCGGGCCTAGCCCCTAAAGGTGTGGAGAATTCCGCACCTTTGGGGAGGCCTGACACTGGAGTGGTTGGTGCCACTCCGCTACACTGGGACCCCCCGCCCTGCCGGGTAGGAGAGAATTTTGGCCCTGAGGTGCAGAGGGGTCTGGGTGCCGGAGTGTAGGAATCTCAAAAGGCTAGTATAAGATGAAAACTAATAGAATTTATTGTGAGGGGAATTGATTACAAAGGTAGGAAGGTTTTGCTTCAGTTAGACAGGCCATTGGTGGGACCACATCCAAGTACTGTATACAGTATTGGTCTCCTTATTTAAGGATAGATGTAAATGCATGAGAAGCAGTTCAGAGAAGGTTTACTACAATAATACCAGAAATGGGCATGTTGTCTTATGAGGAAAAGTTGGAGGAGTTGAGTATGAGGCGACTTGATAACAAACTTTAAAATCCTGAGGGGTATTGACGAGTGGATGTGGACAGGATATTTCCTCGTGTCGGAGAATCTAGAACAAGGGATCATTGTTTAAAAGTAAGGTGTCACTCATTTAAGATAAAAATGAGAAGAAATGGACTTCCGGTGGCAGCCATGGAGTGAGTGTTCGCATAGAGGGTGGTGTCTGCCTGAGGCATTGCTTTTGGTCCCTTTTACCCAAGTTTCGGTGAGTTTTGGTGGAAACGTTGAACGGAGAGTGGAGGATGAATCAGTTCTCCTCAAGATGAGCATGTCTACGGGGCATCAAACTCAACAGAAGACAGTGAGAGCCCTGACTGAAGGGTTGGGAGAATCAAGTCGCAGCATCAATTGAAAAATTATGGAGGGGGAAAGGTCGTCGTGAACTGGAAAGCTGCCAATGGAGCAGTTGATGAGCTTCATTGAGGACTAATTTCGGCAGCAGTATAAAGAAACATAAAGTGGCTGGTCGAAAGTGATGGAGAGGACATGGTACCTCTCCACGGGACTTTGGAGCGGGTGGCAAAGCACCCAGTAGTACACGGGGCAATAATCCAAGAGGTGGGGAAGGTGATGTCCAACCAGAGCGACCAGATTATGTCGCTGGAAGTGGAGATGGTAATCCTGGGGCACATGTGCAAAATGCTCCAAGAAAAGGTGGAGGACCAGGAAAACAGGTCCCAACGGCAACATCTTCAGATTGTGGACCTACCGAAGGGAGTGGAGGGAACGAGTGTAACTGACTACATCATGAACATGCTGGCGAGGTTCGTGAATGAGAAGGTGCTGGAGAAATCCCCGGAGGTGGATCGGGCCCATAGGTCCTTGAGGTAGAAGCCAAGAGCGGGGGAGCCAGCACGGGCAGTGATTGTGTGGATGCACAAATCCCAGGACAAGGAAAAGATCCTGAGGAGGGCCAGAGCACAGCTGGATTGCGATTGGGAAGGAAATCAAATCCAGATTTATCAGGACATTGGTGCTGAGCTGGCCAACAGACAGGAGGGGTTCAACAAGGCCGAGGCAGTGTTGTACCATCGGCAGATTAGGTTTGGGGTGTTGTACCCGGCCAAACTTTGGTCACTTTTGAGGGCCGGGAATTTTATTTTGGGACACCGGTGGAGGTGAATGACTTTATTAAGGAACCTAAGCTGGGGGGGGGGGATGAATAAGGATCATGGGTGGAAGTTCTATCTCTGTAAAATGTTGTCACATGTTTTTGTTTGCCAATTGGGAAAGATTGTTATGGGGGTGGTTGCACACCCCTTTTTTGTAATTTTGTATTGAAGTTAAATTGCTGCTTTTCTCAGCATGGGGGACCTTCGGTGTTAGCGTATAATGCTTGATTGCATTGTCATGTGGGAGCACCATTAAGAAATGGGTGTTTATCAATGATGTCAGAGTGTGGGTGGAGCTGGGCTGTATGTCAGCTTTTTACTTCTATTTTAGGCTGTTTGCTGCAGGATATGTTTTAGTTTTGTTTTCAGAGCTGGAGAGCTACAGTCACAGCCAGAAGGTGTATTAGTCTCTCGCTCGTTAATCTAAAAACTGTAAATCAATGCATTGGTGATTTAAAACTAATAACTGCTCTCACTAGTGACTTTAAGCTGATGTCCTTCTGTTTAAAGGTTCTTTTAAAGTCTTATGGATGTTAAAAGGACAGCTTAAGGATTACTTAGTGTTGCATTCTGTGAGCATTGTATTTTAATTAATGGTTGCTAAGATGTTCACTGTATGTTTAGAAAAGTAAATGTGACTTCATAGAATAAACATCCTTATGCTTTAAAAATACTTTTCCATTTCTGCTGTACCACAACTGCAGAGTGGGCCATGTTTTCCCCATACCACAATCTATTAAAAGTTGTGGGTCAGGTTCTCTAAACCCTGACCAATAACAAATTAGGGGCTCGTCCCGGATAAAAGTCTATCTATTGGATTGGCTTAGTGAACTTAAAGACAGTGAGGGGTGAGCATATTGTGGGTGCTTTTCAGGTGTAGTATTTCAGCTTAAGTGGGGAGTGTGTTGTGGACAATGGCTCATTCAGAGGCTCTGAAGTTTTTGGGGGTGGAGACTGTCACATGCAGTACCTTATGGACAGAGACTAAAAGCAGAATGTTAGATTTGGCAAAAACATTGCAGTAAACATTACCCGACAAAATGCGAAAAGGCGGTGGGTAAGCATTTATAGTTGCCTGAGATACAGTTGGACTCATTGGAAATGGCAAAAATTCAGTTACAATTTAAACAAATGGAACATGAGAAAGAATTAAAGCTGCTTGAATACGAAAGAGAACAAAAAGACAGAGAGAGAGAGGAAAAAGAAAGAGAGAAGAAAAACAATAGGAGAGAGAAGAAAGGAGAAAAGAAAGAATAGCTCCTGCAGAACAAAAAGAAAGAGAAAGGTAGGTACAGATCAGGGAAAAAGATAAAGAGAGAGAGTTTGAACTTCAGAAAATGGCCATGAAACATGATAGTCAGTTAAAATTGGCAGACGTAAAGGGAAACATACGGTTGGATGATAGTGATGAGGACAGTGAGAAAGAGCGTCAAAGTTGAAGGCTTAGTGGGGATCTATTTAAATATGTCCAAGCATTGCCAAGGTTTGACGAGGAGGATGTAGAAGACTTTTTCTTTTCATTTGAGAAGGTGGCCAAACAAATGAAATGGCCACAGGACATGTGCGATTACTGATTCAAACCAAGCTGATAGGTAGGGCGAGTGAAGTGTTTGCATCACTACCAGAGGAGGTATCTGCGACATATGAGTATTTCAAAATTTAAGGAAAGAATTTGGTCAAACATACATGGAGTTTGAAAGGCTCAAAGAGAGTAATTTTGATAGGTGGATAAGTTCTTTGAAAATGAACCAAACATATGAAGCTCTCAGAGAAATTATACTTTTGGAGGAGTTTAAAAATTCAATTCCTGATGTAGTGAAAACTCATGTAGAAGAGCAGAGGGTTAAAACTGCGAGATTAGCAGCAGAAATAGCAGATGATTATGAATGAGTTCATAAATCAAAGTTTAGTTTCTGACATCAGTTTCAGCCTGTGAGGGATAGAAACTGGGGACATGAGAAATAGTCAAGTGGTAAAGGTGATCTAATGGGAGATAAAAAGGAGAGTGTACCTCAGATTTAAAAAGAAATCCAGGAGGGTGGAAGAGACATGAAAAGTTTAAAATGTTTTCACTGTAATATACGAGGCCATGTAAAGTCATAGTGTTGGTGGTGGAAGAAAAGCACTGGGAAGGCTGATATGGTAAAACAGGATACGACAGTGGGGTTTGTTAAAGTGGTAAAGGAAAGCCCAAGTGAAGTGAAGGAGGTGCGAAAGGTTGTACAGCCTGATCAAGAGGTGATTGATAAGAAGGTGCCAGATGTCTTTAAATAATTTACTTGTGTGGGTACAGTTTACTCATGTGTATCAGGAGGAGCGGGTAAAGAATCACAATTTTAAGAGATACGGGAGCTAGTCAATCGTTAATAGTAAGAGATGAGGAATTGTGTAGTTTGGGAAGAATGTTGCCAAAAAAGGTGGTAATATGTGGAATTCAGGGTGAGAGGAGTAGTGTTCCATTATATAAGGTAAGGTTAGAAAGTCCAATGAAGAGTGGTGAAGTGGTAGTAGGAGTAATAGAGAAACGATCTTGTCCAGGAATACAGTTTATCTTGGGTAATGATATAGCTGGATCGCAGGTGGGAGTGATGCCTCCTGTGGTTGATAAGCCAGTGGAAAATCAGACAACTGAAGTGTTGAAGAAAGAATATCCTGGGATTTTTCCGGATTGTGTAGTAACAAGGTCGCAAAGTCACAGGTTAAGACAAGAGGAGAAATCAAAGAGTGAAGATAAAGTTGAAGTGCAATTATCAGAAACGATTTTTGATCAGATAGTTGAAAAATAACAAGAACAGGTGGAGGATGAGGCGGATATTTTTATTTCAGGAAAATTGGCAAAAGAAGAGTTACAACAGAAAGATGTGTAAATAAAGCGGGTGTATCAGAAAGCAAACACGGAAGAGGAATCTGCGTGTATACCAGAGTGTTATTACTGTAAAAGTGATGTCTTGATGAGAAAATGGAGACCTTTACATATGCATGCGGATGAAAAGTGGGCAGAAGTTCATCAAGTATTATTGTTGGTAGGGTATAGAAAGGAGGTGTTGCAAGTGCACATGAGGTACCAGTGGGAGGTCATTTGGGAATAAGGAAATCTCAAGCTAAAATACAAAAACATTTTTATTGGCCTTGACTACATAAAGATGCAGTTAAATTTTGTCAATCATGTCACACATGTCAAGTGATAGGGAAACCTCAAGCAGTAATAAAATAAGGACCCTTAATACCCATTCCAGCACTTGAGGAACCTTTTACAAGGGTCCTAATTGATTGTGTCGGACCGCTTCCTGAAACGTAAAGTGGGAATCAATATCTTTTGACTATAATTGAAGTGTCTACTAGGTTTCCAGAGGCTATTCCAGTACATAATATTACAGCTAAAAAGATTGTGGAGGAGTTACTTAAATTCTTTACGAGATATGGACTACCCACAGAAATACAATCGGATCAAGGATCAAATTTGACCTCAAGGTTATTCAAAGAACTTATGGATAGCTTAGGAATAAAAAAAATTAATCAACTGAGTACCATCCAGAATGGCAGGGAATGTTAGAAAGGTGGCATCAGACATTAAAGACATAGTTGAGGGCTTATTGTCAAGATTATCCAGAGGATTGGGATGAAGGAATTCCATTTGTACTGTTTGCAATTAGGGATGCACCTAATGAGTCAACCAAATTCAGTCCTTTTGAACTAATTTTTATCATGAGGTAAGAGGACCACTTAAATTGATTAAGGAAAATTTGGTGAGTGAGAAATCGGAAGTTATATCATTGGATTATGTGGCAAATTTTAGGGAATGATTTAATCGAGCAGGTGAATTGGCTGGACAATATTTAAAAATTGCACAACACGCGATGAAACGGGTAGTGAACAACAAATCCAAACTTCGTAGTTATGCCTGTGGAGATAAAGTTTTAGTATAGTTACCAGTGGTAGGTGAACCTTTAAATGCAAGGTTTTGTGGACCTTATGAAATTGAAAAGAAATTAAGTGAGGTGAATTATGTGGTAAGAACGCCAGATAGAAGGAAAGCTCACCGAGTGTGTCATGTGAATATGCTAAAAAGGTACTTTGAAAGGGAAGGAGAGAAAAAGGACGAGGTTTTAATGATTCTCAAATAAAGTGACAAATCAAATCCAGATGACTGTAAATTTGACACACCTCAAATTAAATTGGAAAACGAGGATGTTCTTCAAAATTGGGATAAATTGTTGAGTTACCTTCCAGAGGAAAAACAAACTGACCTGAAAGAGTTATTGATATCACATGGGCAGGTTTGTCGAGATAAATTGGGAAGTACTAAAATGGCTGTACATAATGTAGATGTGGGAAATGCTATTCCAATCAAACAACATCCATATAGACTTAACCCTTTAAAATTGGCCCTGCTTAACAAAGAGATTAAGAGTATGCTTAAAAGTGGCAGAATCAAAGTGGGTTGCAGCCAATGGAGCTCACCCATAGTGATCATACTTAAACGAGACGGTACCCAACGGTTGTGTGTGGACTATTTAATGCAGTTACAAGAATGGACTCTTATCCTATCCCACGTTTGGAGGATTGCATTGAGAAAGTAGGACAATCAGCTTTTATTTCCAAACTGGATTTACTTAAAGGTTACTGGCAGGTACTTTTATCTGAAAGGGCGAAGGAGATTTCAGCTTTTGTGACTCCAGATGGTATATACCATTTCAAGTTATGCCATTTGGCATGAAAAACGCCCCAGCCACATTTCAACGGTTAACTATCAAATTAATTTCAGCATTACCCAATTGTGCGGTATACATCGACGATCTGGTAATTTTCAGCCAGACATAGAAAGAACATTTAAAACATCTCATGGAGTTATTTGATCAACTTCAGGAGGAGAGTTTGGTGATAAAACTAGCCAAAAGTGAATTTGGAAAAGCCCAAGTCACTTTCTTTGAGGAGTTTCCGATACCATCGAGATGAAAGGAAAGAATTCGATTTCTTGGCATGAGTGGATTTGATCGAACATTTGTGAAAAAGTTTTGTGGTGTGATTGCTCCACTGATGGACTTGCAGAAGAAGCATTAAAAAATTTCAGTGGACAGCGGACTTTCAACAGACAGTCAATAAAAAAGGATTTCAATTAGAGGAAGAAGAACAAAATAAAATGGACTGTATTATTATACCTGTTTGCGTGTGTTGTGTTTTGAAACGAAAAAGTATTTTTACTATGTGCATTTCTTAAAGGATAGTGAAAAAGTGAAAAATGAAACCATCTTGAAGTTGATGGGTTTTTTTTCTTGGGGGGAGGTGTCATGTGAGAGTAACTTTAAGAAATGGGTGTTTATCAGTGATGTCAAAGTGTGGGTGGAGCTGGGCTGTCTGTCAGCTTTTTACTTTTGTTTTAGGCTATTTGCTGCAGGGTGTGTTTTAGTTTCATATTCAGAGCTGGATAGCTGCAGTCACAGCAGAAGGGGTATTAGTCTCTCTCTCTGTGATCTAAAAACCGTAAATCAATGCATTGGTGAGTTAAAACTAATAACTGCTCTCACTAGTGACTTTAACCTGATGTGCTTCTGTTTAAAAGTTTTTTTAAAGTCTTATGGATGTTAAAAGGACAGCTTAAGGATTAATTATTGTTGTATTCTTTGGGGGTTGTATTTGAATTAATGGTTGCTAAGATGTTCACTGTATGTTTTAAAAAGGTTGACTTGAGTTCATAGAATAAACATTGTTTTGCTTTAAAAAATACTTTTCCATTTCTGCTGTACCACAATTGTAGAGTGGGCCGTGTGCGCCCCATTCCACAATCTATTAAAAGTTGTGGGTCAGGTGAACTCCATGTTACACTTTGGGGTTCTCTAAACCCTGGCCCATAACATTATTGCACTCTGTTTGTTATGCTCTGTACAGTTCGTCAGGGGTTCTCAGGTGTCGGAGTGGGGTGGTAGGGCAGTTTGAGCATGTTCTGGATGATGGCCATTTCGGGGTGATGTTTCTTGCATTGGGTTGGATGGGGGGGGGGGGGGGGGGGGTACGGGTGATGGGCCAAGGAGGAAGGCTGGAGAGAAGGAACAGAGGGGTATTGGAGAGAGGGGGGATGGGTAGAGTGATTGTTGAAGGTGGGTCTTTGGGTTTGGGCCTTCAGGTGGGAGACGCCACACTGGCAGGAGATGCTTGTGAACGGAAGTGAAGATGGGGGGGTAGGGAAAGGGGGGGTTGGGAAAGGGGGTTAGGGAGGAGGGGAGGCGACACAACCAATATGTAGCATGAGGTTCAGCATGAATGTGGAGAGGGGGGCCATCTTGGGCGGGTCCGATTCAGAGAGCGGTTGTGGGGGGGAGGGCAAAGTCAAAGGGTGGTGATGGCGGACTCTTGGGAGTAGAGGAGGCATTGGTGTCTGGTGAGAGTCATGATATGGAATGTCCGCGGGCTAAATGGGCCAGTTAAGTGGTGCCAAGTGTTCGCGCACTGAAAAGATTTGAGAGCAGTGATGATTTTCCTGCAGGAGACGCATTTCCAGGTGAAAGGTCTGATGAGGCTGAGGAAAGGGTGGGTGGAGCAAGTATTCCACTCAGGGTTCGACTCGAAGTCGAGGGGAGTCGCCATACTGCTAAATAGGAAAATGGAGTTTCGGAGGCTAAGGAGGTCCAGGAACCAGCAGGGGAGGTTTGTGATAGTGAGTGGGGTGTTGGTGAGTATATATGCACCTAATTGGGATGACGCTGAATTCATGAAGAGGCTGTTCAGAACAATGTGGACTTGGACCCTCACCAGCTGATTTTTTTCGGGGGGGATTTTAATTGTGTACTGGAGCCGATGGTGGATAGGTCGAGCCCTACATTGATGGGTTGGTTGAGAATGGCACGAGAGCTGGGAGGATTGTTGGAGAGAATGGGGATGGTGGATCCATGGAGGTTTGGGCACCCGGGAGAGAGGGTGTACTCCTTATTCTCGCATGTATATAGGGTTTATTCGCAAATTGACTCTATTGGTGAACCAGGTTGTGCTGAAGGGGTTGGAAGGAACTACTTGTGTACTTCCTGAAGATACGATAATAGTGATTTTGGATGATGTGTGAACGAATGAGACAAACCCGGGGTATTTCTGTCTGCATTAAGGGAAGGAAACAGGGGTGTCTGCTGCCCCCCCCTGCTGTTCACAGAGATTGAGCCCTTGGCGATGGCACTTCGGGCTTTGGCTGAGTGACGGGAGAGTGAGAGAGAGGCCTGGAAGCACCAGGTGTTGCTGTATGCCGGTGATCTGTTGCTGTTAGTGATGGACCCACTCGAAAGAACGGGCAGAATCATGGGCTTAATGGAGGAATTTGGGGCCTTTGTGGGCTATAAGCTGAATGTTGTGAAAAGTGAGGTCTTCCCTGTCAATGCCTTGGGGTGGGGTGAGGGGGCGAATCTCGGGGCTCTGCTTCTTAAGTTGGCATGGGAGAAGTCCAGGTATTCGGGGATCCAGGTAACGCATTAGTGGGCCACGATGCAAGATGCATCCTGACAGGGTGGAGGAGATTAAGGGGGACCCTAAATGGTGGGATACTCTGCATTTGAAACTGGAGGGAACAAGGCGACACGGTGCGGCAGCCGGTAGTACTGCTGCTTCACGGTGCCGAGGACCCAGGTTCGATCCTGTCCCCGGGTCACTGTCGGTGTCTGCGTGGGTCTCACCCCCCAAAATCCAAAGATGTGCATGGTAGGTGGATTGGCCAAGCTAAATTACTCCTTAATTGGAAAAGTTTTTTGAAAAAAACATTGGCAGGGAGGGTGCAAGTGGTAAAGATGATCATACTGCCAAGATTCCTGTTTGTTTGTCAGGCCCTCCCGATGTTTATCCCCAAAGCCTCTTTCCGGAAAGTAGATGCATTAATCTCAGAATTTGTGTTGGTGGGCAGCAGGCCGAGGGTTAGTAGGACTGTGTTGCGATGGCAGAGGTGGGAAGGGGGACTGGTGCTCCCGAATTTACTGCATTACTATTGGGCAGCGTATCTGGAAAAGTTGAGATGATGGTTGGGGTGGGGGGGGGGGGGGGGGGGGGGGTGGTGTGAGAGGGGACAGATTGGAGTCATGTGGGGGAGGGGGGGCGTGTCTGAGGGCCCTTGCGATGGCCCCACTGCCGTTCACTCTGAGGAAGGACACGAGTAGCTCTGTGGTGGAGTTGTCCTTAAAAATGTTGAACAATCTGAGGAGGCACTTTAAACTGGGTCACATGTCGATGGTGACTCCACTGTGTGGGAATCGTAGGTTGGCGCCGGTGGGGGGGGATGGATGGGATATACAGGAGATGGCAGGAGAAAGGGCTAGGGCGGGTCAAGGATATGTTCCTGGAGGGCAGGTTTACTGGGTTGGAGGAACTGCAAGAAAGGTTTGAGCGACCACGGAAGAGTGAGTTCAGATACTGGCAGGTGCCGGACTTTGCGCGCATGGAGTTGCCTTCATTCCCTCAGTTACCGGAATATACATTTTGGAGAAAATGTTGCTCCTGGGGGGGTGATGGTAGGATTGGGGACATATATCGGTGGTTGGGAGAGAAGGGCACAACCTTAGCAAAAAGGATCAAGCGGAAGTGGGAGGAGGATTGGGGGAAGGGGATAGGATGAGGACTTTGGTGCGAAAAAATAAAGAACAAAGAAAAGTACAGCACATGAATAGGCCCTTCAACCCTCCAAGCCTGTGTCGATCATGATGCCCTAACTAAAAACAAAGCCTTTGCCCTTACTCGGTCTGTATCCCTCTATTTCCTCCCTATTCCTGGACCCACCCAAATGCCTCTGTTGCTAATGTGCTTGCTTCCACCACATCCTCTGGCAGCGCGTTCCAGTCACCACTCTCTTCGCGTAAGCCTTACCCCGCACATCTCCCTTAAACTTTCCACCTCTCACCTTGAACCCATTCCACGCATGTAATTGACAGTTCCACCCTTGAAAAAAACCTCTGATGATCTGACCTGTCTATGCCTCTCATAATTTTGTGGACGTCCATCAGATCTCCCCTCAGCTTCCATCTTTCCAGTGAAAACAATCCAAGTTTTTTCAACCTCTCCTCATAGCCAACACCATCAAGACCAGGCAACATCCTGGTGAACCTTCCTTGCACTGTCTCCAAAGATTCTACGTCCTTCTGATAATGTGGTGACCAGAACTACACACAATACTTCAAATGTGGCCAAACCAATGCGCCTACTGAACTCAACCTCCTCCTGTGCAAGGATGTGTCTTATACAGTTTATGGTGGTGCATAAGGCCCAGTGGAGTGAGTAAATCGGGAGAATATACTCTGTTTGGATGTTAAGGTTGTGTTAATATGTTGAACATGTTTGGAATAAAATACCTTTCAAACAAAAAGATGAGAAAACATTTTTTCTCAGAGGACCGTGGGTCTCTGCAACTGTCCTCTTCAAAAGACAGTGTAAGCAGAGTCCTTGAATATTTTTAAGGCAGAGCTAGATAGATTATTGATTACAAGGCGGTTAATGGTTATTGAGGACAAGCAAGAATGTGGGGTTGAGGTTACAATCAGGTCAGCCAATGATCTTATTGAATGGCAGTGCAGGTTCAAGGGGCTGAATGGCCTCCTGCTGATTTGTATATTTGCATGCTCATATCAGTTGGAGAAATGCCCCACAGAACCAGTCAAGTAACTAGTCAAGCAATGGGGCCAGGGTGTGTGCAGGAAGTGTCTCCAGTTGCAGCTCCTGGAAACCCAGGTTTTGGAGCTGGAGCTGTGGCCACTGTGGAGCATTCCCGAAGTGAGGAGTATCGTGGATAACACATGTAGAGAGATGATCACACTACAGGCTCTGACTCCATAGGCAGGAATGGAATGAATGACCACCAGGCAGAGCAAGAGGACTAGGCAGGCTGTGCAGGAGTCTCCTGTGGCCATTACCCTGCAAAACAGATACCGTTTTGGATATTGTTAGGGAAAGCAGCAACAGCCAAATTTGTTGTACCACAGTTGGCTCTGCTGCACGGGAGAGGATTAAGAAGTGTGGGAATGCAATAGCTACAGGGGATTCAACTGTAAGGGGAATAAAGAGGCATTCTGTTACCTCAATGAGATTCCAGGATGGTATGTTGCCTCCCTGGTGCTATGGTCAAGGATGACTGAGAGCTGCTACAGGTCATTCTGGATGGGGTGGGTGAACAGCCAGTGGTCATGGTACTGTTGCCTTTTGTACTCACTATAAATATGGCCATCAATAAGGTTGCCCTTCTTTTATCTATATATTGATATGATATGCTCTCAGAGTCGCCAGGTATCAAATGATACCGCCGCAATGTTCAAGACTCTTGTGGGATTCCTGCACATTTTAAATTATTGGCCAGAAACATGTGCGTCTTTGTCCTCTTTACTGTAATATTGCATCCTTGTAGGAGTAGGGTCCAGCGCGCTGCTCGAATCTGGCTTACTGTGCCGACCTTTAGCCTACTGTCTAACAGTGGCTGTATCGGGTGTGCTCAGTCATTATGGTTACGGGGTTGAGTCCTGTTATGTACGAGAAATATTGAACAGCCTTAAAAAAACTGCGAACAAGTGCCTTTCACAGGCAGAAAATCCCTGCTCTACTGGATCTAAAACTCATGAGGCATACGCTACGGGTCCGAAACGATCGTGCCTTTCCTAGGGGAGTACGGCCGAAAGGGTTCGGTCAGTGGTCGCTACCTCTATTGCGTATGGGGAATGTGGGTCTGGTGCCTGCAAAGCAGGGGCTGTACTTAGGGCGCATTTCAATGCATCTACGGCATCCGTGTGCTGTTGACGACATTTCCATGGGGCCTGTTTCTTAAGGATCTCGGAAAGTGGGACTGTTTTTGTGGCGAAACTGTCCATATGGTTCTTGCAGTAACCGACCAGTCCTAAAAATGACCGGAGCGCTGTAACATTTTGGGGTAAGGGCAGTTTAACAATTGAATCGATCCGTTTCTCTTCTATCTCACGGTTACCATGCGTTATGACCGTACCTAAATAAGTGACCATTTCGTGGAGAATTTGGGCTTTTTTGGGGTTGATTTTACATCCAATTTCTTTTGTGGAGACCTAATAGTTCAGAGAGAAGTGAAGTCGTCCACATACTGAACGAGGCATTTGGGTCGGGAGAATTCTGCTAATCCATTCGCCAATTGTCTGTGAAAAATGGAGGAGGAGTTGTGGAAGCCTTGTGGAAGGCATGTCCACGAGTACTGCTGTCCTTGGAAGGTGAACGCAAATTTATACTGGCACTTTTTATCCAATGGAATGGACCAAAAGCCATTGCTAATGTCCAGAACCGTGAAATATTTTGACTGAAGTCCCTGCTTTAACATGGACTCGGGACTCGTGGCAATGGTGGGGTCTGCTAATGGAGTTACTTTGTTTAATTCTCTGTAATCGATGGTCAGTCACCATGAACCATCTGGTTTCCTTACGGGCCAAATCAGAGCATTGTTCGTCGAAGCTATGGGCCGAATTACACCTTGATCCAATAAACTTTTGGTTACTTTAGCTATCTTTCCCTTGGCTTGCTGTGGAAAACCATATTGTTTCTGAGGCTTAGGATCGGGACCTGTAATGATGACCATTCCTGGAAATTTTACGCAATCGTGCTTGTTCTGGGCAAAAGATGCTTTGTGTCTCTTCAAGACTTCCCTCACTGTTTTGTCCGTGATAATGGTTTGTGGATCAAACTAGTACGCTCCCACTGAGCTAATCCTGTATTCGTAGTCTCCTACTGTGAGCGTGGCGGGGGCTCATGCTGCTCTAGCCATTTTCCACACGCACTTATTTACGAGGTCGAAAGAAAGGTTGTGTGAGCTCATAAAATCTATCCCCAAAATGTGCTCTGCTGTCTGGGGTAAATCAACCAAAATGACTGAGTGCTTGGTTTTAATGTTTAAGGTTCAATAAGAACATAAGAACTGGGAGCAGGAGTAGGCCATCTGGCCCCTCGAGCCTGTTCCGACATTCAATGAGATCATGGCTCATCTTTTGTGGACTCAGCTCCACTTTCCGGCTGAACACCATAACCCTTAATCCCTTTGTTCGTCAAAAAACGATCTATCTTTATCTTAAAAACATTTAATGAAGGAGCCTCAACTGCTTCACTGGACAAGGAATTCCATAGAGTCACAACCCTTTGGGTGAAGAAGTTCCTCCTAAACTCAGTCCTAAATCTGCTTCCCCTTATTTTGAGGCTATGCCCCCTAGTTCTGCTTTCACCATTTAAAATGTCTGGACTTGTACCTGAGTATCAATCCTTTGTCTTACGGAGATGGGCCATTTCAGTGGAAACAACCTGTCCGCATCTATCCTATCTATTCCCTTCATAATTGTATATGTTTCTATAAGATTCTCCCCTCATTCTCTTAAATTCCAATGAGTACATTCCCAGTCTACTCAACCTCTCCTTGTAATCCAACCCCTTCAGCTCTGGGATTAACCTAGTGAATCTCCTCTGCACACCCTCCAGCGCCAGTACGTCCTTTCTCAGGTAAGGAGACCAAAACTGAACACAATACTCCAGGTGTGACCGCACTACGACCTTATACAATTGCAGCATAACCTCCCAAGTCTTAAGCTCCATACCTCTGGCAATGAAGGACAAAATTTAATTTGCCTTCTTAATCACCTGTTGCACCTGTAAACCAACTTTTTGTGACTCATGCACTTGCACCCCCATGTCTCTCTGCACAGCAGCATGTTTTAATATTTTAGCATTTAAATAATAATCCCTTTTGCTGTTATTCCTACCAAAATGGATAACCTCACATTTGTCAACATTGTATTCCATCTGCCAGACCCTAGCCCATTCACTTAACCTATCCAATCCCTCTGCAGACTGCCAGTATCCCCTGCACTTTTTGCTTAACCACTCATCTCAGTGTCATCTGCAAACTTGGACACATTGCCCTTGGTCCCCAACTCCAAATCATCTATGTAAATTGTGAACAATTGTGTGTCCAATACTGATCCCTGAGGGACACCACTAGCTGCTGATTGCCAACCAGAGAAACACCCATTAATCCCCACCCTTTGCTTTCTATTAATTAACCAATTCTCTATCCATGCTACTACTTTATCCTTAATGCCATGCATCTTTATCAACCGGGTGTCGATCAAAGAGCCAAACAACCAGTTAGTTAGTTCAAGATCAATGGTACTTTATTTACACAAAAGATTAACTTACATATGCAACATAATCACTACCAGTTAAAACACAGCTATGATAACCTGTACTTAACTTCAGGCATGCGGCTTAGGTCAGAGGAATGGTGCCCTTTGTTCAAATCTGGATCTACGGGGTCTGGAGAAGTAACTGCTGCTCAGCTGGGCTCATCCGTCTAGTAGCGGGTGTTGAACTTGAACTTGCTTCTGGCGGTGCTAAGATTGGAGATGGACGTTGCCGGAGCGCCAGGTCCAAAAGAGATCGAACACATGGCAGTGTCTCTCTGTATCCTTGGGGAGTTTCGTGCTCTTTTGGGCGGTCCATAGGTTTGGACCCAATTAATTGGGCAGTGCTCGATCACTGCCTTTGATCTGAGCCAATAAAGGGGCGGGTGCCTTGATGGCTGGGCGTGTCCTAAGTGGTAATTGACGCTGTTGTTGATGAGTAAAGGGAGTGGCGCTGAAATGTCTGGACTTGTATCGGTTACCTGAGTATCAATCCTTTGTCTTACGGAGATGGGCCATTAAAATGCTAATCGGTTGGGGGTTTCGATGCTGTCTGGATTCTTTACTCACAAATATATATTCAGGCTCTGTGCCTGCCTGAATCTTACATTGTCCATATTTCCCATTAGTCTTTGCAAATGTCCATGTTTCTTGTTGTAAGTGGCCATCCCAGATGGCTACAGTACACATTGGGACAAATGACAGAGATAAAATAAGGGATGCGGTCCTAAAAGCAGAATAGAGGGAGTTGGGAAGTAAGTTGTAAAGTAGGATCTCAAAGGTACTGCCACGTGCTCTTCAGAGCAGAAATAGCAGGATATATCGGATAAATATGTATCTGAAGAGATGGTATGAGAGGGAGGGTTTGAGATTCCTGGGACATTGGGACCGGTTCTGGGGGAAGTGGGCAGGACCAGGAATGATGTATGAGGGAGAGTATTTCATGGAGTGGTTGGGGAGGATTTCAACGAAGATGACAGGGCGATGGCAATCTATACGAGGAGTTAAAGGAGATGGAAACAACAATAAGTATGAAAGTCAGAAAGGGGAATAAGAAAAGTGATAGGTAGAGAAATCAGGGGTCAGAATCAAACAGGGCCGCAGTAATAGGAACGGGACAAGGAATCTTAAAAAAGACAACCCTTAAGTCTTTGTGTGTAGAGCATTCATGATCAAGTGGATGAATTAATCGTGCATATGGATGTAAATGGGCATGATGTAGTTGAGATTATGGAGACATGGATGCAAAGTCACCAGAGGTGGGAACCAAACATCCAGGGTTATTCCATATTTCAAAGGGCAGACAAGAAATGGTGGGGTTGTACTGCTGATTAAAGACTATAGACTATAGAACATACAGTGCACAAGGAGGCCATTCGGCCCTTCGAGTCTGCACTGGCCCACTTAATCATTCACTTCCACCCTCTCCCCGTAACCCAATAACCCCATCTAACCTTTTTGGTCACTAAGGGCAATTTATCATGGTCAATGCATCTAACCTGCACATCTTTGGACAGTGGGAGGAGACCGGAGCACCCGGAGGAAACCCATGGGGAGAACGTGCAGACTCCGCACAGACAGTGACCCAGCGGGGAATCGAACCTGGGACCCTGGCGCTGTGAAGCCACAGTGCGACCGTGCTACCGTGATAAAAACAATAATGAGGAAAGATATTGGGCTGGGTTTTACGTTTTTACGCCAGAATCAGGGGTGGCGCCGCTTATCGGATGCATCGTCCCCTCACAAACGGTGTCATCGTTGAATATACCGCATGCCATTGGGACGGCCTCAGAACGTCACCTGAGGCCGTCCCCCGATGCTCCGCCCCGATAGACCAACTTCCCGACAGTGTCGGGTGTGTGTGCTCAAAGTTTTCGGGGACCTCATGTGGCGACTGCGGACTATGTCCAGCATCGCCACAGTTGGGGGGAGGGAGCTGTTCTGCTGGCCGGGGGGTCTACATCAGGGGCTGGGGGGACGGGTTGGGGGTAGTCTGAGGTGGTGAGAGAGGTTACAGGGGGCACTATCTGACAGGCCGTGTCTGCGCGTGGATGGTTAGGGTAAGGGGGTAACTGAAGCATACTGCCTGAGTTCTAATCATTGTAGTTAATTGTAAATGTTTTTCTTTATTGTTGCCTTTCTTTTTGTCTGTTTTATAGTTTCATAAATGTTTTGTTATTTAAGTAATTTACAATACCAGTTACTTCCCTCCCTCCGTTGATGAATCAATGTTCCATGTTGAACACCACTTGGAAAAAGCAGGGTGGTTAGCAGAGGCACAAAATAAACTCTGGGCTTGGGGGTTCAATGTCCACAAGCAAGAGTGGCTCAATATAATCACTCGAGTCCTGAAGGGTACATTTGGCAGACTGAGCCAAGTGGGGTTAAGGCTCTTTCACTCACGAAAAATGGGTGAAAAAATTGGCCAGTTTTCAGGCATTGCTGATTTTGGATCAGCATTTTCCAACAGCAGCCAATCAACAGGCCTCCCCTGGGGCCACCATCCAATTGAGGATCGTGGCTGATCCCCTACTGCTGCTAGTCAATCAGAAGACCCACCTGCGTCATTGATAACAGTCTGGTCACAACTGAGGTTACATCATCAGGGAAAGGGCATCTAAATGCCTTAGTGCACAGAGAGCAGAAATGTAATTTCCGATAGGCCCCAACAATGGGAGAAAGGTAGAGGGATGTTTCAACAAGCATAAATGTTGCCTTGGGTTCATGGACAGGCATTCCGTTTGCAGACCACTCCATGGGCCGTTATTTAATAATAATAATCTTTATTAGTGTCACAAGTAGGCTTACTTTAACACTGCAATGAAGTTACTGTGAAAAGCCCCTAGTCACCACACTCCGGCGCTTGTTCGGGTACACTGAGGGAGAATTCACTATGTCCAATTCACCTAACAAGCACATTTTTCAGGACTTGTGGGAGGAAATTGGAGTACCCGGATGAAACCTACGCAGACACGGGGATATTTTATAGACTACACACAGATAGTGACCCAAGCCGGGAATTGAACCCGGGTTCCTGGTGCTGTTAAGCAACAGTGCTAATCACTGTGCCCTGGTGCCGCTGATGTTGTCACAATTTACCCGGCATCCACATCCCCACGCAACATCAGGCCCTCCAGATGTGGACCAAATATCCATGTGTGCGAAGAAGTGATTCAAAGTGCTACAAAGGTTCTCTCTGACAAATGCCATGGTGGTGGTAAGATATTGGGCTGACCTCCAATACCTATCCCACCACATTGGCTGCCAGCTCTCCTGCCTCCACAACAATTGACTGAGAAAATTGGAGAGAGAATAAGAACTGGCAGTCATGGGGCAGCATGGTAGCATTGTGGGTAGCACAATTGCTTCACAGCTCCAGGGTGCCAGGTTCGATTCCGGCTTAGGTCACTGTCTGTGCGGAGTCTGCACATCCTCCCCGTGTGTGCGTGGGTTTCCTCGGGGTGCTCCGGTTTCCTCCCACAGTCCAAAGATGTGCAGGTTAGGTGGATTGGCCATGATAGAACATAGAACATAGAACATAGAAATTAGAACAGTACAGCACAGAACAGGCCCTTCGGCCCTCGATGTTGTGCCGAGCAATGATCGCCCTACTCAAGTCAACGTATCCACCCTATACCAGTAACCCAACAACCCCCCCAACCTTATTTTTTAGGACACTAAGGGCAATTTAGCATGGCCAATCCACCTAACCCACACATCTTTGGACTGCAGCAGAGATCCAGCAGAGGGCAGCAGAGCAAAGCTACTGATCAGCTGTTCCGGGGGAATTTGCATACGTGCAGTGCGGTCAGCCTAAGTTGAAGGTGAACTGGCGAAGGAGACCCAAGGAGTTTGAGTGAAAGCAAGCATCCAGCAGAGAGCAGCAGAGCAAAGCTACTGATCAGCTGTTCCGGGGGAATTTGCATACGTGCAGTGCGGTCAGCCTAAGTTGAAGGTGGTTTGTGGAAGGGCTGTTGGCAAGTGACAGTTAAAACCGAAACACTTTGTGAGTGTTTCCCACCCTACCTCCTCCTCTAACCAACCCACGGTGGTTGGGAAGCGGGAGCAGGGGCCTGTCGTGAAGGTGAGTGAGTGCCTTTAAATTTGCTTAACTTTCAGCGGGAGCAGGGTTTGAGGTAATATCAGGTAAGCTCTTCCTTTCTTTTTCTTTTTCTTGTTTTTTTTTAAATCTAGAGGTGATGTCAGGGAAGGCAGTACAATGCTCCTCCTGCAGAATGTTTGAGGTGAGGGACGCCGTCAGTGTCCCTGCTGATTTCATCTGTGGGAAGTGCACCCAACTCCAGCTCCTCAAAAACCGTGTTAGGGACCTGGAGCTTGAGCTGGATGAACTTCGGATCATTCGGGAGGCAGAGGGGGTCATAGATAGGAGCTTCAGGGAAGTAGTTACACCAAAGACTGGAGATAGATGGGTAACTGTAAGAGGGACTGAGAAGAAGCAGTCAGTGCAGGGACCCCCTGCGGTCGTTCCCCTGAGTAACAAGTATACCGTTTTGGATACTTGTGGGGGGGACGACTTACCAGGGGTAAGCCATGGGGTACGGGCCTCTGGCACGGAGTCTGTCCCTGTTGCTCAGAAGGGAAGGGGGCAAAGGAGTAGAACATTAGTAATTGGGGACTCAATAGTCAGGGGCACAGATAGGAGATTTTGTGGGAGCGAGAGAGACTCACGTTTGGTATGTTGCCTCCCAGGTGCAAGGGTAAGTGATGTCTCGGATCGTGTTTTCCGGGTCTTTAAGGGGGAGGGGGAGCAGCCCCAAGTCGTAGTCCACATTGACACTAACGACATAGGTAGGAAAGGGGACAAGGATGTCAGGCAGGCCTTTAGGGAGCTAGGATCGAAGCTCAGAGCGAGAACAAACAGAGTTGTTATCTCTGGGTTGTTGCCCGTGCCACGTGATAGTGAGATGAGGAATCGGGAGAGAGAGCAATTAAACATGTGGCTACAGGGATGGTGCAGGCGGGAGGGATTCAGATTTCTGGATAACTGGGGCTCTTTCTGGGGAAGGTGGGACCTCTACAGACAGGATGGTCTACATCTGAACCTGAGGGGCACCAATATCCTGGGGGGGAGATTTGTTAGTGCTCTTTGGGGGGGTTTAAACTAATTCAGCAGGGGCATGGGAACCTGGATTGTAGTTTTGGGGTACGGGAGATTGAGAGTATAGAGGTCAGGAGCACAGATTTGACTTCGCAGGAGGGTGCCAGTGTTCAGGTAGGTGGTTTGAAGTGTGTCTACTTCAATGCCAGGAGTATACGAAATAAGGTAGGGGAACTGGCAGCATGGGTGGGTACCTGGGACGTCGACGTTGTGGCCATTTCAGAGACATGGATAGAGCAGGGACAGGAATGGTTGTTGCAGGTTCCGGGGTTTAGGTGTTTTAGTAAGCTCAGAGAAGGGGGCAAAAGAGGGGGAGGTGTGGCGCTGCTAGTCAAGGACAGTATTACGGTGGCGGAAAGGATGCTAGATGGGGACTCTTCTTCTGAGGTAGTATGGGCTGAGGTTAGAAACAGGAAAGGAGAGGTCACCCTGTTGGGAGTTTTCTATAGGCCACCTAATAGTTCTAGGGATGTAGAGGAAAGGATGGCGAAGATGATTCTGGAAAAGAGCGAAAGTAACAGGGTAGTTGTTATGGGAGACTTTAACTTTCCAAATATTGACTGGAAAAGATATAGTTCGAGTACATTAGATGGGTCATTCTTTGTACAATGTGTGCAGGAGGGTTTCCTGACACAATATGTTGACAGGCCAACAAGAGGCGAGGCCACATTGGATTTGGTTTTGGGTAATGAAACAGGCCAGGTGTTAGATCTGGAGGTAGGTGAGCACTTTGGAAACAGTGACCACAATTCGGTGACCTTTACGTTAGTGATGGAAAGGGATAAGTATACCCCGCAGGGCAAGAGTTATAGCTGGGGGAAGGGCAATTATGATGCCATTAGACATGACTTAGGATGTGTTGGTTGGAGAAGTAGGCTGCAAGGGTTGGGCACACTGGATATGTGGAGCTTGTTCAAGGAACAGCTATTGCATGTTCTTGATAAGTACGTACCAGTCAGGCAGGGAGGAAGGGGTCGAGCGAGGGAACCGTGGTTTACCAAAGAAGTGGAATCTCTTGTTAAGAGGAAGAAGGAGGCCTATGTGAAGATGAGGCGTGAAGTTTCAGTTGGGGCGCTTGATAGTTACAAGGAAGCGAGGAAGGATCTAAAGAGAGAGCTGAGACGAGCAAGGAGGGGACATGAGAAGTCTTTGGCAGGTAGGATCAAGGAAAACCCAAAAGCTTTCTATAGGTATGTCAGGAACAAAAGAATGACTAGGGTAAGAGTAGGGCCAGTCAAGGACAGTGGTGGGAAGTTGTGTGTGGAGGCTGAGGAGATAAGCGGGATACTAAATGAATACTTTTCGTCAGTATTCACTCAAGAAAAAGATAATATTGTGGAGGAGAATGCTGAGACCCAGGCTATTAGAATAGATGGCATTGAGGTGCGTAGGGAAGAAGTGTTGGCAATTCTGGACAAGGTGAAAATAGATAAGTCCCCGGGGCCGGATGGGATTTATCCTAGGATTCTCTGGGAAGCCAGGGAAGAGATTGCTGAGCCTTTGGCTTTGATTTTTAGGTCATCATTGGCTACAGGAATAGTGCCAGAGGACTGGAGGATAGCAAATGTGGTCCCTTTGTTCAAGAAGGGGAGTAGAGATAACCCCGGTAACTATAGGCCGGTGAGCCTAACGTCTGTGGTGGGTAAGGTCTTGGAGAGGATTATAAAAGATACGATTTATAATCATCTAGATAGGAATAATATGATTAGGGATAGTCAGCATGGTTTTGTGAAGGGTAGGTCATGCCTCACAAACCTTATCGAGTTCTTTGAGAAGGTGACTGAACAGGTAGACGAGGGTAGAGCAGTTGATGTGGTGTATATGAATTTCAGTAAAGCGTTTGATAAGGCTCCCCACGGTCGGCTATTGCAGAAAATACGGAGGCTGGGGATTGAGGGTGATTTAGAGATGTGGATCAGAAATTGGCTAGTTGAAAGAAGACAGAGAGTGGTAGTTGATGGGAAATGTTCAGAATGGAGTTCAGTTACGAGTGGCGTACCACAAGGATCTGTTCTGGGGCCGTTGCTGTTTGTCATTTTTATAAATGACCTAGAGGAGGGCGCAGAAGGATGGGTGAGTAAATTTGCAGACAACACTAAAGTCGGTGGAGTTGTAGACAGTGCGGAAGGATATTGCAGGTTACAGAGGGACATAGATAAGTTGCAGAGCTGGGCTGAGAGGTGGCAAATGAAGTTTAATGTGGAGAAGTGTGAGGTGATTCACTTTGGAAAGAATAACAGGAATGCGGAATATTTGGCTAATGGTAAAATTCTTGGTAGTGTGGATGAGCAGAGGGATCTCGGTGTCCATGTACATAGATCCCTGAAAGTTGCCACCCAGGTTGATAGGGTTGTGAAGAAGGCCTATGGTGTGTTGGCCTTTATTGGTAGAGGGATTGAGTTCCGGAGCCATGAGGTCATGTTGCAGTTGTACAAAACTCTAGTACGGCCGCATTTGGAGTATTGCGTACAGTTCTGGTCGCCTCATTATAGGAAGGACGTGGAAGCTTTGGAACGGGTGCAGAGGAGATTTACCAGGATGTTGCCTGGTATGGAGGGAAAATCTTATGAGGAAAGGCTGATGGACTTGAGGTTGTTTTCGTTAGAGAGAAGAAGGTTAAGAGGTGACTTAATAGAGGCATACAAAATGATCAGAGGGTTAGATAGGGTGGACAGCGAGAGCCTTCTCCCGCGGATGGGGGTGGCTAGCATGAGGGGACATAGCCTTAAATTGAGGGGTAATAGATATAGGACAGAGGTCAGAGGTGGGTTTTATACGCAAAGAGTGGTGAGGCCGTGGAATGCCCTACCTGCAACAGTAGTGAACTTGCCAACATTGAGGGCTTTTAAAAGTTTATTGGATAAGCATATGGATGATAAGGGCATAGTGTAGGTTAGATGGCCTTTAGTTTTTTTTTCCATGTCGGTGCAACATCGAGGGCCGAAGGGCCTGTACTGCGCTGTATCATTCTATGTTCTATGACTGTGGGAGGAAACCGGAGCACCCGGAGGAAACCCACGCACACACGGGGAGGACGTGCAGACTCCACACAGACAGTGACCCAGCCAGGAATCGAACCTGGGACCCTGGAGCTGTGAAGCATTTATGCTAACCACCATGCTACCGTGCTGCCCACAAATTGATAAATTGCCCTTAGTGTCCAAAATTGCCCTTAGTGTTGGGTGGGATTACTGGGGTTATCAGGATAGGGTGGAGGTGTTGACCTTGTGTAGGGTGCTCTTTCCAGGAGCTGGTGCAGACTCGATGGGCCAAATGGCCTCCTTCTGCACTGTAAATTCTATGAATCTATAAGAGAATCAGAAAATACATTTGAAACAGGGAAAGGGAGGCTACATCCGATATAAAAGCTTCTGCCTTTGATATGCTCCAATTTCCCCTTCCCTTTCTCCGCTCAAAAGACAACATCCATTACATAGTGCAACAGAAAGTGATTTTTAAAAAAATATATTTTTATTCAACATTTTCAGAAAGTGAACTTAAAACACATTCCCACAACGCTAGAATATGATGCATAACATACCTTCTACTGCTCTGCCAAAAAAGCATCGATGAAATCTCTGGGCTCATTTGGATCCCATGATTCTTTATGCTCCATGACTGTTTCCTGAACAAAATTAATTATTTTCTTTTGATTTTCAAATATCTTATTGTGTGGAACCGAGAAGTGACAAATAAAGGGGAACGCATTCAACAGCTGCAAAATAATGTAGGGTTTGAAATTAAGTACATCTTTTTACAAAACATTTATATTGTTGAAAATAGTAAACACAACAATTCATCCCATTATATTTATCATGAAAGCAACACAAAGTGGAATTATTTCCCCCGGGTCCAAACTTATAACTTAACAAATAATAATCGTCGCTACAATAGGATATGCTGACTGAGCAAGAGCCACCTATAACTTCCCCATCTAACCAAAAACATAGTAAACCATTTAAAGAGGACTTGTTTTCTTTTTTTTTAAAGCAGAAGACACCTGCAAAAGGTGGCTACAACCAGTCACCTGATGTCTTGTGGTTTAAGTTAACCACTTTTATGGAAAGTTCTCATCTGGATTGCACTACAGACCTGCGCTGACAGGATGGATGGCATTTTTTAACTAGGGTGTGTCAAAACAGGAACTCTTGAAAGGAAGGCATTAGAAGGCATTAGAATGCAAAGTCTGGACCTTAGTAATTATAATTCTTGAAGATGATGGGCACTGCTAACCAACCAGACACACAAAACCCCTTGTGGGGGACAAAATAGCCCTGTTCGTTTATAATACCTTGAAATATGTTAAAGGTTTCAGAGATAAAAGATCAAGTGTGATCACTTGCACTACAGCAAAGACTATAAGACATGTTGATCAAATTCATTCATGGAATATCCAGACAGTAGGTTTCAGAACTGATTTCGCCAAGCCAGAAACGGAGCGAAGTCATCAAAGTCATCTGGAAAAATCTGATGAAAGAGATGGTAAGGAATTTCTTTTACTCTCTCTCAGAAGCTAATCTTGACTCCAGCAAAGTGCAGTTACCTGAACGTTAATCAACTCCAATATTTTAAAGGAAAGAGCTAATTGCAAATGACCACAACGTTCAACAATCTCTGTGTTAAAACCCGCACGAGACCTAGGGGGTTGGAGCAATCAGTCTCACCATGAATCTCACTGAATACGAGATCCCCTACTAAGAGGGTGGGGAGCCCGAGGATATTCATGATTGAGATCTGTATAAAGTCGGCCAGGGATGGGATCTGATTTATATGGTAAATATAATTGCTTTGCAACAAGTCAAGTTTTCTTTTGACCAGCTTGGTTCAGATTCTTTTGTGGCCTCCTAAACTATGCTTCGAGGGCAAGCAAAGGACTTAATACTTTTAACTGTTATTCGGACTCTAACATTTCTTTCTTCTGAGATCTGTGTGTGACACAATGGGCAGGATTTTTCATTTACCGACGCCAAAATCACAAAACACAATTGGGCGGAGAATAGCTTCCAACGCTGCACTCGTGGTAGGTGGCAGTTTGACACCAAATCAAGTATGCTCTGGCACCCAGAAAATGTCGTAAGTGCGTCGCTCGCCATGTGGGGTGAAAGCACAGTAGGCATTTCATTAGAGGGCCGGAGGAAGGTGAGAGGGGGATTGGCCGAGCATAGGCGGGTCATGCAGTGCCAACCGGGACCACCATGTATCCCATGGACCCTGGATGGGCACGGGCGTATGTGCCATGCTAACATGTTGGCCTTTCGCCCCCTGCAGAGAATGGCATTCAAACACCAACCCACGACGCTGGCCTGTTATGTTCTCTATTCTGCTTTACCTGGATGGTTCAGATGCTTGGTGTTGAATAAAGCTTTGTGAACAAACAAAACCATGAATTTATTTACACTACGGACAAAAACTTGTTCACATTCCTAAAGTAGAAGGTTATGATATAAATCTATGCTACCTCTAGTCTACAGATCTCTCAAGTGTATAGCAGAAATTCATCCTAAGGCGGAGGAAACATGTAAAGGGAAGGACA
Organism: Scyliorhinus canicula; assembly: GCF_902713615.1. Lineage (NCBI taxonomy): Eukaryota > Metazoa > Chordata > Chondrichthyes > Carcharhiniformes > Scyliorhinidae > Scyliorhinus > Scyliorhinus canicula. Next base: position 109,501,877 of record NC_052157.1, on the reverse strand, counting down.
AGGCATCCATGGTTGACGAGAGAAGTCAAGGACAGCATAAAACCAAAGGTAAAGCATACAAAGTGGCAAAGATTAGTGGGAATCCAAAGGATTGGGAATCATTTAAAAGCCAGCAGAGGTCAACTAAAAAAGCAGTAAGGGGCGAGAAGATGAAATATGAGTGCAAGTTAGCGAGTAATATAAAAGAAGATAGGAAGAGTTTCTTTCAACATATAAAAGGTAAGAGAGTGGTAAAAATAGACATTGGTCCACTGGAAAACTTGGCTAGAGAAGTAATAATAGGAAACAAAGAAATAGCAGAAGAACTGAATAGTTACTTTGCATCAGTCTTCACGGTGGAAGACACCAGTGGGATGCCAGAGCTCCAGGAGAATCAGGGGGCAGAGGTAAGTGTGGTGGCCATCACTAAGGAGAAGGTTCTGGGGAAACTGAAAATTCTGAAGGTGGATAAGTGACCTGGACTGGATGGACAACACCCCAGGGGTCCAAAAGAGATAGCTGAGGAAATTGTGGAGGCATTGGTGGTGATCTTTCAGGAATCACTGGAGGCAGAAGGGGTCCCAGGGGACTGGAAAGTGGCTAATGTAATCCCGCTGTTTAAGAAGGGAGGGAGGCAGAAGATGGAAAATTATCGGCCGATTAGCCTGACTTCGGTCATTGGTAAAATTTTAGAGTCTGTTATTAAAGATGAGATTGTGAAGTGCATGGTAAAATAAGACTGAGTAAGCACGGCTTTGTCAAAGGGAGGTAATGTCTGACAAATCTGTTGTAGTTCTTTGAGGAGGTAACAAGGAAGTTAGACAAAGGAGAACCAGTGGACGTGATTTATTTAGATTTCTAGAAGGCCTTTGACAAGGTTCCGCATAAGAGACTGTTAAATAAGTTAAGATCCCATGATGTTAAGGGTAAGATCCTGGCATGGATAGAGGATTGGCTGACTGGCAGAAGGCAGCCTTGTGATAAAGGGGTCTTTTTCAGGATGACAGCTGGTGATTAGTGGTGTGCCTCAGGGGTTGTGCTGGAACCACAACTTTTAACAATATACATTAATGATTTGGAAGAAGGGACTGAAGGCACTGTTGCTAGGTTTGCAGATAATACAAAGATCTGTAGAGGTGAGCATAGCATGGTAGCATAGTGGTTAGCACAAATACTTAACAGCTCCAGGGTCCCAGGTTTGATTCCCGGCTTGGGTCACTGTCTGTGCGGAGTCTGCACGTTCTCCCCGTGTGTGCGTGGGTTTCCTCCGGGTGCTCCGGTTTCCTTCCACAGTCCAAAGATGTGCAGGTTAGGTGGACTGGCCATGCTCAATTGCCCTTAGTTTCCAAAATTGCCATTAGTGTCAGGTGGGGTTACTGGGTTATGGGGATAGGGTGGAGGTGTGGGCTTGGGTGGGGTGCTCTTTCCAAGAGTCAGTGCAGACTCGATGTGCTGAATGGCCTCCTTCTGCACTGTAAATTATATATGAGGGAGAGATAGTATTGAGGAAGCAAGGGAGCTGCAGAAGGATTTGGACAAGCCAGGAGAGTGGGCAGTGAAGTGGCAACTGAAATACAATGTGGAAAAGTGTGACGTTATGCATTTTGGAAGGAGGAATTCAGGCACAAACTATTTTCGAAATGGGGGAAATGCTTAGGAAATCAGAAGCACAAAGGGACTTGGGAGTCCTTGTTCACAATTCTCTTAAGGTTAACGTGCAGGTTCAGTCGGCAGTTAGGAAGGCAAATGCAATGTTAGCATTCATGTCAAGAGGACTAGAATGCAAGACCAGGGATGTACTTCTGAGGCCATATAAGGCTCTGGTTAGACCCCATTTGGAGTATTGTGAGCAGTTTAGGGTCCCGTATCTAAGGAAGTATGTGCTGGCCTTGGAAAGGGTCCGGAGGAGGTTCACAAGAATGATCCCTGGAATAAAGAACTTGTCGTATGAGGAACAGTTGAAGACGCTGGGTCTGTACTTGTTCGAGTTTAGAAAGATGAGGGGAGATCTTACTGAAACTTACAGGATACTGCGAGGCCTGGATAGAGTGGATGTGGGGAGGATGTTTCCACTTGTAGGAAAAACTAGAACCAGAGGACACCATCTCAGGCTAAAAGGATGATCCTTTAGAACAGAGATGAGGAGGAATTTCTTCCTCTGTGGTGAATCTGTGGAACTCTTTGCCGCAGAAGGTTGTGGAGGCCAAATCACTGAGTGACTTCAAGACAGAGATAGATAGGTTCTTGATTAATCAGGGGATCAGGGGTTATGGGGGGAAGGCAAGAGAATGGGGATGAGAAAATATCAGCCATTATAGAATGGCGGAGCAGACATGATGGGCTGAGTGGCCTAATTCTGCTCCCATGTCCTACGGTCTTATTATCATTAACTTGTTAACCCTTTACATCCCAGTCAATATACATATCATGATATCTCCCTTTTTTTCCAAAGATGTTTGGAGATTTTTAAAAACCTTTTACAGTCCACAAATTGAGTCTGTACTCAGTCTTCACTGGGATAGTGTGTTGAAGTAACAACAAATCATCAGTCCAAATTGATCAGGTGGTCAACTGGTCGAACCACTTTTGTTGTCAAACCTGGGCCGGGATTCTCCCCTACCCAGTGGGGCGGGGGGTGCCGGCGTGATGGAGTGGCATGAACCACTCTGGCGTCGGGCCGCCCCAATGGTGTGGACGTCTCCGCACCTTTAGGGGCCGAGCCCTAACATTGAGGGGCTAGGCCCGCGCCGGAGTGGTTGGCGCTCCGCCGGCTGGTGTGGAAGGCCTTTGGTGACACACCAGCCTGGGCCAAAGGGACTTCGGCGGCTGGAGGATGTCCGCGCATGCACCGGAGCGTCAGCAGCTGCTGACGTCATCCCCACGCATGTGCAGGGGAGTGGGTCACTTCCACCTCCGCCATGGTGAAGACCATGGCGAAGGCGGAAGGAAAAGAGTGCCCCCACGGCACAGGCTTGCCCGCCGATCAGTGGGCCCTGATCGCGGGCCAGGCCACCGTGGAGGCACCCCCCGGGACCAGATCATCCTGGGCATCCCCCCCCCCCCCCAGCACCCCAGACCCCGCCCGCACCGCCTGCTCCCGCCGGTAAGGTTGGTGGTTTGATCCACGCCGGCGGGAGAAGCATGACAGCGGCGGAACTTCAGCCCATCGCGGGCCGGAGAATCGCCATGGGGAGGCATGCCGACTGACACGGAGCGATTACCGCCCCCGCCGAATCTCCGGTGCCGGAGAATTCGGGACACGGCGGGGGCGGGATTGACGCCGGCCCCCGGCAATTCTCCGACCCGGCGGGGGGTCGGAGAATCCCGCCCCAGGTCTTTTTTCTGTGTTTGTGGTGTTGAGTTTGTGTGTCGTTTTCCTTAAAAACTGGCTTGCTTTTTGGTCTTTGAGCAAATACGAACTCATTAAATTTGTTGGCATGACATCTTTTTGTCTAAACAATGTTCTGTACTTCCTGATATTGGTTCCATTATGCGTGAATTTTGTATTGTCTACACACACATTTGTATGTTTGACCTCGATCTGTAGATGTGTTTCACACACCGTCCTGCAGACCCTTGCTCGGTTGCCTTCTGGATTTCTTCCCATCCTGCATGGTCTGTCACGTGTGACTGCAAATTGCAACACTTTCTTGCCATTGCATTGAACTGTGCTGTTCAGTTGCCCTTCAGTTTCAGAGTCGTATCATTGTGTACAGTCTGTTGTTCTGTAGTTTCTCTTTTTGTGTTCAGGATCTGCTCCTTCTGGATTGTTTGATTCATTTTCAAACTTTTTAGTGTCAGTGTCCTTTGTATTATCTGATATTTCACTGCACTTTATCTTCCTGTGGATGATTTGATGCATCGTTGAGCTTTGAGACGTCAGTCCCTTCTGGATGATCTGATATAGCGTTGAGCTTTGGGATATCTCGGTGATTCTCAACTGGCATCAACCTCTCCAAGATGTAATTTTCTTGTGTGTTGTTCACAATTGATGTGTTCTCAATTGATTTGTTCATTGTTGCACTCTGATTCTCATGTTCTTTTCACAGAATCACAGAATTTACAGTTCTGAAGGAGGCCATTCTGTCTATCGAGTCTGCACCGGCCATTGGAAAGAGCACCCTACTAAGTCCACACCTCAACCCTCTCCCTGTAATGCCACTTTTGTTCTACAGTCCAGTTGAAATCTGTCAGTCTTGCTTTTGTCCTGCACAGCTTGTATCCTACTTGTGATCACTTTGTCACTATTCACAAATAAAGTGGATGGACCTTGTCATGTGAGAGTATCTTTAAGAAATGGGTGATTATAAATGGGTGTGTATATAAATATCTGTCGTGAGAGTACCTTGAAGAAATGTGTGTTTATTACTGCAGTGATGTCAGAGTGTGGGTGGAGCAGGGCTGTCTGTCAGCTTTTTACTTTTGTTTTAGGCTGTTTGCTGCAGGGTGGGTTTTAGTTTCGCTTTCAGAGCTGGATAGCTGCAGTCACAGCCAGAAGGTGTATTAGTGTCTCTTCCTGTAATCTAAAGAATGTAAATCGATCCTTTGGCGATTTAAAACTAATAACTGCTCTCAGTAGTGACTTTAACCTGATGTGCTTCTGTTGAAAGGTTTTATTTTTAAGTCTTATGGATGTTGAAAGGAAAGTAAGAATTACTTAGTGTTGTATTCTTTGGGGATTGTCATCTTCCATGTGTGCTTTCTGATACATCCATTTTATTTCTATATCTTTTTGTTGTAACTCCACCAATTTTCCTGAACTAAAAATATCCGTCTCATCCTCCACCTGTTCTTGTTCATTTTAAACCATCTGATCAAAAATTGTTTCTGATAATTGCACTTCAACTTCATCTTCACTCCTTGATTTTGCCTCTTGTCTTAACCTGTGTCTTTGCGACCTTGTTACTACACAATCTGGAAAAATCCCAGGATATTCATCCTTCAACTGATTTGCCACTGGCTTGTCCACCACAGTAGGCATCACTCCCACCTGCGATCCAGCTATATCATTTCCCAAAATAAACTGTATTCCTGGACAAGATAGTTTCTCTATTACTCCTACTACCACTTCACCACTCTTCACTGGACTTTCTAACCTTACCTTATATAATGGAACACTACTTGTCTCATCCTGAATTCCACATATTCCCACCTTGTCTGGCAATATTCTTCCCAGGCTACATAACTCCTCACCTCTTACCATTAAAGATTGACTAGCTCTTGTATCTCTTAAAATTGTGACTTATTTACCTGCTCCTCCTGATACACATGAGTAAACTTTACCCACACAAGTAAATTCTTTTAGAGATCTGGCTGCTTCTTATCAATCATCTTAGGGGCAGCACGGTAGCATGGTGGTTAGCATAAATGCTTCACAGCTCCAGGGTCCCAGGTTCGATTCCCGGCTGGGTCACTGTCTGTGCGGAGTCTGCACGTCCTCCCCGTGTGTGCGTGGGTTTCCTCCGGGTGCTCCGGTTTCCTCCCACAAACCAAAGATGTGCGGGTTAGGTGGATTGGCCATGCTAAATTGCCCGTAGTGTCCTAAAAAGTAAGGTTAAGGGGGGGGGGGGGGGGTTGTTGGGTTACGGGTATAGGGTGGATACGTGGGTTTGAGTAGGGTGATCAGGGCTCGGCACAACATCGAGGGCTGAAGGGCCTGTTCTGTGCTGTACTGTTCTATGTCTATGTCTATCTCTTGATCAGGCGGTACAATCTTTTGCAACCTTCATAGTCTTCTTTCATTGCTCTCTGTCTGGAATTTTTCAGTGCTCTCTCTCTGGAGTCTTTTTCTTCTGGTTGTTAATTTGTCAGGTTACTGCTATCCGATGTAGCAACAGTATACAATTCCATCAATGTATTGGATGCTATTTAGATTTTGAATCTTGTTATTAACAGAATAATCATCAAACCCAAATATCTCGGCCATATCTGAGTAATAGTCTTCAATGCAGGATTTATCTTCTTTAGTTTTAGATTTGTTAACATTTTCTTCTTGTTGCATGCTGCAAACCTTTTCTTCCATGGTGCTGGAAAAGTCTTCAGCTCTTTGTTCAAATTAGGCAATGTTCTGCCTTGCGAGATAAAAAAAACTGTTCTGTGCCTTTAGAACTTGTTATTCTTTCAGTGGGCATGTGCACAATGTTCTGACGTCATCACATCCGTGACGTCATGCGCAAACATGCATTGCACGTGCGCAAATCAATCTTCGCCCAGAGTGCGCATGCGTAGAACACTATTTTCCCTGATCTTGTCGGTTTTAATGTGCGCATGTGCGAACTGGTCCCGCACATGCGCCAAATGTTCAAATTCTGAATCGCACTTTTTTTTCTTTAACTGCCCACGTATGAAATGTCCGACTTTTGAAGAGTCTGTTATTTTCCGGTGCGCTTCCGCAGATTGGTCTTTTTCAGCTCAATTAATTTTTAACCGCGACATAGTTTTCACGGAGTCAAAAATGTTTTAACTCTGAAGATTCAACGTTTCGGCACTTCTATTTTTAGATCTTTCCTCGCATGAGACATTTTAATTGAATTTTCCGGCATCATTATTTGTTTCTTGTGCAGTTGTTTCCTGAGCTATTCATTTCTTTTAAGCTCACAATAATGATCACATTTTTTTAATGACCACTTCAAAGTTATTTTTTTCAACTTCATTCTCAAAGTGAAATGAGTTATACACTTCCATAGCCTGTTGCCCAGCCATTAGCAGCAAGAAAGCAGTTTTACGCTGATCACTGGCAGGTTGGAGGATGAGAGGTACAGTTCAAACACTTGTTCGAATATTTTACAGTTTACATCTATATTACCCAATATGCTGAATGCCTTTGGAAACTGTAGACCTTCCATGACTCTGCGGCTGGCTACTTCTTTCTGTGATGCATATGGTTGTTGCTGGAGTCTAGTTAAGATGTTTTCTTTGCACATTTTTTTCTTCTTTCTTCGAGCTGAGATTCTTTTGAGCTAAACCGTACTAATCTACTCAAGGATCACTTATGGTACCATGTTGTATTGTGGTACCTTACTATTTAAAGTTTTCCTACCCTTGTACCATGTTGTATTCTCTATTCTGCTTTACCTGGATGGCTCGGATGCGTAGTGTTGAATAAAGCTTTGCGAACAAACAAAATTATACATTTATTTACACTACTAGCTAAGATTTGTTCACATTCCTAAAGTAAAAAAAAAACTGCTTATTGTCACGAGTAGGCTTCAATGAAGTTACTGTGAAAAGCCCCTAGTCGCCACATTCCGGCGCCTGTCCGGGGAGGCTGATACGGGAATCAAACTGTACTGCTTGGTCTGCTTTAAAAGCCAGCAATTTAGCCCAGTGAGCTAAATCAGCCCCTTAAAAGCCCCATAAAAAGTTGTTATATCAAATTATGCTACCTCTAACATACAGAACTCTCACAGCCTGGTATGGCAACTGCTCGGCAAGAAACTGCAGAGTGTGGTGAACTCAGCCCAACGCATCACACAAGCTTGCCACCCGCAAATTGATTCTGTCTACACCTCCCGCTGCCTCAGGAACGCAGACAGCATTGTTAGAGACCTCTCACATCCAGGCATTGCCTTCTTCCAGACCCTTCCATCAGGCAGAAGGTATAGAAGTCTGAAGACCCGCACATCCAGACATAGGAACACCTTCTTCCACACAGCTACAAGACTCCTCAAAGACACCCCCTTGGACTGATCTGTTCCCTGTAAGAACACTATTCATGATGTCCGATGCCGCTCTTGCTCATGTATTTGCTTTGTTTGGCCCCTTGTTCCACACTGTAATCAATCACTGTTTGTCGATGTACCATTTGTCAGTGTTCTCTGTTGATTATTCTCTTTGTCTACTATGTATGTACGGTGTATGTTCCCTCGGCCGCAGAAAAATACTTTTCACTGGACTTCGGAACATGTGACAAAAATCAAATGAAATCAAATCAAAATCAAATAGACAACTGCTCTCTCTCACACCCCACTATCCAATCCTCTCACTAGCTAATCTTACCATCTTCTTCTAATCCCTGAATCCCAAATCCATGATACATATATGATTGTTCTGTGATTCTTTCTAGTGGTATGAATCATTATCATTAACCTGTTAACCCTTTGCATCCCAGTAAATATACATATCATGACAGGTGTGCCCCCCTCCACAGCAAACTGCGCGCTCCCCTCAGCACAGAGCACCCCGTGCAACTGGCAGCCACCCACTGAGGGACCACCCAAGGCCACACCCAGGGTAGCCGCCAATGAGGGCAGTCCAGCTATCGGTGTCCTGGCAGCAGGATGGACACCAGGACCGGGGGCACCGACGGGGCCGGATACCGACGGGGCAGGGGAGCCAACCAGGGCCTGCAGTGCCAACCGGGGCTACCATGTAGCCCATGGAAGCTGGATGAGCATGGGAGTATGTGTCATGCGAGCGTGTTGGCCTTTCACGCCCTGAAGAGAATGGCTGTAGGACACCAATCCGCGATGCTGGACGCTGTGCTGATAGCCGCAGCTCTGCAAGATGCCCTGCGGCCATGTGAGTGGGATCGGCTCAGAGAGGAGGCAGAGGCAGCAGCAGAGGAACGGGCTGCAGAGTGGCAGGTGGCGGCCACACAGCCTGGACGGCTGGCCGTTGAACAGGCCAAGGAGGAGGAGGAGATGCCACGGAGGCACCACATGAGGCCCTGTGTGTACCTTTACCGCATGCGATTCGAGGACCTGCCGGACCGGTCAGGAAGACGAAGACTGTGGATGAGCAGAGGGACTGTGAGACACATCTGCCAGATGATGGCACACCTATCACCGTGGGGATATGGGGGAGACCACCCGCTCCCAGTGACCAGACACCCTCAACTTCGATGCAACAGGGCCGTTACAGTCGCCGAATGGGGATCTGTCCGGATTTTACAGACCTAGGTGCACAGGTGCATCCGTGCCATCACGGACGCCCTATATGGACAGGCGGACCAGTAAACCCTGTTCCATGTGGACCGAGCCCACCAGGATGCCGGGCAGCTGGGTTCGCTGCCATCTCCAAGATGCCCCGGATCCAGGGGTGATAGATGGCATGCATGTCGCCCTGAGGGCACCTGCGGATAACAGGCCATTATACACTAACAGAAAGGGGTTCCACTCCATGAACATCCAGCTGGTCTGTGAGCAACAGATGCACGTCTGTGCCCGGCACGACTCATTCATATTGGCACACTCGGTGATCCTTTGCATGTTTGAGGGGCACCACGGCCGGCTGTGGGGTTGGCTGCTGGGCGACAGCGTTTACCCACTGCGGTCGTGGCTGATGACGCCGATCCGGAGGCCACTGTCAGCCGCAGAGACCCGTTATAATGATGCCCTTACATCGATCAGAGGTGTGGTCGAGCTGCGCTTCGACTTGCTAAAGATGTGCTTCAGGTGCGTTCCTGAACCATTCTGGAGGGCTCTCCTGTACGGGCCTGAAAGGGTCTCCCTCATCATGGTGGCCTGCTGCGTCCTCCACAATATAGCTCAGCAGAGGGGCGATATGCTGGAGGAGGAGGCGATGAGGAAGGGCAGTCCTCGTCCGACGAGGAGGATGCGGGGGAGAGGTACAATGAGCGGGACATGGGCCCAAGTAGGCACGGGAAACCGCACAATGCCATCACCAGGGCCAGTGCGCTCGAGATGTCCTCATCACAACATGATTCACCGACGAGGAGGGGGTTGCTGGCCAGGGACATGGACACCACCATCTCAGACCCACATCACCAAACCGCCTCCATCCATACATCCTCCATGACACATACCTGCGGTGCGGTAAACTGGGGGCATTGGGTTGGCAGTGATAACAAGTTAGGTCAATGGGATGGAGGAAGATGACAACCCGCTCTGCAATGAGCTTGTGTGCTCCACATCATATGGCAATATCTGACTCAGGCCCACAGTAGCATCTTCCACCTGGGTGATCATTGCGTGCGAGCTGGCCAGTCCATCACACAGTCCCGTCGAATCCCTGGGTTGGGGGTGTGGGAGGGAGGGTGGGGAACACAGTCCACCCACGGGGACTGCACTGGTCCCCCACCCTCAACTACCCCCGGCCAGCACCGACCAGCCCATCCCCACACCCATTAGACAGAGTACCGAGAGCAGGTTTCAACGGTGTTAACAGGTGTTTATTGTGGAGAAATGTATACAGTCTGAGCTCTCACCCCTATAACTCAACTGTGCCCTGCACCTGTGTCAACATAACTGGTGTCTAACTTTCTCCCTTGGGGTGCCCGATGGCCCCCGGGCTACTCCATTACAGTAGAGGGCAGCAGAGCAGAGCTACTGATTGGTTGTTCCGGGGAAATTTGCATACGTGCAATGAGGTCAGCCTAATTTGAAGGTGCACCTGCGAAAGAGACCCGAGGAGTTCGAGTGAAGGCAAGCATCCAGCAGAGCGCAGCAGAGCAGAGCTACTGATTGGCTGTTCCGTGGAAATTTGCATACGTGCCGTGCGGTCAGCCTAATTTGAAGGTGTACCTGCGAAAGAGACCCGAGGAGTTCGGGTGAAGGCAAGCATGCAGCAGAGGGCAGCAGAGCAGAGCTACTGATTGGCTGTTCCGGGGAAATTTGCATACGAGCACTGCGGTCAGCCTAATTTGAAGGTGTACCTGCGAAAGAGACCCGAGGAGTTCGAGTGAAGGCAAGCATCCAGCAGAGGGCAGCAGAGCAGAGCTACTGATTGGCTGTTCCGGGGAAATTTTCATACGTGCAGTGCGGTCAGCCTAATTTGAAGGTGTACCTGCGAAAGAGACCTGAGGAGTTCGAGTGAAGGCAAGCATCCAGCAGAGGGCAGCAGAGCAGAGCTACTGATTGGCTGTTCTGGGGAAATTTGCATACGTGCAGTGCTGTCAGCCTAATTTGAAGGTGTACCTGCGAAAGAGACCGAGGAGTTCGAGTGAAGGCAAGCATCCAGCAGAGGGCAGCAGAGCAGAGCTACTGATTGGCTGTTCCGGGGAAATTTTCATACGTGCAGTGCGGTCAGCCTAATTTGATGGTGTACCTGCGAAAGAGACCTGAGGAGTTCGAGTGAAGGCAAGCATCCAGCAGAGGGCAGCAGAGCAGAGCTACTGATTGGCTGTTCTGGGGAAATTTGCATACGTGCAGTGCTGTCAGCCTAATTTGAAGGTGTACCTGCGAAAGAGACCCGAGGAGTTCGAGTGAAGGCAAGCATCCAGCAGAGGGCAGCAGAGCAGAGCTACTGATTGGCTGTTCCGGGGAAATTTGCATACGTGCAGTGCGGTCAGCCTAATTTGAAGGTGTACCTGTGAAAGAGACCCGAGAAGTTCGAGTGAAGGTAAGCATCCAGCAGAGGGCAGCAGAGCAGAGCTACTGATTGGCTGTTCCGGGGAAATTTGCATACGTGCAGTGCTGTCAGCCTAATTTGAAGGTGTACCTGCGAAAGAGACCCGAGGAGTTTGAGTGAAGGCAGGCATCCAGCAGAGGGCAGCAGAGCAGAGCTACTGATTGGCTGTTCCGGGGAAATTTGCATACGTGCAGTGCTGTCAGCCTAATTTGAAGGTGTACCTGCGAAAGAGACCCGAAGAGTTCGAGTGAAGGAAAGCATCCAGCAGAGGGCAGCAGAGCAGAGCTACTGATTGGCTGTTCCGGGGAAATTTGCATACGTTCAGTGCTGTCAACCTAATTTGAAGGTGTACCTGCGAAAGAGACCCGAGGAGTTCGAGTGAAGGCAAGCATCCAGCAGAGGGCAGCACAGCAGAGCTACTGATTGGCTGTTCCGGGGAAATTTGCATACGTGCAGTGCTGTCAGCCTAATTTGAATGTGTACCTGCGAAAGAGGCCCGAGGAGTTCGAGTGAAAGCAAGCATCCAGCAGAGGGCAGCAGAGCAGAGCTACTGATTGGCTGTTCTGGGGAAATTTGCATACGTGCAGTGCTGTCAGCCTAATTTGAAGGTGTACATTCGAAAGAGACCCGAGGAGTTCGAGTGAAGGCAAGCATCCAGCAGAGGGCAGCAGAGCAGAGCTACTGATTGGCTGTTCCAGGGAAATTTGCATACGTGCAGTGCTGTCAGCCTAATTTGAATGTGGTTTGTGGAGGGGCTGTTGTCAAGTGACAATTAAAGGGAAGGGGGAAAGGAGTAGAACATTAGTCATTGGAGACTCCATAGTTAGGGGGATAGATAGGAGATTCTGTGGGAACGAGAGAGACTCGCGGTTGGTGTGTTGCCTCCCAGGTGTCAGGGTCCGCGATGTCTCAGATTGTGTTTTCGGGATTCTTAAGGGGGAGGGGGAGCAGCCCCAAGTCGTGGTCCACATAGGTAGCAACGACATAGGTAGGAAAAGGGATAGGGATGTGAGGCAGGAATTCAGGGAGCTAGGGTGGAAACTTAGAGCTAGAGGAAACAGAGTTATTATCTCTGGGTTGTTACCCGTGCCACGTACTAGCGAGTCGAGGAACAGGGAGAGAGAGCAGTTGAACATGTGGCTGCAGGGATGGTGCAGGGAGTAGGGTTTCAGATTCCTGGACAATTGGGGCTCATTCTGGGGTAGGTGGGACCTCTACAAACGGGATGGTCTACACCTGGACCAGAGGGGTACTAATATCCTCGGGGGGAGGTTTGCTAATGCTCTTCGGGCGGGTTTAAACTAGTTCAGCAGGGGATTGAGAAACTGAATTGTAGCTCCAGTACACAAGAAGTTGAGAGTAGTGAGGTCATGAGTAAGGTTTAAAAGTTGCAGGAGAGTACCGGCAGGAAGGAAGGTGGTGTAAAGTGCGTCTACTTCAATGCCAGGAGCATCCGGAATAAGGTGAGTGAGCTTGCGGCATGGGTTAGTACCTGGGACTTCGATGTTGTGGCCATTTCGGAGACATGGATAGAGCAGGGCGAGGAATGGTTGTTGCAGGATATTTCAGTAAGTTCAGGGAAGGTGGTAAGAGAGGGGGAGGGGTGGCATTGTTAGTCAAGGACAGTATTACGGTGGCTGAGAGGATATTTGATGAGGACTCGAATACTGAGGTAGTATGGGCTGAGTTAAGAAACAGGAAAGGAGAGGTCACCCTGTTAGGGCTTTTCTATAGGCCAGAGATGTAGAGGAAAGGATTGCAAAGATGATCCTGGATAGGAGCGAAAGTAACAGGGTAGTTGTTATGGGGGACTTTAACTTTCCAAATATTGACTGGAAACACTATAGTTCGAGTACTTTAGATGGATCCGTTTTTGTCCAATGTGTGCAGGAGGGTTTCCTGATGCAGTATGTAGATAGGCCAACAAGAGGCGATGCCGTTTTGGATTTGGTACTGGGTAATGAACCAGGACAGGTGTTAGATTTGGAGGTAGGTGAGCATTTTGGTGATAGTGACCACAATTCGATTACGTTTACTTTAGCGATGGAAAGGGACAGGTATAAACCGCAGGGCAAGAGTTGTTGCTGGGGGAAAGGCAATTATGATGCGATGAGGCAAGAATTAGGGTGCATCGCCTGGAGAGGAAAACTACAGGGGATGGACACAATGGATATGTGGAACATGTTCAAGGAACAGCTACTGCGTGTCCTTGATAAGTATGTACCTGTTAGGCAGGGAGGAAGTGGTCGAGTGAGGGAACCATGGGTTACGAAAGCAGTTGAATCACTTGTCAAGAGGAAGAAGGAGGCTTATGTGAAGATGAGACGTGAAGGTTCAGTTGGGTCGCTTGAGAGTTACAAGTTAGCTAGGAAGCCTCTAAAGAGAGAGCTAAGAAGAGCCAAGCGAGGACATGAGAAGTCTTTGGCAGGTAGGATCAAGGATAACCGTAAAGCTTTCTATAGGTATGTCAGGAATAAAAGAATGACTAAGGTAAGAGTAGGGCCAGTCAAGGACAGTAGTGGGAAGTTGTGCGTGGAGTCCGAGGAGATAGGAGAGGTGCTAAATGAGTATTTTTCGTCAGTATTCACACAGGAAAAAGACAAAGTTGTCGAGGAGAATACTGAGATACAGGCTACTAGACTAGAAGGGCTTGAGGTTCATAAGGTGGAGGTGTTAGCGATTCTGGAAAGTGTGAAAATAGATAAGTCCCCTGGGCCGGATGGGATTTATCCTAGGATTCTCTGGGAAGCTAGGGAGGAGATTGCTGAGCCTTTGGCTTTGATCTTTAAGTCATTTTTCTCTACAGGAATAGTGCCAGAGGACTGGAGGATAGCAAATGTTGTCCCCTTGTACAAGAAGGGGAGTAGAGATAACCCCGGTAACTATAGACCAGTGAGCCTTACTTCTGTTGTGGGAAAAGTCTTGGAAAGGTTTATAAGAGATAGGATGTATAATCATCTGGAAAGGAATAATTTGATTAGAGATAGTCAATATGGTTTTGTGAAGGGTAGGCCGTGCCTCACAAACCTCATTGAGTTATTCGAGAAGGTGACCAAACAGGTGGATGAGGGTAAATCAGTTGATGTGGTGTACATGGATTTCAGTAAAGCGTTTGATAAGGTTCCCCACGGTAGGCTATTGCAGAAAATACAGAGGCGTGGGATTCAGGGTGATTTAGCAGTTTGGATCAGAAATTGGCTAGCTGATAGAAGACAAAGAGTGGTGGTTGATGGGAAATGCTCTGACTGGTGTCCACTGGTGTCTGACTAGTGGTGTGCCACAAGGATCTGTTTTGGGGCCGTTGCTGTTTGTCATTTTTATAAATGACCTGGAGGAGAGCGTAGAAGGATGGGTGAGTAAATTTGCAGATGACATTAAAGTCGGTGGAGTTGTGGACAGTGCAGAAGGATGTTAGAAGTTACAGAGGGACATAGATAAGCTGCAGAGCTGGGCTGACAGGTGGCAAATGGAGTTTAATGCAGAAAAGTGTGATGTGATTCATTTTGGAAGGAATAACAGAAAGGCAGAGTACTGGGCTAATGGTAACATTCTTGGTAGTGTGGATGAGCAGAGAGATCTCGGTGTCCATGTCCATAGATCCCTGAAAGTTGCCACCCAGGTTGAGAGGGTTGTTAAGGCGTACGATGTGTTCGCTTTTATTGGTAGAGGAATTGTGTTTCGGAGCCATGAGGTCATGTTGCAGTTGTACAAAACTCTGGTGCGGCCGCATTTGGAGTATTGTGTGCAGTGCTGGTCGCCACATTATAGGAAGGATGTGGAAGCATTGGAAAGGGTACAGAGGGGATTTACAAGAATGTTGCCTGGTATGGAGGGAAGATCATAAGAGGAAAGGCTGAGGGACTTGAGGCTGTTTTCGTTAGAGAGAAGAAGGTTAAGAGGGGACTTAATTGAGGCATACAAGATGATCAGAGGATTAGATAGGGTGGACATCGAGAGCCTTTTTCCTCGGATGGTGATGTCCAGCACGAGGGGACATAGCTTTAAATTGAGGGGAGATAGATATAGGACAGATGTCAGAGGTAGGTTCTTTACTCAGAGAGTAGTAAGGGCGTGGAATGCCCTGCCTGCAACAGTGGTGGACTCGCCAATACTAAATGCATTCAAATGGTCATTGGATAGGCATATGGACGATAAGGGAATAGTGTAGAGGGACTTTAGAAGGGTTTCACAGGACGGTGCAACATCGTGGGCCGAAGGGCCTGTACTGCGCTGTAATGTTCTATGTTCTATTAGACGGGGGTGCATGCGGAGCCATCCCCTGAGGCACCCCCCCGCCACCTGGTGCTGGCCGTCCTGGAGGTCCACTCTGGTCTACACCATGGTCTGCACGTTCGCGGCCATGGAGCACGGGGAGTGACCCTCTTTGTTTCCGACTGCCAGCACCCTGAGGGTCTGTGGCACATCAGCCAGAGTCTGGGCCACGTTCATCTGGGTGTGGGTCACCTCTCTCTGGGACTGGGTCACCTCCCTCTGGGATTGGCCACCTCGCTCTGGGATTGGGCCACCTCCCTCTTGGATTGGCTACCTCCCTCTGAGACTGGGACACCTCCCTCTGGGACTGGGCCACCTCCCTCTGAGACTGGGACACCTCGCTCTGGGACTGGGACACCCCGCCCAGTGTCAGCGCTATGCCAGCCAGCGCCTGGGCAATGCCACCGACATGCTCAGCCATGGCCTGCTGTGACTGGGCCATCCTGAGGAGCGCCGCTACAATGCTCGAGTGGCTCTGGCACATGGCTGCCTATGAGAGGGCAGCCCTGTCCTGGGCCTCGTCCCCCACCTGCACAGAATGCTCCAGGCCCTGAACACTCTGACCAGTAGCCGACACCGTCGCCCCCATTGTCTCGGCACCCGTGCAGTGTCGGCCTGGGTGGAACGCATGACAGGCACCACTCCCTGCTCCTGCACGTGGATGGACTCCTCCACCTGCAGGCGCTGGAAACCGGCCATCATCCCCTCCTGTGGTCCCTGGGTCTCTGACTGCATCTCCACTGTGGGTGGGACTGGATGTTCCCGGAGCCTGGGACCCGTCTGGGTGGCAGCTGGTTGCTGGGGCCGGGCTGCCCTCCGACCATCCGGCCCCTCGGCTGCGCCTACCTCCACCTGCTGTACCGGATGCAATGTGTGGTGCGCACCAGATAGTGTCCCAGGAGCCTCTTCACTAATGTGCCCAACTGATGTAATAGTCTGAGATGGTGGAGGGTTTGTAGACAGCTGTGATGGAAAGTCACTGTCCTCCTCCGATCTGGGCTCCGGGGTCTCCTCGGTCTCGGCTGAGGGCTGGTGTTCAGGCTGCTCTCCCCATCAATGCTCAGTTGTCTGGGGGGCCCCGGCTCTGGCACTCGCTGGGGGCGGGGGTCTCCAGATGGACTGGCCCCATCCCTGGTTGGTCCTATGAGACACAAGACGACATGTATGGTCAGACAGCGGGCCAGGGGGAGTGGGGAAAGGGTGAAGGGGCAGAGGGGGATGTGGGCTGAAGGGGGTGTGGGCTGAGGGGGTTGAGGGCGGTTGGGGTGTGGGAGGGGAGAGTGGGGGGGGTGTGGGCTAAGGAGGCCATGGGGTGAGGGTGTGGGCTGAGGTGGGTGGGGTGAGGGCTGTGGGGGTGTGTGGTGAGGGCGGTGGAAGTGTGAGGTGGGGGTGTGGGGAGGGTGTGGGCTGAGTGGGGTGAGGGGGTGTGGGCTGAGGGGGGTAGGGTGAGGGCTGTGGGGGTGTGGGGTGAGGGCGGTGGAAGTGTGGGGTGAGGGCGGTGGGGGTGTGGGCTGAGGGGGGTGTGGGATGAGGGTGGTAGGGGTGAGGACGGTGGGTGTGTGGGGAGGGTTTTGGGGGTTGTGGGCTGAGGGGGGTGTGGGGTGACGGCGGTGTGGGTGTGGGCTGAGGGGGTTGAGGGGTGGGGATGAGGGCGGTGGTGGTGTGGGGTGAGGGCAGTGGGGTGTGGGGAGGGTGTGGGCTGAGGGGGATGTGGGGTGAGGGGGTGTGGGCTGAGGGGGATGTGTGGTGAGGGTGGTAGGGTGAGGGCGGTGGGTGTGTGGGCTGAGGGGGGTGGGGATGAGGGCGGGTGTGGGGTGAGGGCGGTGGGAGTGTGGAGTGAGGGCAGTGGGGGTGTGCGGTGAGGGCGGTGGAGGGTGTGTGGGGGGTGAGGGAGGTGTGGGCTGAGGGGGGTGTGGGCTGAGGGCTGTGGGGGGGGGGGGGGTTGGAGTCCACACATGTGCCATGGGAATCCACTACTAAGCGGGGTCTCACTTGCTCGCCTGAGGCCGAACCTCCACGCGGTGACCTCCCTTTCCTCCGGGCTGCCGACCACATCCAGTGCCCTCTGCTCGGGCACGGTGAGGGACCGCAGGTCTGGTGGTCCCCCTCCGGTCTTCTCCCACTCCCGGCGGTATGCACGGCCTTCTCCTGCGGGGGTGGGGGGAAACACAAACATCAGCACTGTTAGACAGTCCGATACATGTAGCCCCAAAGTTAGGTTGATTATGGGATCAGTGGCTAGGGCACCCGGCCATTGCGGCTGGCATGTGGGGCAGGCTGGGGGTTCAGCTTGCATGTATGGGGGAGGGGAGGTACGGTCGGTGCCATGGGCACAGCGCTGCCTATCCACCCTGGCCGCACTGAGAAGGTTGTGCAGTTTCTTCCTGCACGGGATGCCAGTCCAGAAGTCGTTGCCCACACCCGCTGACCGCATCTGTCACCTGCGCGCTGGCACGTCAAATGGCGGCCCCTAGTGCCCTTCCTCTCGGGCCAGGGTACAGGATCATCCGTCTCTGCTCGACAGCGTCCAGGAAGGTATACAGCTCAGTTTCCCTGAACCATGGCACTATTCCCCTGCAGCCATCTTGTTGACTGGGACGGTGTGTGTGGGGGGTATGTGTAGCCATCCGAGATGGCCACCTGCAAAGGACCAGGGGAATTATGGCCAACCCAGGACTCAGACAGATAGAGAGCTTCTGTGTATTTGAAACGCAGGTAGCTAGACCCGATTGAAATCCCCGCTTGTTTGCATTTTAATGGCCCGTTCCTCAGAACAATAGGACTCCAATCAAGAAACCGGTACAGCCACAGACTGATCGGCGCCACTCCCTTTACTCAAAGGTCAATGGCCGCTAAGGACCTGCCCAGCTAACAAGGCACTTGCCCCTTTATTGGCCGAAATCAAAGACAGTGACCAGAGCCCTGTCGAACTATTGAGTCAAAGATCAAGGACTGCCCCAAAGAGCGCAAAATCCCAGAGGGATAAAAGGGAACGCAGCCATATGTTTAGCCTCCTTTGAATCCGGCCTGTGCCAGCCAACTGTAGCAGGAACAGCCAGCCAAGTTCAAGACCAACGATCGCTACCTGATGTTTGAGCCTAGCAGAGACAGAGCCACTTTCTTCAAACCAGCCAAGTGAAATCCATGTAAATGCCCTTATCCATTTTCACAGTGCCAGTCGCCCTGAAGTTAAGTACAGGTCATTGTAGCTGATAAGTGTAGTTTAACTCGTAGTAGATATTGTGTTTGCATGTCGAAGTAACCCTTGTGTATGGAAATAAACCATCTTTTGAACTAACTAACTGGTTGTATGGTCATTTGACTGATATAAGGGAAGGCTTGTGGTTCACTCAGATTAATAGGAATACCCACAGTATTGGCGACGCTGTTGGGACATAACATCATATAAAGAGCAGCAGATGGATCATTTAAGTGCAGCTGTGGTGTGTGAGTGGCCAATTGGACTGGCGAATCTGGCACCATTTCACATGGAACTGGTTGCATTCCACATGGCGATGTGGTAGCCCATTTAGAGTTGCTCAATAGGTGCACCTGTTGCGCTGTTTCTCCTGTCGTAAAACACCATTGTTCCCATGCCGGCTTCAGCACTTAGTCTCAAAATCGGAGAATCCAGCCCTGTGTCTTTAGTTAGAGGGAGGAAAGTAAATTGTTCCTTCAAAAGCAATCAAAAACTTCAAAGGGTGTTTTTGGGTTTATAAATACCAAAGTGGAAAAAATGTCCACATTTAATGCCAGTGCCATTCGAGAAGCGAGGGAAGTTACATTTGAGGATATAAAACGCCTGCCTCTTGCAGAGTTAAACGGCACTCATTTCTAGAATTTTGTCCAAAAGCCAGAAAAAGCAGAATTTTGAAAGGAGTGGCCAAATATCTCGAGGTGAAAATTGAAGACACCGAAACGGATCAATTAGCAGCAGCGAAATTAAAATGGAAGTGGCGGGAATTGGAATAATATGAAATGAAATGAAAATGAAAATCGCTTATTGTCACGAGTAGGCTTCAATGAAGTTACTGTGAAAAGCCCCTAGTCGCCACATTCCGGCGCCTGTCCGGGGAGGCTGGTACGGGAATCGAACCGTGCTGCTGGCCTGCTTGGTCTGCTTTAAAAGCCAGCGATTTAGCCTGGTGAGCTAAACCAACCCCTAAACCATCTACCTGCATCAAATGAACAGATAGAGGGAATGAGTGAGAATTGCAGGAATGGTAAACAGAGAGAGAGAGAGAGGGAGCAGGAAAGGGAATGGAGAGAAGAGAGATAATTCCTGGAAAGTAAAAGAGAAAGGAAAAGGGAGTTTCAAATTTCAAAAAGGGGATGGGAGATTTCACTGAGTAACTTGAAGATACCCTGAGCTCAGGTAAAACACAATGGTGACCTCAGGATTTGTATTGACCCGAAGGATCTGAATGTGAACAACAGACATGAACACTATCCAATACCGAAACAAGAGGAAATAACTAGTGAAATGGCTAATGCCAAGATATTCTCCAAACTAAATGCTTCTAGAGGTTTTTGGCGTAAGGAACTGGATGACACAAGCAAAACATTGTGTACATTCAACACACTGTATGGTCATTACTTCTTTAACAGAATGCCATTTGGCATAATCTCAGCATCTGAGATATTCCATTGTGCCATGGAACAGATGACAGAAGGCATAGATGGAGTTTGTCTGAATGCTGATGACTTTTTCATTTGGTTATCTACTCGCGAAGAACACAATGTAAGACTCCTGCAAGTGTTACAGAGAATTCACAAATATGGATTGAAACTTAATCGGGCCAAGTACAACTTTGGCAGCTCAACGTTAACATTTCTGGGTGACCAAAACTCGGAACATGGTGTGCAACCAGATAATTATAAGATTGCTGTTATCCAGAAGATGTCCATTGCAGAAGATAAAAAGGTTGTTTTGAGATTCCTTGTTGCAGTGAATTTCTTAGGAAAATGCATCCCAACTTTGCTTCACGAACAACTGCCTTGCGTCACCCCATAAGGAAGAACATATTCTTCTCATGGACTGCAGAGCACACAAAAGAATGGTCTGATCTCAAGTCAGCACTGACCACCGCACCTGCCCTTGCCTTCTTTGACCCTGGGTGAGAAACAAAGATTTCCACAGATGCAAGTCAAAATGGGATGGGGCAGTCCTCCTTCAAAAGAATGATGATGCTTTTTGGAGACCCATTGCATATACATCCAGGTCTATGACCACCACAGAGCAACTTTACGCTCAGATCGAGAAAGAGTGTTTAGACTTGCTTACAGGAATACAGAAATTCCATGACTATGCGTATGGACTTCCAATGTTCACAGTTGAAACAGATCACCGACCACTAGTTCATGTAATCAAGAAAGATTTGAATGATATGACTCCAAGACTGCAACAAATTATTATGAAACTACAAAGGTGCGACTTTCATCTGGTCTACACTCCATGGAAAGGTTTTATCCTTACCGAGGCATTATCTCGTGCTACAGAAACAAATGAGCAGCAACCTGAGATAATTCAATTTGTCAAGGCTCAAGCAGAACTTTTAGCTGAAACTCTTCCTGTCTCTGATGAAAAACTCAAGCTCATCGGAGGAGAAACTGAAAAAGATGCAATGTTACAACGGGTAATCAGCCATATGAAAAATGGTTGGCTAAAAGTAAGCTGTTCAAATTTCAGAAAGGTGAGATCTGATTTCACTGTCGTAGGTGAATTTCTACTTCTTCTCCATCGTCTTGTAATTTCTACAATGCTAAGACACATGATCCTCCAGAAGGTTCATGACAGTTATTTAGGTATAGAAAAGTGTAAATGCCGAGCGAGACACGCAGTATATTGTCCTGGAATAAATACTGACATAGCCAATTTTGTGCTAGAATGTGAGATATGCCAGTGAAATCAGTTGATACAGAGAAAAGAGAAACTCACAACTCATAATCTGGAGAAGACTCTGTGGTCGAAAGTTGGTATTGATCTTTTTCATTTTCATAGTCTTGATTATGTATTGATCATTGACAAAATTCAAACTACCCGGATGTAATGAAATTGTCTGATTCTACTTTGAAATCCGTGATCAAGGGACTAAAGAAATATTTGCTTGTCATGGGATACCTTGCAGAGTTATGACAGACAATGTACCTTGCTTTGATAATAATGATTGGACAGAATTTGCTCGTAACTATGATTTTACTCATATCATATCTAGTCTTCTTTATCCGCAATTCTAATGGCAACGTTGAAAAAGGCGTTCACATTGTGAAACAAATTTTTCAAGAAAACACTTGAGTCTGGCTCAAATATGGAGCTACTCCTTTCTCAACTGTTTTATCACCTGCTCAGTTGTTAATGAATAGGTCATTGCGTATAACTCTTCCATGTTTACAACTAGCTAATCCTGATCTTCAGCAATGAAGTGTTGGGCACTGTGGACTTGTGAAGCAGACATATGCCACCAACACTGAAGAAGGTTCAACACTATTTTATTAACTCTTATAAAATACTAGACATACTATAACTGTGGGTTTACATGATGCTAGTTTAACTAGAGACCTGTGCCTGTCCGAACCAGTTGAATCTCTCAGCACATGGTGTGAGTCTGTACTAAACTTGATGAGCTCTTGTGCTTCTGAGAGGTAGCATCCTGAATGAGCGGGAAACGTGATGCCCTCTGTCTTTATAGTGCGTGTATTCTAACTGGTGATTGGCTGCGGTGTTTGTGCATGTTGATTGGTCCTAGTGTATGTCCATCAGTATGTATCTGCACCATGATATACTGGTGTATATTATGACATCCCCCCCTAAAAAGAAAAATTGATGTGAATGTGTGACAATAAATAGTGTGGGTGTGTGAAGAATGTTCCTAACTACATGTGAGGTGCGAAGACATATGAACAAATCTATATACAGGAAAATAAAGCT
The DNA here is from genome assembly GCF_902713615.1 of Scyliorhinus canicula. Classification (NCBI taxonomy): domain Eukaryota; kingdom Metazoa; phylum Chordata; class Chondrichthyes; order Carcharhiniformes; family Scyliorhinidae; genus Scyliorhinus; species Scyliorhinus canicula. Next base: position 109,479,388 of record NC_052157.1, on the reverse strand, counting down.
ATATACAAGAGAAGGTACCTGGTGCAGATAATTAGTATGCAACAAATTGAACAAGAATAGTGCTATATACAAACCAATAGAAAACGATCTAACAAAGAAGGAAACATCTCAGCGGGTCCATAAATTAGCAAAGTTCATAAATTCAGTCTCTGAGGTTTGCAACGAATTCTGGTTGACCGCCTCAAGGGTAGGTCGATAGCCGCCAGGTCAGGAGCTGGGTGGGCTGCAACACAGTCAGGCGGAGGCAGAGTGACTGGAAGCTCTGCACAGTCCATGGCAGGGTCAGCAGAGGAGCTGCTCGGAGGATCCCGTGATGACTGCGGAACAAGGTGAATAGTACGCCGATTGTGGCGCCGAATGGATCCGTCTGGTAACCGAACCAGGAAGGAACGGGGGGCCACCTGCCACCGTCAATAGCGTTTAATATCTGTAAGCATTAGGAGTGTTAGACTGGCAAACAGCAGTGACTCCCCATTGATCACCCCAGCCCCACTGCCCCCCCCCCCCACCTCCGCCACCACCCCCACACCCCGAACACACTGCCCAAGCACTCCTGGCCACAAGGGGTACTCTCAAAGATCCCTAGACCCTGTACCCCAGACACTCGTACATAATATCACTTGGACCGGGCGCTCCCCGTTGCACTCACCTATCCTCCGGCCATGGACATGTCCCTGGAGCTGCATCTCAGTCCTTGGGTGTTCGGACATTGGCGTGGTGTTGCCTACCCCAGTGTTCACGCAGTGTCCAGGCATTGTGGTCTGATTGGGACACTGGGCAATGACTCCCATTTGCTACCTGGCACGCTTACCCATGGAAATCCACTTGGGTTAGAATCATACAATCACAGTGCAGGAGGCCATTCGGCCCATTGAGACTGCACCAGCCCTTGAAAAGAGCACACCCTACTTAAGTCCACACCTCTGTTAACCACTTTGCTGTCATGCCATCCCACATTGTGTGAAGTGTTCACTTAATAACGATTACCAATTCACTATTCGCAATAGTCTTCACCTGCACAGCCAGAGACCTCAGCAGTCGATAGGGGTTATGGGTGGTCGGTGGACAGACAGGGGCTAGGGTTGCCACTGGAAATAGGTGCACACAATCCAAGAGTTGGCATGGTGGAGCCATGAGCGGTTGCCCACCCCCCCCCCCCCCCCCCCCCCCCGCCCCCACAGCTGCTCTGTCATATGAGAGTACCATTAAGAAATGCGCGTTTAAGAAATGTCCCTTTAAGAAATAGCTGCTTATCAGTGATGTCAGAGTATGGGTGGAGCTGGGCTGTCTGTCAGCTTTTTACTTTCGCTTTAGGCTGTTTGCTGCAGAGTGTGTTTTAGTTTCGTTTTCATAGAATTTACAGTACAGAAGGAAGCCATTCGGCCCATCGAGTCTGTACCGGCTCCTGGAAAGAGCACCCTACCCAAGGTTAACACCTCCACCCTATCCCCATAACCCAGTAACCCCACTCAATGCTAAGGGCAATTTTGGACACTAAGGGCAATTTATCATGGCCAATCCACCTAACCTGCACATCTTTGGACTGTGGGAGGAAACCGGAGCACCCGGAGGAAACCCACGCACACACGGGGAGGATTTGGAGACTCCGCACAGACAGTGACCCAAGCAGGAATCGAACCTGGGATCCTGGAGCTGTGAAGCCATTGTGCTATCCACAATGCTACCGTGCTGCCCTCTAGTTTTCAGAGCTGGATAGCTGCAGTCACAGCCAGAAGGGGTATTAGTCTCTCTCTCTGTAATCTAAAAACTGTAAATCAATCCTTTTGTGATTTAAAACTAATAACTGCTGTCAGTCGTGTCTTTAACCTGATGTGCTTCTGTTGAAAGTTTTTTTAAAAGTCTTATGGATGTTAAAAAGACAGTTTAAGGATTACTTAGTGTTGTATTCTTTGGGGATTATGTTTGAGTTAATGGTTGCTAAGATGTTCACTTTATGTTTTAAAAAGGTTAACTTGAGTTCATAGAATAAACATTGTTTTGCTTTAAAAACTACTTTTCCATTTTTGCTGTACCACACCTGTAGAGTGGGTTGTGTGCTCCCCATACCACAATCTATTGTGGCATGTTAACAAGCCCAATTGAGCCCGCATTATTTATTTACACATGGCGGGCAGACTGCTGATTTTGGGCATGAGCTCGGAGGTGGGAGGCAGGGGGGCAGTGGGTGTAACAGTATGTATATTGCACAGAATTACAATCTAATACACTTTGGTGTTCTCTAAACCCTGGCCCATAACAGGCCCCCCATGGCAGACCACCCCTGTGGAGAGTGCCCCCCCCAACTCGAGGGTGCCCCACCACCCGCCGAGCACTGGGGCAGTAAGCCCAGCGCCCCGGGGCTCTTTGCTTGTGCGGAAAGGTGGCTACTCACCTCCTCGGCTCCCCTCAGAAGCTCTTTCACCTGGTTCACGTTTTTAAACAGGAGTGCTAATCGGCAACCGCATGACCATTTGCTGAGAGGCCGCTGAATCATGGGAGGCTTTTGGATATGTAGTCACTCCTGTTAATTGTATGGAAATAGGGCTTAAGTGGTGATAATTGGACAGGATCCCGATTCCGCCTACAGGAGCAGGTGGGTTGCATTACAAACTGGTTGGTACTTGGCGTGGTTCTCATTTTCAGCCTCTCCCTCTATTCACCAACCCTGTTACGTGAGAGCGCAACGAGACCGGAGAATCATGCCAAATATTATTGTTACAATTACGTTTTCGAAGGTTAGTCAGGTTATAAGCGATGCAGGAAGTGGATCTGTGGGGGAGAGCTCACAGAGAGTCACCACACTCCGCCGCCATTTGGCATGTTAACAAGCTCAATTGAGCCCTCATTATTTATTTACACATGGCGGGCAGACTGCTGATTTTGGCCATGAGCTCAGAGGTGGGAGGCAGGGAGGCAGTGGGTGTAACAGTATGTATATTGTAAAGAATACAAAGGGTTAACAATTTGATGTTAATGCTTTCACCACCAGATGGAAATAAGGTGAAGTGATATAAATATCATGTGACTCCTGAGATTATGTTTAGGCGTGAGAGAGATTAGTTGCAGAGTGTGGAGATCTGTAGTTAGAAATATCGCACAGTTTAATTTAATAACTTATACCTTGTGACTTGTTCGAATCTTACTTAAGTAGTGTAAATACATCAGTTTTGTTCATTTACTTAGTTTGATGGTTTTTGTTCTTTGCCTTTCATTGGGAACGTTCATCAGGTAGACTTGAACAACCCTCACCTGTCGTTTGCAAAGGTAAATCCAAACAGTGAGATAAGAGAGAGTGAGTGGGGCTGGCTGGAGGTGAGGGCCCCCATTCTGTGGATCACATTTAACCCTCTCGGTACCTTCTGTTACTGGAGGTGCAATTCTCCATTTTTTAATCCAAATGCGATGGTGGGAAGTTCTCGTTATCGGAAGGTTGTGAAGTCGCGGTGATTCCACATGCCTGGAACTTCATTAATTATGCATGACCGAGTATCTCTCCGAATCACCTGGCGGGTCAGGAACTGATTTGTCTGCCGTCAGCTGGCAGGTCCGAAGGTGCCGGCGCTTTATTTAAATGTCTATGAAAGTAACACATTGTGTCCTGTGGGGGCGCAGTTGTTGTTTAGACGTGGGGTCATTTTCTGGGGAACATTTCACAGACACGTCCCCACAGTAGCCGGAGGCAGGGGCAGCCCAGGCCTCCGGCACTCGGAGGGCTGCTGGAGCCCAGACACCTGCTCAGGCCCAGTCAGATAATGAGCCCCTGGACGCTTCTCCCAGCTCACTGGTGGAGCTACAATGGCAGGAAGCAGAACATCAGGCAGAAGTTCCAGAGTCTCTCAGCAGACAAGAGTGAAAGATGGAGGAGCCCCCTGCGTTCTGTCTGATGTTGTGGTTCTGATGTGTGAACATCGTGGCCACCATGAAAAGGTTGGCAATCACCATGGAGACCTTGGGACAGCAGGTCCTGCTGAATTTGTGTTTGGCCCTGCATTCCATGGCCAAAACCCCTGGAGGGGAACCATCAGGATATAGGCAACATGGGGACCAAACCCGTTGACCTCCTTCCAGGTGCCCCAATGGTAATGATAGTACGACCATAGGGTTTGTCTTACGGTCCTCACGTGTATTGAGGAAAGTCCACTCAGAACTAATGTGGATGTGTGTTGGGATTTGTGTGTTGTTGACTAAAACCTGTAATGGTACAGACAGGACTTTTATTTGAGAAAAGAACATTCTGGTTGCCCTAGTGTGACTTGAAATAGGGAAAGTATGTATTGGCAAACACCCAAATGTGGCGCAAAATTCCGATCCGATTTTTCTCCTGGTGGTCTGTGCAATGGCAGTAAATTTCCCTGGTGGACACAAATCCTGATTTCTGCGGAGCCAAAACAGCTAATTTGTAAGTTTTATGATATATTATGCTCTAGATCCTGTGTAAGTACATTAGGTACCTTGCAGTCTTGGAAAAAAAATTTGCACCTAATATGGATGAGGAGACATGGGGTAGAATATCGGATTACGCCAATAAAATTTTGGTATGCAATAGAATGAAGCAGACTCAGTTCACAATATTGAACTGTTTGCATATCACACCGAGTCTAAGACAAAGTTTGATCCTGCTATATCCCCTATGTGCCTAAAGTGCCTAGTAGTCGAGGGTGATTATATATACTGTGCATGGACCTGTGTCATGATTAAATCCGATTTAATCCTATTTGATCTGTTGTAGTGAATGAGCTGGAGAGGATATTTGACAAAGCCTTAAAATTTGACCCTTTGTTCCTAATTCTTGATGCCTGTGATCCGTTCTGTACATTTTGTAAATTGTGGGAATCCATCTCAGGGGCGGGAAAGAGTGCCCCCACAGCACAGACCCGCCCGTGGCTCAGTGGGCCCCGATCCCGATCGTGGGCCAGGCCACCATGCCCCCCCCCCCCCCCAATGGTAAATGGAACTCATTTACCATTCCATTCGTAATGTGTTTGTGTGGAGATTTGTTTTGAGTGAAGCTGCAATTTGAACTGGTTGCAGTCTGAAAGTTTAGACACTGGCGGAACTGCATAAAATTTCAAGAATTTTCTGTTCTTAATTAAATAAATGTTTGAGACATCGTTACAACATTGGTACACTGATCCATTGTACCTTTCGGCAGTACATACCGCATTCTCATGACAGTGTAGAGAGAGACTGATTAATGTGACCATGAGAATGATTGTTCCAAAATAAACAATACCCAAGTGAATCAATTAATTTAATATTTCTCTTAAATGGCTAGTACCTATCAAACAATTGGGGCGTGACTTGTGCCTGATGTTTGTGCAGGTTTAAATCTGTAAATTAATGAACACTTCGACAGAGAGACTGAGAAGAAATGGGTCAGAATTCTCCAATCGTCAAGATTCACTTTTTCCATTGGCAGCACACCCTCACCAGTGAGTTTTGCGGCGGTGTGGGGCGGTTTCAATGGGAAATCCCATTGACAAGCAACGTGAGAATAGAATCCCACTGCCAACGAACGGTTCTCGGCCACAATATTCGGAGAAGTAAAGTGGGCCATGCCGCAGACACACTAGACATGTTCCTGTGAGAAGTACGCTCCGTAACATAATACCATCTGAAGGGGAACTTTTTCAGAGACGATGTATTGGACTGATTTTTGCGTGGGGGACTTTCCCTTTATTTACAGCTCAGTCAGCACAAAGACTCATAGAGTGCTACTCTGGTAAGAAGACATTCTTTATTTTCAAGCTTGATCAACATACAAGGGAGAGAGATTTGAGGCAGTCTCAAAATGTTTCTGAATTTACAGAGTTTTGGTACAGTAATTATACATTTTCGAAAAGTTAGTGGTCCACCACATGTTGACTGGGTTGCAACCACATAATTCAACCAATAAAATTTATTTTTCTGCCAGTGTGATCACCTCATAATTTTCTAATGCCTTATTCATGGTTCACAGATGGTTTTCAGACATTTCTTATCTGTCTGTCCTTGATGCGCTGTATACATTCTAGTCTATCGGGCGGCACGGTAGCATAGTGGCTTGCACTGTTGCTTCACAGGGTCAAGGTCACAGGTGCGATTCCTGGCTTGAGTCACTGTCTGGATGCAGTTTGCACATTCTGCCTGCGCCAGCATGGGGTTCCTCCAGGTGCTACAGTTTCCTCCTACAAGTCTTGAAAGACGTGTTTTTAGGTAATTTGGATATTCTGAATTCTCTCGCCGTGTGCCCGAACAGGCGCCGGAGTGTGGCGACTAGGGGCTTTTCACAGTCACTTAATTACAGTGTTAATGTAAGCCTACTTTTGACAATAAAGATTATTATTATTATTATTAACTGGTTCCATTATCTGCAGTAAGGCTGTTTCACTGATAAGAATTCCTGCATGCCTGGCTGTTTTCAGTGTTTCTATGTGTATGTGCATTTTGTATTTTCCCATCACTCTCAATAATGTGGTCAAGTATCCCATTATGCCTTGTGAACCTTTTAGAAGTGACTAAATATATATTTCAGTATTATTCTGACTTAAAAATGCATTTCTATTGAATTACAGTGCATATAGGTTCTGCAATTTAGGCTATGTTTATATGTTCTATGATTGCTGCATAGTTTCATTCAGTAATTAATCCTGTTCTCACTAAACTACTCTGTATTGTCATATTAGTCTATTCTTTTGTGCTTTCCCGGCTGTCAGTTTCCCCCAATAGATCAGCTTTCCCCCAATAGATCGGAGCTTTTCCTAAATCCCTACACCATCTGTTAGAATTTCACACATAGAGAACAGTTAAACAATTAGTCAGTGGATTAGTTTCAAATTAAAGAGGGTATATCTCTCCTCACTGCTCCTCAACTCCCTTACACCTTATCGGAGTTTAGCACACAGTCGATAAGGAAGTGGGCTCAGGGAAATTCCATATTTGGCGTCTGTGTAGCTTGGTGTTGGTTCGTTTTCCGGGAGGTAGAATGTGAAGCGTTGGAACATGGACGTGAAGAATAGGAAGAGTTCGGCCTTTGCCAGCTGCTCCCCTGGACACCCACGACCTGCCAGACGAGGAACGAGAGTAGTTAGATACTGCAGGAGAGAGGCCGGATGTTCCTTCTGGGGTCAAACTGATTGTACAGTGGCTGGTTCCCTCACAGTCTTAAATACCAAATCTCTCTCTGACAGCACCTCACAATATGTAATATATGAATTAGGAGCAGGGGTGAGCCCATTGGCCCATGGAACCTACTCCGCCATTCAACACAATGATGACTAATCTGAATCTGACCTCAGCTCCAAATTCCCGACTACCCCCAGTGACCTTTGGCTCATTTGCCCACTGAGAATCTCAGTACCTCGACCTTAAAAATATTTAAAGCCCATACTCCACTGCTCCCTGGGAGAGATAGTTCCAAAGACTCTCAACCCTCTGACATCGGAATCGGGAAACACGATTGGGCGGAGAATCAGTTCTTACGGCAAAATCGCTGCGGGCCCCGATTTGACACCAAATCTCAATTCTCCATCACCTCAACAACGGCGTCAATGCATTCCAGAACATAATTTACACATCATTAACGTGCCCAACCTGGTATTCTCTGTGGCCTCTGCAATTCCCTACCTCCGATTGGTCGAATTCCTAATGGCTTGGTGCACTTGTGCTTTTAAAAATCATGAAATCGGCGGAGGTGCGACTGTGGGCTGCCGGGCCGGGGAAGTGAAGGGGGGAACAGGCTGAGTGTCCGGGAAGACCCCACTACAGGGCCGGAGTGTCCAGGCATGGGCCTCCATTGCCGCAGCCTGCAAAGCAGCCATCTTGCTGTGCACCCCACTTAACATCAACCTTGACCCCTGGTTCTGCAGTGTGACACCGGCAGTATGGGTGCACACCCCCCCACCCCCGCACCCCAGCTCCCATCCCCGCTCCGCACCCTCCACCACAACCACCACCACACAACCAGCCACCACTCACAGGCAGGATATCACACGGCCAATTCAAGGGCAACACCCATTGTAGCCCCTACGAGGTGCCGGACGGTGCCGCAGAGCGTACCGCTGGCAAGTGCAGTGCCAGCCGATGGGACGGGTGCCAGGGCCAGAGGCCCCCGTGGTGCTGGGCACCAACGGGGCGAGGGGTGCGAAGATGGAGGGGGTCATGCGGGGGCAGAGCCCTTCGTGCCAACTGGAGCCACCATGTAGTCTGTTGGACCTGGTTGAGCATGGGGGAATGCAGCATGCTAACATGTCGGCCTGTCACCCCCTGCAAGCAATTCATATTGGATTTCAACCAGCATCTTGGGAAATTGGCCAGGGGCACGGACACTGCATCCCACCATCCACCCCCCCCCCCCCCCCCCTCCCCCCCCCGGCCTGCAACCCCCTCCATTATACATACTTACTGCACTAAAGGGTGTGGGCCTGGGTTGGCAGTAACACCAAATCTGGTACATGGTATGGAGGATGATGACAATCCACGCTGCGATGAGCTCTGGTGCTCCGCATCCTATGGCAACGTCTGACTCCTACTGAAGGTAGCAATTTGCAGCATCCATCTGGGTGATCCCTGCATGAGAGCTGGCCATTCCACCACATGGAACCACCAGATCCCTGGGGTGACAGTCATGCGACGGTCGGGGGGGGGGGGGGGGGGGGGGGGAAGAGTGAGAAAGGGAAGCCCAGGTCACCCACAACATCCGCCCTTTTGCACCCACCAACCCCGCACCCCCTCTCTGGCCAGCCCACCCCACACCCATCTGACAGAGAACCAAGGTAAGTTGTAGCAGTGTTAGCAGGTGTTTAATGTGCACAACTATTTACAGATACGTGCCCTACCCCTATAACCAAGGCGACTTAACTAGTTTCCAACTTTCTGGCCTTACGGGCCCTAATGCAACATTTACGTGGATCCCCAAACGGTACATCAGGGGTGGACGCAGCCTGTTGCGATTCCTGGGTCCCCTCTGACGGCCATTTTCTGGGGTGTCCAAGCCTGGAACGGCCTGGCTCCTGACCTGATGTCCCAGGTGGTGTGTGCCACCGTGTTCTGTCCAATGCCCACCAGATATGCCAGGGACAGGAGGGGGGGGGGGAGTCCAAGATGCTGCGGTGTTCCGGCACTTCCCCTGCTGGAGTCAGCAGCAGGTCCCCATCGCCTCCTCCTCCCTTGAGATGCCCGGTGGCTCCCAGGCTGCTTCATGGAACGGGGTGTGAACTGAGCTATCCCCTGAGGCTTCTCCACGACCTTGCGCTGCCAGTCCTGGAGGCCCACTCTAGACTCGATCAGGGTTTGCATGCTCACGGCCATGGAGCACAGGGAATGGACCATCACTGTGTGGAACTGCGCCACATCACCAATTGACTGTGCCACCACATTCTGGGTCTGTGTTACATCAGCCGGTGACTGTGCCACTACCTTCTGGGTCTGTGTCACATCAGCCAGTGACTGTGCCAGCTCCCTCTGGGACTGGGCCACTTCCCTCTGTTTCAGCACCACATCAGCGAGCGCCTGGGAATACCACCAACGTTCTCAGCCATGGCCTGCTGTGACTGGGCCACGCTCAGAAGCGCCGCTGCAATTTCCCAGGTGACTCTGGGACATGGCTGCCTGTGAGGCAGCAACCCTGTCCTGGGCCTCAGCAAGCGCCTGCACAGAATGCACCAGGCCTTGGACATGTTGAATCATCGGCACAATCCTGGCCTCCACTTCGGATGCCACCAGAACAGTGTTGGCCTGGGTGACATGCATTGTCGGCATCACTTCCTGCCACTGCATTCGCTTGGACTCCTCTAACTGCACCTGCAGGATGTTTACCAACAACCCCTCATATAGATCCTGGATCTATGACTGCATCGCCACCATCGATGGGATTGACCATTCCAGAACCCGAAAGCCGTCTGGACGGCAATTAGTCCCGCCCTTCGACCGTCCGACCCCTCGGAAGTTCCTACCTCCACATGATGTACCGGATCAACTGTGTGGTGCTGGCCAGATATGTCCCAGGAGCTTCTCCACTAAAGTGTCCATCCAAGATGAATCTCTAGGGTGGTGGAGGGTGTTGGAGACAGTTGTGACGGGAAATCTGTGTCATCCTCGGACTCACACTTGGGGATGTCTTGGGTTTCAGATCCATGGTCTGTGTCTGTGCTGCTCTCCTCATCGCCTCTCGGCACCCGGGGCTCCAGCTGTGGCACTGGCTGGGAGCGGGGGACAACAGAAGGACACACCCCATCACCATCAAGTCCTGCAAGACCCAAGACATGATGCATGATTAGGCTGCAGTCTGGGGTTAGTGGGTGTGAGGTTGGTGTGGGGGTAAGTGTGAGGGTGAGAGTGTGGGGTGAGGGCGATGCTAAGGGTGAGGGTGGTGTTGGGGTGAGGGTGGCATGGGGGAGAGGGTGGTGAGGGTGTGTTGCGGGAAGGGGGTGTTGACACGCTTGTCACGGGAACCGCAATTAAGCGGGGTCTCACTTGCCCACAGCTCACCTCCCTTTCCACCGGCCGCCGACCATGTTCAGGGCCCTCTGGTGAGCGGCCGCAGATCCAGCGGTCCCTCTCCAGTTTTCTCCCACACCCAGCGGTTATGGGCAGTCTTCTCCGGGGGGAACAGAAAACGCACAGTGTTAGACAGTCCGACGCATGCAGCCCAGGGGGTGGGTAGCTGGTGGCTTCAGTGGCCACGGCACCCGGCCATGGTGGCCGGTATGGGTGCCAGCATGTGGTGCAGGGTGAGGGTTCTGCTGCCCTCTGGGTGGGGAGGAGGTAGATTGGGTTACGGGTATGTGGGACAGGGGGTAGTGCAAGAGGTACAATGCTGCCTACTCACCCTGGCTGCCCTGAGGAGGTTGCTCAGTTTTTTCCAGCACTGCTGTCCAGTCTGGATGGTGTTGCTCATGGCGCTCACCACCTCTGCCATCTGCACAAATTCAGCGAGTGGCGTCCAGTGGCAGCCTTCTTCCCGGTCAGGTATACAGGGTCAACCGCCTCTCCTCCACCGCGTCCAAGAGTGTCTCCAGCTCAGAGTCAGTGTAGCGTGGTGTCGTGCATCTTACTGCCATCTTGTTGGCTGGGATGGTGTGTGTGGGGAGTGGAGAATGTATATGTGGCTCCAGCCTGTCAGACATCTGAGTATAAATTATGAATTCAGCGAATCCCGCACCGTTTCTCATTGGAATTGATTGTGTTCCATGTGGTGCTGGTGCTAGCCCCTCAACAGTCGCTGAATCGGACTAGGTGCAGTGCCAATTTTGCTGTCGTGGAACTCAACAAATCCTGCGCCGGTGTCAACACTTCGTCTCAGAAATGGAGAATCCAGCCCCTTTTTAAAGCTCCTTAGTTCTAGTTTCTCCCAAAAGGGGAAACATCCTTTCAGCATCCACACTGTCAAGTCCCCTCAGGATCTTACATGTTTCAATAAAATCACCTCTCAATCTCCAATCTGCAGTGGGATACAGGTCCAACCTTTCCCCATAAGGACTCCCCCATCCCAGGGTCCAGTGGTATGAATCGTCTCTGAGTTGTTTCTAACACATTTGTATCCATTCTTAAATGAGGAGATCAAAACTAGGCACTGCGCCTCCAGATGCGGTCTTACTAACACTCTGTACGACTGTAGCAAAATCCTTTATTCTTTATTTCACGTCCCATTGCACTAAATGATGACATTCAATTTTGTCTTCCTGACCACTTGCATTACCCAGATTCTAACTTTCCCTCATCATGTTGATTTGCATTGATAAGATCCCCATTTTGGGCTCATTCAGAAAGTTAGGGGCATGGGATACAGGGAAATTTGGCTGTCTGGTTACAGAATTGGCTGGCCGAAAGAAGACAGCGAGTTGTAGTGGATGGAAAGTATTCCGCCTGGAGATCGGTGACCAGTGGTATGCCGCAGGGATCTGTTCTGGGACCTCTGCTCTTTGTGGTTTTTATAAATGACTTGGATGAGGAAGTGGAAGGGTGGGTTAGTAAGTTTGCCGATGACACGAAGGTTGGGGGAGTTGCAGTGTTGAGGGCTGTTGCAGGTTAAAACAGGACATTGACAGGATGCAGAGCTGGGCTGACAAGTGGCAGATGGAGTTCAACCAAGATAAATGTGAAGTGATTCATTTTGGAAGGTCAAATTTGAAAGCTGAATACAGAGTTAAAGGCAGGATTCTTGGAAGTGTGGAGGAACAGCGGGATCTTGGGGTCCACGTTCATAGATCTCTCTGTTCCTCCACACTTCCAAGAATCCTGCCTTTAACTGCATTCAGTATTCAAATTCGACCCAGGTTGATAGAGTTGTTAAGAAGGCGTATGGTGTGTTGGCTTTCATTAACAGGGGGACTGAGTTTAAGAGCCGCAAGGTTTTGCTGCAGCTTTATAAAACCCTAGTTAGACCACACTTGGAATATTGTGTCCAGTACTGGTCGCCTCATTATAGGAAGAATGTGGATGCTTTGGAGAGGGTACATAGGAGATTTACCAGGATGCTACCTGGACTGGAGGGCATGACTTATGAAGAAAGATTGGGGGAGCTCGGGATTTTCTCACTGGAGCGAAGAGGTGACTTGATAGAGGTGTACAAGGTGATGAGAGGCATGGATAGAGTGGTTAGCCAGAGACTTTTCCCCAGGGCAGAAATGGGTGTCATGAGGGGACATAGTTTTAAGGTGTTTGGAGGAAGTTATAGGGGAGATGTCAGAGGTAGGTTCTTTTCACAGAGAGTGGTGGGTGCGTGGAATGCACTGCCAGCAGAGGTGGTGGAGTCAGAGTCATTAGGAACATTTAAGCGACTCTTGGACAGGCACATGGACAGCAGTAAATTGAAGGGGTGTAGGTTTGGTTGACCTTAGATTAGGATAAATGGTCGACACAACATTGTGGGCTGAAGGGCCTGTGCTGTGCTGTACTGTTCTATGTTGTATGTTCTATGTACCAGAACATCCAGATCCCTGTGGACCACAAGAGTTCTGCAGTCTCTCTCCATTTGAAGAATATCCTACAAGTCCCGTTTTTCCACATTATATTCCCTCTGTCAAATATTTTCCCCCTCACTTTACCTAACTCTGCCCTTTTGCAGCCTACTTATGTCCTTTGCAGAACTTCCTTACATCAGCAAATGTAGCAACCATACATTTGGTCCCTTCATCCAAGTAATTGATATAAATTGTAAACAGTTGAAGCCCCAGCACAGGTCCCTGTGGCACTCCACTTGTCACATCTTGCCAACCAGTAAATGACCCATTTAAGCCAACTCTTAGTTTCCTGTTAGATCCTCTGTCCATGTGAACATGTTGCTCCCTGCACAATTCACACCGTGTCACATGTTTTCTGGAAATCTAAGTATGGCATATCCACAGCTCCCCTGTATCCATGTTGCCTGTTACTTCCTCAAAGAACCCCAAACATGATTGCGCTTTCACAAATCCATGATCACTCTGCCTGGTTGCATTGAGCTGTTCCAAGTGCCCCATAAATTCCAGCATTTTCCTTTTGATAGGTGTTGGGCTAATTGACCAGTAGTTCTCTGCTTTCTGTCTCTCTTCTTGAATAGAGGAGTCACGTTCACTATTTTCCAATCTTGCACATTATCGCTTTCAACTGCTTTTAAAGTTAAGCAATTGTTGTTATCTTTTTTCAATCGATATAAAATGAACCAATCTTTTTTTTTAAACCAGAAATTAAAAATAAAGACACTGGCCCGGAAATTTCACAAGAGTACGTGGGACCCCGCAGTGGAGATGATAAAGAATAGGGCAAGCAACCAGGACTGGATGAAATAACAAAGTGGTTATTGAAATAACAGGAGTACGAGGAACTGAAAATCTGACTGTTATTGCCAACTGCAACACCTGCATTATCCCTGAACTGTTTTGACTCTGGGTCAAGTGGGGTTGGAATTGACCACACACTAGCCCAGGGGACCGTAACATAACCTGAACACCAACAACCAGGTTATCCACTACTGCTATGATCGGAACATTTGGGAGACAACGGTCACTCACGTCACTCGACATGTCACTTTGACAATTGCAAAATTAACTCTTTAGAAACTGGGTTGACCATAGAGGCTTTGAGAGCAGACATTAATTTAGATTGTAATTTCAGGAATGTTACACATCCTCTTTGAGGTACACGGACGTGGCTGGACATCCATTATTAATGCAGGGTTGCATATTGCAGTACATTTTATGATACCTTGAATCTTACATTACCTGCAGAGAATGGGATGAAGGCTTCCGGTTTCACAAACTTCCCCTCCGGGTTGAGGAAGTGACCCGGATTAAACTGATGTGGAGTCGACCAAATGTTCTCATCAAACATGGTGGAGGTAAGGTTTGGAATGATAATTGTTCCCTGTAAGGCATTTGAATAATAAGACGCATTAGAAACATAGAAAATAGGAGCAGGAGGAGGCCATTCACCCCTTCGACCCGGCCCTGCATTCATTATCATTATGGCTGATCATCCAACTCAATAGACTAATCTCGCCTGCCTCTCTATCCTTTGATCCCCTTCGCCCCAAGTGCTATATCTAACTGCTTCTTGAAAACATACAGGGCGGGATTCTCCGTCGGCCGACAAAGAAATCAGCAAAGGTGATTGGGCAGAGAATCGGCAGTGAAGTCAAAATCGTGGCACGTGTCAATGCCCCGGTGCCTCAACAGCAATGTCAATGCGTTCTACTCCTCGTGTACAGTAAATTCCGTTTGCATATCATTAAGGCAACGACCATGTATTCCCTGGCGCCTCCATGATGGTCTGCCACCGCTGGGGGGAATTCCCAATGCTGAGTGTCACTTCAGCTTTTAAAAATTCGGAAACATGCCCCATGGTTAATGAGGGAGAGAGTGGAGGTGGAACACACAGAGGATGCCGGTCCTGCTGGAGAAGGCGGACTGGAGGGATTCTTCCAAGCCCAGGGAGGCAGCGCGGGGGTGACGGGAGTTACGAGGGGATGGGTCGAGGTAACCCCCCATGCAGTTTGGTTGTCCAGGCATAAACCGTCATTGGCGCGTCCTGCAAGGCAGCCATCTTACTGTGCATCCCACTGACTGCCCACCGTGGCCACTGGTCGTGTGGATTGACACTAGCCACAAGGGTGCCCCCACCCCAGCAGGACACTGATGTGTTGGGTATGCTGGGTCTACGAGGACTATGTTTACCATAGTAGTGAGAGAGACAGGCTTCCAAAACCTGGAGAGATGCAACTCTATTTTATTGAACTACCAATTGTTAAACATACTTAGACTATGGGTTGACACTATACTGAGTTGATTGGAGACCTGAGGCTAACCTGACCAGACTATCTTACTACCACATGGTGGATGTTCGAGTTGTTGCTCATAGGCTCTGGCTGTCTCAGAGGCTGCATCCCAAGAGAGCGGGAAAACTAGTGCCCTCTGGCTTTATAGTGGCCGTGTCCTGTCAGGTGATTGGCTGCGGTGTTCTGTGTGTTAATTGGTCATCCTGTGTGTCAATCAATGTCTGTCTGTGCACCATCATATACTTGTGTGTATACTATGACATCTCTCCCTTTTAAAAAATGTGCATGTGAATGTGCCTGACTATGTACAAAGTTTGTGAGCGTATTTACATGGCGAGGAACCTGACTATATACAAGAAATATGAACGTATTTACATGGGAAGGTGTCTAGTGCAGAGAGAGTGCATATAACAAATTCTAAAGAACAATATGTACAGGCGAGTAAACGAAGAACAAGACAACAAAACATTCAGTCTGTAAATTCAGTCTCTGTGGCCAGCGACAAATTCTGATTGACCGTAAGGGTGGCACACCACTCGTCGTCCGGATCAATGCTCAGCACTGGGAGGGGCTTGTCCTTTCTTCAGGAAAGCATTGTATGCTTGGTGATGATGCCTACCCGGAATGGGGATGTGAGATCCTCGGTGTCGGGATCTGGAACCATGTCGGAATTTGCAACGGGCTGCTGCACGGACCGGACGTTCCTGCGCTGCTGCTGGGACCGATGTGAGGTGGGCAGTTGAGCAGATCTGCACAGGGCTGCGTTGTAAGCTTGCCACTCTGGAGACAGCGTCGAGATTTTGTGGGACATTATCGCTTTAAGTGGGAGGAACCACAGACACCACCTCCTGCACCCCAGTCCCTACCAATCAACCTCCCAACTGGCCATCACCCGATGGCAGGGTTGCATGTGGCCCACCAAGGGCAACTCTCACAGTAGCCTCTTAGTATGGCACTGGACGGGAGCCGCAGTGCGTACCGCTGACATGGGTAGTGCCAGCCACCGGTACCCCTGGCAACAGGGACGGGCACATGGGCCAGGGCCTTCATGGTGTCGGATACTGACAGGCCAGGAGTGCGGTGGGCAGAGTGTCAGGGAATGGCTGGGGGAGGATGTGGGGATGGGGAAGAGGAACATGCGGGGACCACCGTATAGCCCGATGGACCTGGTTGGGTATGGGGGTATGTACAATTTTAATATGTCGGCCTTTCACCCCACTGCAGATAATGGACTTCGGAATCCAACCAGGAATGGTGGCCTTCATCCTAATCACCACAGCCCTGAGAGAGGCACTGAGGCTGTACAAGCTGGAGCTTCTCGCTGCAGCAGGGGAGCCTGCCCCAGAGGAACAGGAGGCAGCCAGTGAGGATGGGGAGCCGGCCGCTCAACAGGTCGAGGATAAGGAGGTGCAAAGGTGGTGCGGCATGAGACCTGGGGCTGGATTCTCCAAATTTGGGGCTATGTCCCCATGCCGGCGTAGACACGTTGGCGTTTTATTTCAGACTTTCCTTTAAAAAATTAAGAGTTATTCACCTGCAGGTGGCTGGCAGGGCCCTGGAGTGCTTCTCACAGCTTTAGCTGTGGAAACGGGCCCCCGCACTTCCGGTTCCAAGTCTGCGCGTGAGTACGGCGGCAGCCTCCAGTGGCCAAGCCGCATGCAATGGCAGACTCAGCCGGCGGACCTGGACCAACAAACAAGGTCCCAAAGATCTGCCCCGCACCACTCCATCTAAACCGCTCGATGACCGCCCCAGCCGCCCGTAAGGCCTCCCCCTGTACTTGATCCCCCCCGCCCCCCTCTATAGTGGAGATGCAATCGCAGAGCCAGGGACTGCATGAGGAGCTGTCGGCGGGCATCCAGCACCTGCAGGCGCAGAACGAGGAGACCAATCGTGCAGGAGCAGGAGGTGATGCCGACAATGCGTGCCACCCGGGCCAACACTGCACGGGTGGCATCCGCGGTGGAGGCATTAGGGGGCGACAGTGTCAGCCATGGATCAGCATGTCCAAGGTGTGGGGCATTCTCTGCAGGCGCTAGCCGAGGCCCAGGACAGGGTTGACACCTCACAGGCGACCATGTCCACGCACAAACTGGAAATTACAGCGGCGTTCCTGAGTATGGCTCAGTCACAGCAGGCCATTGCTGGAAATGTGTGCGGCATTGCCCAGGTGCTGGCCAACGTGGGGCAGACACAGAAGGAGGCGGCCCAGTCCCAGAGTGAGATGGCGCAATCACTGACTAACGTGGTACAGTCCCAGAAGGTGGTGGCACAGTCGCAGCATGATGTGGTGCAGTCCCAGATGGAGATGGTTCACTCTCTTTGCTCCATGGCCATGAGCATGCAGATCCTGCTCGACATCAGAGCGGACCTCTAGGAATGGCAGTGCCAGGAGGCGGGGGAGCCTCAGGGGATAGATCCCCTCGCAAGTCTGTCCCATAGAATAGCCCAGGGGCCATCAAGCACCCCAAGGGAGGAGGAGGCGATGGGAACCCTGCCGGTGACACCCGCAAGGAAAGCGACTGAACATTGCAGCACCTCAGATTCCCCCCCCCCCCCCCCCCCCCCCCGCCCCCTCCTCCTGTCCCAGGTGCATCTGGTGGGAGGCGGGCAGAATGGGGTGGCACCATGCCACCCGGGACACCCGAGCAGCAGCTGAGCCCATCCAGGCCCTGTCGCCCAAGAAGGCGCCCGCCAACGGCCCCTTGTAGCAGGACGCCTCCACTCCTGCTGTACCATCTGAGGATCCACCTATGTGGACCGTTAGGGCCCGGAAGGCCAGGAAGCTAGACACCAGTTCAGATGGCACGGGCGCAAGGCACAATTCAGTTATATTGGCCAGGGCAAAAATCTGTATATACTTGTTCACATTAAACACCTGTTCCCACCATTACAAACTGCCTCGGTGCTCTGTCTGATGGGTGAGACGTGGGCTGGTATGGGCTGGCTGTGAGGGGGAAATGGGTGGACGTTGGGGAGGGAATGGACTCCCCACCTCCCCTCCCCCCCCTCCCCCGACCATCCCCACCACTGCCACTCCAGGGATCCAATCGGACCGTGTGATGGAATGGCCAGCTCGCATGCAGGGATCACCCAGGTGGATGATTACCGGGTGCAGGAGTCAGACATTGTCAAACGATTTGGAGCACCTAAGCTTATTGCAAAGTGGGTTGTCATCATCCTTCATCTCATGGACCAGACCTGGTGTTACGGCCAATTCGGGTTCCCCACCCGTAGTGCGGCAGGTGTGTATCATGGAGGGAGTTGCAGACGGGTTGTGGCTGGAGGGGCGGGGGGGGGGGGGTTTATTAATGCACACGTGGTACGGTAACGATCACTTACAGAGCAAGTTATCACCGAGTTTCTTTAGACTCCCCTGGAACTACCCCAATGCACAATTGTCCTCGTGTACGCCCTACAATCTTCTGAGGATCACCGGATCTCCCCAGATTTATATCTGATGCCACCTGCTGGTGGGAGGTCACACATATACATGGAATATTATCTACAGGCATATCACCACATCCCCCTTCCTTCCAAAATATTAATGTTTGCGAACAAACATGATTACTATTTTAAAATTTATATATTTGTGATATGTTTAAATATTATAAAAGCATTTAATCGCAACTAAAAGTTAAATATTAATCTCTGCTGTCTGCTTTAGTTATTCCTCTACTTAGTTAAGTAATTAGTTTTAATTAGTTCTTATTTCAAATTTAACACAGATTCCTGACCAGCCAATCAGGTGACAGTTTTACTGTGATGTCACTTTGTTTTTCTCCCCACAATTTGAAAACACAGAGACACAGGCACAAATACCACTTGAAATGAAATGAAAATCGCTTATTGTCACGAGTAGGCTTCAATGAAGTTACTGTGAAAAGCCCCTAGTCGCCATATTCCGGCGCCTGTCCGGGGAGGCTGGTCCGGGAATCGACCTGCTTGGTCTGCTTTAAAAGCCAGCGATTTAGCTGAGTGAGCTAAACCAGCCCCTCAGGCTGTAGTCCTGATTTCTCCCACTCAGAGACACAGACACAAATACCACTTACCTCCTCAGACTGCAATCCCGATTTCTCCCGCTCAGTGACACAGGCACAAATAACACGGGCGTGCTTCTCCCAGACCCGGGCCGGAGCATTGCTACAACCATTCCATGCCGCCCCGACGCCGGCGCGCGATTCGGCGAGGTGCGGAGAATCAGTGCCATTTGCGCCGGCGCGTTTGGCACGGCGCCGGTCGTGGGCCGCCGTCCGCAGCCGGACCGCCGATTCTCTGGCCCGGATGGGCCAAGCAGCCTCACGGAAACGGCAGGCTCCTACCGGCGCCGTTCACCCCTGGTTGCTGCCGGCAGGAACTCTGCGCGAAGGGTCGGGGGGCTGTCTGTGGGGGGGAGGGGCGCTCCATCCCTGGAAGGGGGCTCTCCAATGGGGTGTGGCCCACGATCGCGGCCCACCTATCGGCGGGCCAGCCTCTGGGCCTACTTTGTTGCGCGGCCAGCCTCTGAACCCCCACGCCATGTGGCATTGAGGCCGGCACACTGAAGAAGTCTCCCGCGCATGCGTGGGTTGGCGTGGCCCAACTGCGCATGCGCGATTTGGCACGGCTCCCATTTGGCGCCACGCTGGCCCCCTGTGTTGGCCATAATTGGTTGTCCTCGCGCCAGTTTCCCGCCATCGTGAGCCGCGACAGCGTTCACGACGGCGCGAACACTTAGTCTCCATTTTGGAGAATCATGCCCCACTTACCTTCTCAGACTGCAGTGACGATTTCTCCCGTTCAGAGACACAGACACAGGGCAGTACGGTGGCACAGTGGGTTAGCACTGCTGCCTCACGATGCCGAGGTCCCAGAGCCTTCAGTCTCACTTCAGTGCCCAGAAGCACACGGTCATTCCTCTCCATGACCATCCACCTCTCCCTCTCCCTCAGCAGCCATGACGCTGGTTTCATGATTTTTGAAAGCGCACCTGAACCGCATCGTCCGTAACACTACCATCGGAGGAGGAGCATCATGGAGAATACCGGGCCAGGCTGCTAATGACACGCAAACGGTGTCTACTGTATATGCATTCCGGAGCATATTGACGCCACTGTCGAGGTGAAGGAGAATTCCAAGTTGCTGTCAAATTGCCGCCTGCCTCGATTTCGCCGTCAGACAAGATACCCCGCCCAATCGTGTTTTGCGATTTCAGCGCCGGCCAACGGAGAAACCCGCCCACTATCTCTATAGTGTGTCCTGCACTCGTGTCAACTTACCTGGTGTCTACTTTTTTCGCTTTACGGGCCCTAACACTATGCAGAGGTGGATCCCCAGCCTCAGATGCTGCGATTACCGCACTATGACCTGGGTCCCCTTTGACGGTCATCTTCCGGGGCGACTCGGCCTGGATGGGCCCGGCTGATGCTTGTGTCTCCCAGGTGGTGTAGTGCTGCCCTGTTCTGCCCGCTGCTCATCAGATGCGCCAGGGACGGCGGGGGGAGGGGAGTCTGTGGCACCGTGTCATTCCGACACCTCCCCTGCAGGTGTCACCGGCACAGGCTCCATCAGTTCCTAATCCTGGGTGACGCCATGGGATGGGGTGCAAATGGAATTAACCTCCGAGGCTCCCCCGCCAGCTGAAGCTGCCAGTCCTGGAGGCCCACGCCCGCCCCGACCAGGGTCCCGAAGTTCGCGGCCATGGAGCACAGGGAGTGGACAACCTCTGTCTGGGACTGTGCCACATCATGTTGCGACTGTGACACCACCTTCTGGGTCTGTGCCACATCAGCCAGCACCTGCGTCACCTCCCTCTGGCTCTGTACCACGTCGGCCAGAGTCTGGGCAATGCCACCGACACTCTCAGCCTTGGCCCACTGTGACTAGGCCTCACCCTAGCAAATGGCTGCCTGTGAAAGGGCAGCCTGTCCTGGGCCTTGGCCACCTCCCACACAGAGTGCCCCAAGCCATGGACATCTTCACCCATGGCCGAAAACTTCATCCCCAAGGCATTCACCGTAGACGCTCTGACAATATGTATAATGTAGGTATAATGAAGGGTTAACAATTTGCTATAACAACATCCAACCACTAGAATCCGATCAAGCGCATACACGTGGAACATGTGATACTCTTGATTCGGAGAGAAGGTTGTTAGGCGAGGTAGAGATTAGTCGTGTTATCAGGAGCTCTGTAATTAGAATCAAGTTTTAGTTAATCCGTTATCTTTTATATCTTAGCAAGCAAGTCAGATCTATTTAGTTGTAATGTTAATGAATTAGATTTGTTCAAAACATAGCCTCAAAATAAGGGGAAGTAGATTTAGGACTGAGCTTAGGAGGAACTTCTTCACCCGAAGGGTTGTGAATCTATGGAATTCCTTGCCCAGTGAAGCAGTTGTGGCTCCTTTATTAAATGTTTTCAAGATAAAGATAGATAATTTTTTGAAGAATAAAGGAATAAAGGGTTATGGTGTTCGGACGGGAAAATGGAGCTGAGTCCACAAAAGACTAGTCATGACCTCATTGAATGGCGGAGCAGGCTCGAAGGGCCAGATGGCCTACTCCTGCTCCTAGTTCTTATGTTTTTATGTTCTCAAAGCTTGATGTTCTTTGTGAGACACTAAACTTCGAAGCCATCCTCATTCAGAAAGCAAAGAACATCACATGATACTTGGAGTGGACATCAGAAGGTACCAGTTAACCATGCTAAGATAATGACTTCCGGTGACGACGGGCAGGAGGCAGCCGCACATTGGAAGGCACCCGTTCGGGAACGGCATTTTCGGTCCTAGGGGCAACAGAGGCGGCAAAAGCAGGGAGAATGCATCGTGGATTTAGCATAGCCACTTCACCTCACCTGCACATCTTTTGGACTGTGGGAGGAAACCGGAGCACCCAGAGGAAACCCACGCAGACACGGGGAGAACGTGCAGACTCCACAGAGACAGTATCCCAATCTGGAAATCGAACCTGGGACCCTGGAGCTGTGAAGCAACAGTGCTACCCACTGTGCTGCCCCTAGTGAGATGGGTGCACGGCGGCAGGCGGTAACTGCCTTCCCACCCTAGGGTACAGGTTGGCCCACCTCTCCTCCACTGCGTCTAGTAGGATCTCCAGTTCTGTGTCGGTGAACCGGGGTGCAGCTCTACTTGCTGCCATCTCGTTGGCTGGTATGATTGATGCGGGGTGTGGAGTGCTTATATGCGGCTGCAGCTTGTCAGTCTCTCGAGTGCCAAAGCTAAATCCGGCGAATCAGACACTGTTTGGAATCGGTATCGTTCTACGTGGCACCGGTGCTAGCGCCTGAACGATCGGTGAATTGATCTGGGAACACCGGTGATTTTGCTGTTGTTGAAAACCACCGATTCAGTCTCGGCGGCAGCATCTAGTTTCTGGCGCTGAGATTTCCGCCGACAATGCTATGGCCTCAACTACCTTCTGTGGTAGTGAATTCCACAGGCTCATCATTCCCTCGGTGATGAATTTCTCCTTATCTCTGTCCAAAACGGTCTCCCCAATATCTCAGATTGTGACCCCTGGTTCTGGACACCCTCACCATCAGGAACAATCTTCCTGCATCTACCTCGGCTAGTCCTGTTTGAATTTTATAGGTCTCTGTGAGATCCCCCCTCATTCCTCTGAATTCCAGTGAACACAGTCATAACCGACTCAATCTGCCCTCGTACGTCAGTCCTGTCATCCCAGGAATCTGTCTGGTAAACCTTTGCTGAACACCCTCTAGATCAACAATATCCTTCCTCAGATAAGAAGACCAAAACTGCACACAATGTTCCAGGTGTGGCCTCACCAAGACCCTGTATAATTGCAGCAAGACATCCTTGCTCCTGTACTTGAATCCTCTCACTATGAAGGCCAACATCCCATTTGTCTTCTTCACCACCTGCTGCATCTACATGCTTACCTACAGCATCTGATGTACGAGGACACCCAGGTCTTATTGCACATTCCCCTATCCTAATTTATGGCTATTCAGATAATAACCTGTCTTCCAGTTTATGGCACAAGAGTTCACAGCCTTACATGTATCCACATTATACTGCACCTGCCATTCATTTGCCCACTTACTCAACTTGTCCAAATCACACTGAAGGAACTTTGTATCCTCCTCACTCTCCCACCCAGTTTTGTGTCATCTACAAATCTGGAGATATTCCAGTGCACCCATACCCGCGGTTTCCCGATGGTGTGGGGTGACCACAATGGGAAATCCGATTGGCTGGTGGTTGGAACGCAGAATCCTGTTGCCGGCAAGGGCACACAGCCCAGGAAAACGAGGCTGGCGGATGGAGAATCCCATCCATTGTATTTAGTTCGAAATTGTGAATATACATTGTGAATAGCTGGGGTCCTCACACTGATCCCTGCAGTATCCCACTATTCACTTCCTGCCACTTGGAAATAGACTCGTGTATCCGACTCTTTGTTTCCTGTCTGCCAACCTATTTTCTATCCATCTCAATACACTACCCCTAATCCCATGCACTTCAGTTTCACAGGCTAATCTCTTATGTGGAACCTCGTCGAAAACCTTCTGAAAGTCCAAATAAACCATTTCCACTGGCTTCCTCTCATCAACTCTACTTGAAGAATTCCAGTAGATTTGTCAAGCATGATTTCCCTTTCATAAATCCGTGCTGACTGTCCGATTCTGCCACTGTTTTCCAAGTGCTCCACTATTAAATCTTTCAAATGGACTCTTGCATTTTCCCCACTACCGAAGTCAGGCTTATTGATCTATAATTTCTTGTTTCCTCCCTACCTCCTTTTTTAAATTGAGGGCTTACATTAGCTACCCTCCAATATATTCCTTGGATGTAATACTATCTCTAATTTCCCTAGTGAGCCATGGCTTGGCCACCTTTCCTGTTTTACTTTAGTGCCAGACAAGAATGAATAATTATTGATTTTCTTGAATTCTCCTTGAATTTTGCCATTGCCTATCCACCGTCGTCCCTTTTAGTAACATTTCCCAATCTATCATAGCCAACATACGCCTCATATCATTGCAGTTTCCTTTTTTAAGATTCAGGAACCTATTCTCAGAATCATCTAAATCACTCTTCATCTTGATGAAAAAATCTGTCATGTTATGGTCGCCAAGAATATATTTGTAAATAGCCAACAGAGCAATAAGAAGATTCCAATACTTGTACTCAGACAGGGGGATATTGGTCCTTCTGGGTTGAGGACCATAATCCCTGTCCAAGATGCTTGTCACTCCTGTCATGGACAGATGGCCTTAAACCACCCACTTTAAGTTCAAGACTGCTGCTGACACCTCAGATTCCTCAACATTAAGCTTTGTGTGTCCAGCTCAGAAGTGCTACCAGAAGCCCATTCTTACACCAAGAGGCCTCTTATCACCATCACATCTACCCTGTTTCCTGCAGACCATGACCAAAACCATGGGAGATCATTAGGATAACTAGAAGAGGTTGAGGCATCCTTGTGCCAGGAGCTGGCCATTTACCCCAGTAACAGTATTGCGTTCAGGGAAACTCAGACCGTTAACCAATAGAGGGTAGTTCTGCGAACTCCGAATATCCATCTTTCCTGTTATTAAACTCTCAGCACAACAGTCAATGTGTAGAAATAACAATTACAGTTGGGGAGCAGTTGAGCTTTCAGAGAGGGACAGGTCTTCAGGGTGGTGGAGTTAACTATATATTCAGGATCAATTCCAGACTGCACCTTAGGGATTGTGTATCCCATAACTTCCGTATCTCTGTATGTTTGATGAGGAAGTGAAATTGGAACAATATTCCCGAACCGTTGAGTTTCATGGATAACAGCACTGGTGTACGGCATTTCCTCACGGTCTTCCAACGTTGGCTTTCTCTCCTTCCCAATTTGTCAATCTCTTCATGGACTTTAGCTACAGAAACAAGAGAGGGACAAATTTTGAGTAGTCACTGAAATAAATAAATTGTACTTATCATAGAATCCCCACAGTGCAGGAGGAGGTCATTCGGCCCATCAAGTCTACACTAACCTTTCAAAAGACTTAGAACATAGAACATTACAGCGCAGTACGGGCCCTTCGGCCCTCGATGTTGCGCCGACCCGTGAAACCATCTGAAGCCTATCTGACCTACACTATTCCATTTTCATCCATATGTCTATCCAGTGACCACTTAAATGCCCTTAAATTTGGCGAGTCTACTACTGTTGCAGGCAGGGCGTTCCACACCCCTACTACTCTCTGAGTAAAGAAACTACCTCTGACATCTGTCTTATATGTACCACCCCTCAATTTAAAACTATGTCCCTTCGTGTTGGTCATCACCATCCGAGGAAAAAGACTCTTACTGTCCACCCTATCTAACCCTCTGACTATCTTATATGTCTCTATTAAGTCACCTCTCAGCCTTCTCCTCTCTAACGAAAACAAACTCAAGTCCCTGAGCCTTTCGTAAGACCTTCCCTCCATACCAGGCAACATCCTAGTAAATCTCCTCTGAACCCTTTCCAAAGCTTCCACATCCTTCCTATAATGTGGTGACCAGAACTGCACACAGTACTCCAGATGCGGCCGCACCAGAGTTTTGTACAGCTGCAGCATGACCTCGTGGCTCCGAAACTCAATTCCCCTACTGATAAAGGCTAGCACACCATATGCCTTCTTAACAGCCCTATTAACCTGGGTGGCAACTTTCAGGGATTTATGTACCTGGATGCCGAGATCTCTGTTCATCTACACTACCAAGAATTTTGCCATTAGCCCAGTACTCTGCATTCCTGTTACTCCTTCCAAAGTGAACCACCTCACACTTTTCCTCATTAAACTCCATCTGCCACCTCTCAGCCCAGCTCTGCAGTTTACCTATGTCCCTCTGTAACGTATAACATCCTTCAGCACTATCCACAACTCCACCGACCTTCGTGTCATCTGCAAATTTACTAACCCACCCTTCTACACCCTCCTCCAGGTCATTTATAAAAATGACAAACAGCAGTGGCCCCAAAACAGATCCTTGCGGTACACCACTAGTAACTGAACTCCAGGATGAACATTTGCCATCTTTCAGCTAGCCAATTACTGATCCAAACCGCTAAATCACCTTCAATCCCATACTTCCGTATTTTCTGCAATAGCCTACCGTGGGGAACCTTATCAAACGCCTTACTTAAATCCATATACACCACATCAACCGCTTTACCCTCATCCACCTGTTTGGTCACCTTCTCAAAAAACTCAATAAGGTTTGTGAGGCATGACCTACCCTTCAGAAAACCGTGTTGACTATCGCTAATCAACTTGTTCTTTTCAAGATGATTATAAACCCTATCTCTTATAACCTTTTCCAACATTTTACCACAACCGAAGTAAGGCTCACAGGTCTATAATTACCAGGGTTGTCTCTACTCCCCTTCTTGAACAAGGGGACAACATTTGCTATCCTCCAGTCTTCCGGCACTATTCCTGTCGACAAAGACGACATAAAGATCAAGGACAAAGGCTCTGCAATCTCCTCCCTGGCTTCCCAGAGAATCCTAGGATAAATCCCATCTGGCCCAGGGGACTTATCTATTTTTACACTTTCCAAAATTGCTAACACCGCCTCCTTGTGAACTTCAATCACATCTAGCCTGGTCGACTGAACCTGAGTATTCTCCTCGACAACATTGTCTTTCTCCAGTGCAAACACTGACGAAAAATATCCATTTAACGCTTCCCCTATCTCCTCTGATTCCACACACAACTTTCCACTACTATCCTTGATTGGCCCTAATCTTACTCGAGTCATTCTTTTGTTCCTGATATACCTATAGAAAGCCTTAGGGTTTTCCTTGATCCTATACGCCAACGACTTTTCGTGTCCTCTCCTCGCTCTTCTTAACTCTCCCTTTAGGTCCTTCCTGGCTAACTTGTAACTCTCAAGTGCCCTAACTGAGCCTTCATGTCTCATCCTAACATAAGCCTTCTTCTTCCTCTTGACAAGTGCTTCAACTTCCTTAGTAAACCACGGTTCCCTTGCTCGACAACTTCCTCCCTGCCTGACAGGTACATACTTATCAAGGACACGCAGTAGCTGTTCCTTGAAAAAGCTCCACATTTCGATTGTACCCATCCCTTGCAGTTTCCTTCCCCATCCTATACATCCTAAATCTTGCCGAATAGAATCATAATTGCCTTTCCCCCAGCTATAATTCTTGCCTTGCGGTATATACCTATCCCTGCCCATCGCTAAAGTAAACATAACCGAATTGTGATCACTATCACCAAAGTGCTCACCTACATCTAAATCTAACACCTGGCCGGGTTCATTACCCAGTACCAAATCCAATAGGGCCTCGCCTCTCGTTGGCCTATCTACATACTGTGTCAGAAAACCCTCCTGCACACACTGCACAAAAACTGACCTATCTATAGTACTCGAACTATAGTATTTCCATTCAATATTTGGAAAGTTAAAGTCCCCCATAACAACTACCCTGTTACTCTCGCTCCTGTCGAGAATCATCTTTGCAATCCTTTCCTCTACATCTCTGGCACTATTCGGAGGTCTATAGACAACTCCCAACAGGGTGACCTCTCCTTTCCTGTTCCTAACCTCGGCCCATACTACCTCAGTAGACGAGTCCTCAAACGTCCTTTCTGCCACCGTAATACTTTCCTTGATTAACAATGCCACACCCCCCCCTCTTTTACCATCTTCTCTGTTCTTACAGAAACATCTAAATCCTGGAACCTACAACAACCATTCCTGTCCCTGCTCTACCCATGTCTCCGAAATCGCCACAACATCGAGATCCCAGGTACCAACCCATGCTGCAAGCTCACCCACCTTTTCCGGATGCTCCTGGCGTTGAAGTAGACACACTTCAAACCAGCATCTTGCTTGCCGGTGCCCTCTTTCGAACTTTTAACCCTATCCCTGACCGCACTACTCTCAACATCCTGTACACTGGGACTACAATTTAGGTTCCCATCCCCCTGCTGAATTAGTTTAAACCCCCCCGAAGAGCACTAGCAAATCTACCCCCAGGATATTGGTACCCCTCTGGTTCAGGTGAAGACCATCCTGTTTGTAGAGGTCCCACCTACCCCAGAATGAGCCCCAATTATCCAGGAAACCAAAACCCTCCCTCCTGCACCATCCCTGTAGCCACGTGTTCAACTCCTCCTTATTTCTCACTTCGCTAGCACGTGGCACGGGTAACAACCCAGAGATAACAACTCTCAATTCCCCACCCTATTCCTGCAACTCCACCCGAAGGGGCAATTTAGCATGACCAATCCACCTAACCTGCACATCTTTGCACTGTGGGAGGAAACCAGAGCACCCGGAGGAAACCTACGCAGACATGGGGAGAACGTGAAAACTTCACAGTTACCTGAGGTTGGAACCGAACCTGGGTCCCTGGTGCTGTGAGGTAACAGTGCTAACCACTGTGCCACCCTAAAATCAAAGTGGAGAATGTGGGCATTCTTAACATCTTTTGCAACCTGGAAATGTCTCAGAGAGCCCTAACCAATAAATAACTTTTGATGTGTAATCATTGTTATGATGCAGGAAACCCAACAGTCAGCTTGTGCACAGCAAGCTCCCACAACATCAATGAGATAAATATCAGGTAATCTGCCTTATTGAATAGCAAATGGAGAATCCCAAACCTGCCTTAGTGATCATTAGATCATTCCAGTCAGTGCTGAATAAAGGAAATGAACAATTACCCCACTGCTTCCAAATGTATTTCTGAATGTTATTCTCCTCCCTCCTGCAACTCTAACTGGTGCCCAAACCCTCCATCTCAGCTCACACTGGCGGGTCTTCACACTGGCGGGTCCCTCCTCCCCTCTCCCACTGTCCTTAATGTCCCCCATACCCCGGCAGGTATTTGAGTCTAATTTATATTTACACTGTAGATTTGGATATAGCATCATGTAGAACAGGGCCCAGCATAGGGTGATGGCGATGGTGTCTGTACCAGTGGCTAAGAGGTTCAAAATTGTCCCAATCATTTTGGAATCCAGGAAACTTGTGTTGGGGACATGCTTCATCTAAATTAAAAAGGACACCAGTGATGGTTTATACAATATAGAATGAGACCACAGTGAATGAAGCCATTCAGGCCATCATGGGGCTGGTTTAGCTCACCAGGCTAAATCGCTGGCTTTTAAAGCAGGCCAGCAGCACGGTTTAATTCCCGTACCGGCCTCCCCGGACAGGCGCCGGAATGTGGCGACTAGGGGATTTTCACAGTAACTTCATTGAAGCCTACTCGTGACAATAAGCGATTTTCATTTCATTTTCATTTCATCATATGTTGCCAGCACTTTGCTAGCGAACTAAAACTAGACACATTCTTGCTCTTTGCACTGAGCCCTGAAAATAATTTCCCTTCAGTTATTTATTGAATTCCTCTTGGAAAGTAACCACCTGACAGAATTTAATGTTCCCCTAACGGTAGGTTTGCTGGTGGTAAGCGGTGGGATGGGGCAATTAAATAACCCAGTGGCCTTACCAACACCCTCCCGACCTTTCCACAATTTTGGGGGGGGGGGGGGGGGGTGGCGATGGTCCCATTTGAGGCCCTTAAGTGGTCAATTATTGGCTGAGGAGCAGCCAGCATTGGCGAGGGTGAGTTCCGCACCAACTCTTTAGTTTTAATTTTTATTATTTCACGGGGAGTGGGCATCGCTGGTTGGCCAGCATTTGTTGCCCATCCTCAGTTGCTCTTGAGAAGGGCAGGAAACCCTGCCACCCGATAGATTTAACTTATTGAATCTATTTCATGCACGTAACGAGGAGAATTTTTTTTCCCCACACCAGAGGCCTGTGGAAGCTTAGCTATTGAGTATGTTTAAAGCAGAAATGGACAGATTTCTAAATGCCAATAATATAAAGAGATATGGGGATAGTTTTGGAAAAAGGCATTGACATGAATGCTTAGCCATGGTCATATAGAATAGCAGAGCAGGCTTGATGGCTGAATGGCTGACTCCTGCTCCTATGTTCTGATGTTAATTCCAGATCATAACGAAGCTCTGCCTAAAAAACTTCCCATCATCTCTGCCCTGGACTTTTGCCAATTATTTTAAATCAGTGTCCTTTTGTTTGCAACCCTGCTGCCCATGGGACCAATCTCTGCCATTTGAACATTATCAAAATATTAATGGATTTTAAAGGAATGAGGCTGGCAAGCTGCAGCTGCACATTCGCATCACAATCCCTACACACACACTTATCCCAGCTAACAAGATGGCACTGGTTGTTCTGGAGCACACCCATACAGCTGATGGGTCAGCTGGGCACAGATGGAGCCAAGGGGGGTGTGCCCTGCGGAAACCCTATATGATGCATGGCACTATGTTCAAAGTGGGCTGTTAGCAGTGTGCGCAGCTGCTTGGCTGCTTTGCTGGCTACGACAATGGTGTTCCATGCCCGTCTAGCCCGACCCCACAGCCCACCCTCTGGCCAGCCCCGGCTACTCAGAGAATCTGGGAAAACACTGCTTCTTCAGAGGGAGATCGATAAGGTCTCATTTATGGCCATATTGGTGACTGGCTATCAGATAGGTATATTTTAGCTCCCGAAGGCCATTATATCTCAGGGAATTGGTGGACATTTTCCCAATAAAAGTTTCCACCTCTCTAATAAAGTTTTGCCATGGCAGAAGCCCCTGGCAAACGGAACAACTGTCAGCAAACTATGGCGATATTGGACATTTTCCATACCACCTCTCTCTCCCTCAGCATCCGCCACGCCGGTGTCACGATATTTAAAAGCACAAGTGAACCGCGCCGGCAGGAACTCGACCCATCGGAGATGAAGAATCACGGAAGTCCCAGAGAATACCAGGTCGAGCCCGCTAATGATATGTAAAGGGTGTCTACTATACATGTGTTCTGGAATGCACTGATGCCCCTGTTGAGATGCTGGAGCATTTCGATTTGCCCGTTGCCCCTGGGGTTGTAGCTGGTAGTCCTGCTCGAGGTGATGCCCTTGTTGAGCAGGTACTGACGCAGCTCGTCGCTCATAAAGGACGAACCCCTGTCGCTGTGTACGTAGCTGGGGAAACCGAACAGGGTGACGATACTGTGCAGAGCTCTGATGACTGTGTGGGAGGTCATATCGGGGCACGGGATAGCAAAGGGGAAGTGGGAGAACTCGCCGATGACATTCAGGAAGTACACATTCCGATTGGTCGAGGGGAGTGGCCCTTTGAAATCTTTGCTCAGGCGTTCAAAGGGCTGGGAGGCCTTTACCAGGTGGGCCTTGTCTGGTCTATAGAAGTGCGGTTTGCACCCCGCGCAGATCGGGCAATCCCTGGTGATGGCTTTTACCTCCTCGGTGGAGAAAGGCAGATTTCGGGCTTTGATGTAGTTGGCGAGCCGGGTGACCCCCGGGTGGCAGAGGTCATTGTGGATAGCTTTCAGGCGGTCGTCTTGCATGCTGGCGCACGTGCCGCGGGACAGGGCATCTGGGGGTTCGTTGAGCTTCCCCGGTCGATACATAATATCGTACTTGCAGGTGGAGAGTTCGATCCTCCACCGCAGGATTTTATCATTTTTAATTTTGCCCCATGTGAGTTGTCAAACATGAAGGCAACTGATCTTTGGTCGGTGATGAGGGTGAACCTCCTACCTGCAAGGTAGTGCCTTAAGTGTCGTATAGCTTCCACGATGGCTTGTGCTTCCTTTTCGACTAAGGAGTGTTGAAGTTCCGAAGCGGAGAGGGTTTGGGAGAAAAAGGCGACTGGTCTCCCTGCCTGATTTAGAGTGGCTGCGAGAGCGATGGATTCATCCACCGCCCGCATGGCCGCTTTGGCGATGTCCTCCTTGATGCAGGTGAAGGCCTAGCGGGCCTCAGCTGACAGAGGAAAGAGTGTGGCCTTAAATAGTGGGCGGGCTTTGTCCACATACCGGGTGGCCCACTGGGCATAATACGAGAAGAATCCTAGGCACCTTTTGAGGGCCCTGGGACAATGAGGGAAAGGGAGTTGTAAGAGGGGGCGCATACGGTCTGGGTCGGGGCCCAGGACTCCGTTTTCCACGACACAGCCGAGGATGGCTAGCCTGGTCGTGCAGAAAACGCATTTCTCCATGCTATATGAGAGGTTAAGTTTCTGGGCAGTTTGGAGAAATTGATGGAGATTAGCGTCATGGTCCTGCTGATCATGGCCGCAGATGGTGACGTTATCCAAGTACGGAAACATGG
The DNA here is from genome assembly GCF_902713615.1 of Scyliorhinus canicula. Lineage (NCBI taxonomy): Eukaryota > Metazoa > Chordata > Chondrichthyes > Carcharhiniformes > Scyliorhinidae > Scyliorhinus > Scyliorhinus canicula. The sequence goes on along the minus strand of NC_052157.1, from coordinate 109,446,989 downwards.
CCCGCAGCCCGTACTGGTTCACCATTCGGTCCATTGCTCGTTGGAACACCGAGACCCCATTCGTGACGCCAAAGGGAACCCGGAGGAAATGGAAGAGGCGGCCATCTGCCTCGAATGTCGTGTAGTGGCGGTCCTCCGGGCGAATTGGGAGCTGGTGGTATGCAGACGTCAGATCCACCGTGGAGAAAATGCGATACTGGGCGATCTGATTCACCATGTCTGTAATCCTGGGAAGCGGGTACGCATCGAGGAGCGTGAATCGATTAATGGTTTGGCTATAGTCCACTACCATTCGGAATTTTTCCCCAGTCTTGACGACCACCACCTGAGCTCTCCAGGGGCTTTTACTGGCCTCTATGACCCCCTCACGTAGGAGCCTATGGACCTCGGTTCTGATAAACACCCTGTCCTGCAGGCTGTACTGCCTGCTGCGAGTGGCTATGGGTTTGCAGTCCGGAGTGAGGTTAGCAAAGAGTGGAGGGGAGTCGATTTTTAGCATTGAGAGACTGCAGATAGTGAGTGGAGGTAGGGGTCTGCCGAAGCTGAGTGTGAGACTTTTGAGGTTGCACTGGAAATCGAGTCCCAGTAAGAGTGTGGCGCAGAATTCGGGGAGTACGTATAGCTGGAAGTTCGAGTAGCTGGCGCCTTGAATCGTTAGGGTCGCGACGGTGCACCCTTGGAGGTGAACAGAGTGTGAGCCCGAAGCGAGGGAGATAGTTTGCCGTGCAGGGAAAATAGGGAGTGAACAGCATCTTACCAGATAAGGGTGTACAAAGCTATCGGTGCTTCCAGAGTTGAAGAGGCACGGTGTACTGTACCCGTTGATTTTAACAGTCATCATAGAGTTGCGGAGGTGTTTCGGACGCGACTTGTCCAACGTGACCGCGCTGAGTCGCGGGTAGTCGGCGGCTCGATCAGCTGTGCTGGAGTGGCCCATTGATGACTGTCCGCTGAGGTCGTAGTCTTCGAGGTGAATTTCAGAGTTTGAAGAGGATGGATCCCAAGATGGCCGCCCCCGTGGATCACACGTGGCGAGCGGCGAGGAAGATGGCGTTCAAGATGGCGGCCCCCATGGGTCGCACATGGCCGGCCGCGTGGAGGAGGATTGCCAAGATGGCGGCCCCCATGAGTCGCACATGTCAGATGGGGGCGGAGTCGGCATACAGGCTGCAGCATTTCGGGGCCTGCGGGCATGCGAGTTTGGGAAGCAAGTGCTCTGGGCTGCAGGAGAGTTTGGAGTGGGAGTTTTCTTCGCCAGGCAGACCCGGGCATAGTGTCCTTTGCGACCGCAGCTGCTACAGGTCACGTTACGGGCCGGGCAGTGCTGCCGTGGGTGTTGGGGCTGCCCACAAAAATGGCACACTGGAGCTGCGTAGTGGGTGGCCGCGCGGCGCAGGCCTGGGGCAGTCGCTGGTTGGGGGCCCATGATGGGGTCGCATGGCCCGTGGGGAATGAGGTGAGGCTGCGGAACGAGACCTCCATGGTTGTACCTAATTCTACAGTGTCCTCCGAGTTTTGGGTCCCTTTTTCAAGCAACCGCTGGCGCACATAGTTGGACCTGAGCCCTGCCACGTATACATCTCGGACAGCAAGCTTCATATGTTGGGCGGCTGATGCAGCTTGATAATTGCAGTCCCGAGCTAAAGCTTTTAAATCGCACAGGAATTCGTCCAGCGACTCCGTGGGGCGCTGGCGGCGGGTCGTAAAAAGGTGGTGTGCGTAGACCTCATTGATGGGCCTCACATACATTCGATCGAGCATGGCCAGGGCCTCCGTATACGAGGTAATACTCTTAAGATGAGTAGAGATACGGTGGCTCACCCTTGCGTGCAGTAGGCTGAGTTTCTGCTCCTCCGTAGTTTCTGAGGTGCTTGATGCAGCCAGGTAGGCCTTGAAATATCTGAGCCAGTGTAGAAAGATTTCTTTCGCCTCTGCAGCCTGCGGGTCGAGTTCTAGTCGGTCAGGTTTGAGGGCTGATTCCATAGTAGTTTTCTTCAAGTTTCCTAAGACTATTAAATTGATGAGACCATCAATTCACAAGACACGTGATTAGAAGTGAACAGTGGTTTTAATAGTCTTACAACAGAACCTGCCTGCGACGAGATGAACTGGCAGCAGGCTCACGACTGCAGAGCTTTATACTTCTGGTTAGTGGGAGGAGCCATGGGCGGAGCCCAGTACAAACTCCTCATCTCCCCCTATGGACAGAGACACGCAACAGCTCGTATACAGAGCCCACAAGGACATAATACAACACAGTGTGAATTACTAGGTTTATAATTCACCACAGACAGGCTGCAGCAGAGGGAGGGGCTGTAGCAGAGGGAGGGCCTGCAGCAGAGGGACGGGCTGCAGGAGAGGGACGGGCTGCAGCAGAGGGACAGGCTGCAGCAGAGGGGCGGGATGCAGCAGAGGGATGGGCTGCAGCAGCGACGGTTGCAGCAGAGGGACAGGCTGCAGCAGAGGGACAGGCTGCAGCAGAGGGACGGGCTTCAGCAGAGGGACGGGCTGCAGCAGAGGGATAGGCTGCAGCAGAGGGACGGGCTTCAGCAGAGGGACAGGCTGCAGCAGAGGGACGGGCTGCAGCAGCGATGGCTGCAGCAGAGGGAGGGGCTGCAGCAGAGGGACGGGCTGCAGGAGAGGGACAGGCTGCAGCAGAGGGATGGGATGCAGCAGAGGGACGGGCTGCAGCAGAGGGACAGGCTGCAGCAGAGGGACAGGCTGCAGCAGAGGGACGGGCTTCAGCAGAGGGACGGGCTGCAGCAGAGGGACAGGCTGCAGCAGAGGGACGGGCTTCAGCAGAGGGACTGGCTGCAGCAAAGGGACGGGCTGCAGCAGCGACGGCTGCAGCAGAGGAAGGGGCTGCAGCAGCGACGGCTGCAGCAGAGGGACGGGCTGCAGCAGAGGGACAGGTTGCAGCAGCGATGGCTGCAGCAGAGGGATGGGCTGCAGCAGAGGGACAGGCTGCAGCAGAGGGACGGGCTTCAGCAGAGGGATGGGCTGCAGCAGAGGGACAGGCTGCAGCAGAGGGACGGGCTTCAGCAGAGGGACTGGCTGCAGCAGAGGGACAGGCAGCAGCAGAGGGACAGGCTGCAGCAGCGACGGCTGCAGCAGAGGGACAGGTTGCAGCAGAGGGACGGGCTGCAGCAGCGACGGCTGCAGCAGAGGGAGGGACTGCAGCAGAGGGAGGGGCTGCAGCAGCGACGGCTGCAGCAGAGGGATGGGCTGCAGCAGAGGGACAGGCTACAGCAGAGGGACGGGCTGCAGCAGAGGGACGGGTTGCAGCAGAGGGACTAGCTGCAGCAGAGGGACAGGCTACAGCAGAGGGACGGGCTACAGCAGAGGGACGGGCTGCAGAAGAAGGATGGGCTGCAGCAGCAACGGCTGCAGCAGAGGGATGGGCTGCAGCAGAGGGACGGGCTGCAGCAGAGGGACGGGCTGCAGCAGAGGGACTGGCTGCAGCAGAGGGACGGGCTGCAGCAGCGACGGCTGCAGCAGAGGGAGGGGCTGCAGCAGAGCGAGGGGCTGCAGCAGCGACAGCTGCAGCAGAGGGTCGGGCTGCAGCAGAGGGAGGGGCTGCAGCAGCGACGGCTGCAGCAGAGGGATGGGCTGCAGCAGAGGGACGGGCTGCAACAGAGGGACGGGCTGCAGCAGAGGGACGGGCTTCAGCAGAGGGACTGGCTTCAGCAGAGGGACGGGCTGCAGCAGCGACGGCTGCAGCAGAGGGAGGGGCTGCAGCAGAGGGAGGGGCTGCAGCAAAGGGACGGGCTGCAGCAGAGGGACAGGCTTCAGCAGAGGGATGGGCTGCAGCAGAGGGACGGGCTGCAGCAGGGTGACGGGCTGCAGCAGAGGGACGGGCTGCAGCAGAGGGATGGGCTGCAGCAGAGGGACGGGCTGTAGCAGAGGGACAGGCTGCAGCAGACCAGGTGGACCCGTTCAGGCTGCAGGGCCGTCCGCCCGACTGGCGCGGGAGGAGGCAAACGACGACCAGAACAATGAGGGGGATGCACAGGATGACGATACTGATATGGATGAGGAGCAGGGGGAGGATGAGGAGGAGCAGGTGGTGGTGGTGCCAAGGCACCAGAGGCGTCCAATGAGGCCTCGTGCCTACCGGCGCCGCCTGTCTTTTGAGGACGTTCTGGACAGGGCATGCAGGAGAAGACTCAGGATGAGTCGGGAAACAGTCGCACATATCTGCCACCTGATGGCACACCAGGCACCGCGTGGCACTGATCATAGATCATAGAATTTACAGTGCAGAAGGAGGCCAATCGACCCATCGAGTCTGCACCGGCTCCTGGAAAGAGCACCCTACCCAAGGTTAACACCTCCACCCTATCCCCATAACCCAGTAACCCCACCCAACACTAAAGGAAATTTTGGACACTAAGGGCAATTTATCATGTCCAATCCACCTAACCTGCACATCTTTGGACTGTGGGTGGAAACTGGAGCACCCGGAGGAAACCCACGCACACACGGGAAGGATGTGCAGACTCCGCACAGACAGTGACCCAAGCCGGAATCGAACCTGGGACCCTGGAGCTGTGAAGCGATTGTGCTATCCACAATGCTACCGTGCTGCCCAGCAGAGGGACAGGCTGCAGCAGAGGGACGGGCTGCAGCAGAGGGACAGGGGGAGGACATGCTCTTCCGGTGGCCGTCAAGGTTACGGTGGCCCTGAGCTGGACCTGTCCGGCATCTCCCAGCCATTGGTGCACAGGTATATCCATGTAGTGACTGACGCCCCTGTATGACATCGCGAACTGGTACATATAGTTCCCAGTGGTCCGTGCCCACCAGAAGGCCGGGCAGTGGAATTCGCTGCCGTGGCCAGGATACCCATGGTACAGGGGGCAATTGATGGGGAGCACGTCACCATGCGGCCACCAGCGGAGAACAGGGACGTGTGCATGAACAGGAAGGGGACCTACTCCATGAACATTCAGGTGGTCTGTGACCACCAGATGAAGATCCTGCACTTCTGTACCTTGTGTACATGACGCATTTATCCTGGCACAATCGTTCATCCCCGCCATGTTCGAGGAACACCAACCCCCCCCCCCCCCAACACCGGCTGCGGGGCTGGTTGCTGGGTGTGGTGATCCACTGTGTAATTTTGTGTGTGCCTGTATTAGGGGATGTACAGTAGTACCTATACTACAGGTTCGCCGGTAGCCCCTGCCGGCTAGCTCCGCCACAAGGAGCCGTATAAATATGCATGACTTCTCCTGAGCAACCATTCAACTAGCTGCAGTCGGAGGATAAACATCTAACTGTAATAAAGCCTCTATTGTACCTATTCGAGTCTTTAGTACGATTGATAGCGCATCACTGGGTGACAAGGGTTACCCGTTGCGTTCATGGCTGATGACGCCTATACGGAAGCCGCAGACCGACACGAAGACCCGCCACAATGAGGCCCATGCAGCGTCCAGGGGTGTGGTCGAGAGGTGCTTCAGCCTGTTGAAGATGCGCTTCAGGTGCTTTATCTGGACGGGAGGCTGTACGACGCCACCGGCTTGGCCAGCGAGCACGCAAGGTGTTAAGCGCCGCACGTTTCACCAACGAGGGTGGCAGGGGCTCTCTGAGCAGGGGCACTGGCAACACTGTACCACCCCACCTAACCACCCAGCACCCCCAACTCCCACATCAGCCGACTACCTTACCTCCCACACCACAACATGCACAGCACCCTCCAACTGTGGCACAACGAGCTGGTCTCACACAATTGCTTGTGGAAGTGAGTGTGTTCAATGCCATGGTGAATGATGACAACCCGCTCTGCGATGAGCTGTGAGCTCCAAATTGTTAGCCAATGTCTGACTCATGGCCACAGCGACACCCTTCACCTGTGTGTTCCCTGTGTGCGCTACTGACACTCATCACATGGACATGTTGGGTGGCAGTGGGGTGCAGAGTACGGCGGGGGGAAGATTTATACCCACCTGGGCTCACCGACCTTCGAACACAGTGCCACTCAGTACCCTTCATGACCCTGTTGGCACCGGATATAGGACAGAGGCATCTTGCATTGGTGTAACCGTGAGTTTAATTGTAATGGTAACATACAAGTGCCCTAGCCCCTGTAGCTATACGGTGCCCTGCACCCATGCCAACTTACTAGGTGTCAAACATCTTGGCCTTACGGGCCCTACGTCTCAGTGTTTCCCCAGACGGTACAGCAGGAGTGGAGGCAGACTGCTGAGGCTCCTGCCCTGCGACTTGGCTCCCCGTTGGCACGCGTTTCCTGGGGCGTGTCATAATATACACCAGTATATCATGGTGCAGACACATACTGATGGACATACACTGGGACCAATCAACATGCACAAACACCACAGCCAATCACCAGTTAGAATACACACACTATAAAGGCAGGGGGCATCACGTTTCCCGCTCATTCTGGATGCTGCCTCTCAGAAGCACAAGAGCTCATCAAGTTTAGTACAGACTCACACCACGTGCTGAGAGATTCAACTGGTTCAGACAGGGACAGGTCTCTAGTTAAACTAGCATTGTTTAAACCCATTGTCCTCGTATGTCTATTATTTTATAAGTAGTTAATAAAATAGAGTCGAACCTTCTTCAGTGTTGGTGGCAGATGTTAGCTTTGCAAGTCTACATTGTCCAACACTTCAGGGTGACCCAGCTTGGATGGACCAGGCTGATCCCCGGGCGTGCTGGATGGCGTGGTGCCACCCTGTTCTGCCCACTGCCCACCAGATTCACCAGGGGTGGATTGGGGGGAGTCCGAGGATCCGCGGTGTTCCGGGACCTCCCTTGTAGGAGTCACCGGGACGGGCCGCAGAACCTCCTCCTTCTTCGGGGTGCCCGGTGGCCTCCGGGCCTCTCTATGGGACGGGGTGAGAATGGAGACAAGCCCCGAGGCACCACCGACACCTGGCTGAGGTGTCCAGCTGGCTCTGGCACATGGCTGCCTGTGAGAGGGAAGCCCTGTCCTGGGCCATGGATGACGCATGCACATTAAGCCCATGCCTTACATAACCTGACTAATGGCCGAAACCGTTGCACCCATTGCCTCCACCGCGGACGCCACCCGTGCAGTGTCGGCCTGGGTGGCAGCCATGACTGGCACCACTCCCTGCTCCTGGACGCGGATTGACTTCTCCACCTGCGTCTGCAGTTGCTGGAAGCCGGCCGTCATCCCGTTGTCTGGTCCCTGAGTTTCTAATTGCATCGGGTCTATGGGTGGGACTGGAAAGTTCCGGAACCCGAGAACCGTCTGGGTGGCAGCTGGTTGCTGGGGCCGGGCTGCCCTCCGACCGTCCGGCCCCTCGACTGCTCCTACCTCCACCTGCTGTACCGGTACAGCTGTGTGGTGCGCACCAGTTAGTGTCCCAGAAGCCTCATCACTAAAATGTCCAACCGAGGTGCGAGTCTCTGCAATGGTAGGGGGTGTGGGTGAGTGCAGTGATGCCAAGTCGGGGTCGTCATCGGACCCAAAGTCTGGCGACTCCTGCGTCGAGCCCTTTCTGTCCTTCTGTTCTTTCTGTCGCCCCCATCTGAGGGGCACTGTCCGGTCTGTCCGTCATCTGTCTGGCCGTCCTCTGCGTGTCACTGTCCTGACTCGCGTCCTGTGCGTGTCACTGTCCTGACTCGCGTCCTGTGCGTGTCACTGTCCTGACTTGCGTCCTGTGCGTGTCACTGTCCTGATTTGCGTCCTGTGCGTGTCACTGTCCTGACTGTGTAGCCAGGCAGGGGAATGGGGGGAGGGGGTGTAGCCAGGCAGGGGAATGGGGAGGGGTTGTAGCCAGGCAGGCAAATGGGGAGGATTGGGGTGTACTGGGGTGGGAAGGGGGGGGGAGTGGGTATAGCCAGGCAGGGGAATGGGGGGAGGGGGTGTAGCCAGGCTGGGGAATGGGAGGGAGGGGGTGTACTGTGGGGGTGGGGGGGTGGGGGGGAGGGGTGTACTGGTGGGGGGAGGGGGGGATGGGGAAGGGGGTGTAGACAGGCAGGGGAATGGGGGGAGGGGGGTAGCCAGGCAGGGGAATGGGGGGAGGGGGTAGCCAGGCAGGGGAATGGGGGGAGGGGGTGTAGCCAGGCAGGGGATTGGGGAGTGGGGGTATAGCCAGGCAGGGGAATGGGGGGAGGGGGTGTAGCCAGGCAGGGGAATGGGGGGTGGGGTGTAGCCAGTCAGGGGAATGGGGAGGGGTTGTAGCCAGGCAGGCAAATGGGGAGGATTGGGGTGTACTGGGGTGGGAAGGGGGGGGGGGGGGGGAGTGGGTATAGCCAGGCAGGGGATTGGGGGAAGTGGGTGTAGCCAGGCTGGGGAATGTGAGGGGGGGGGGTGTAGCCAGGCTGGGGAATGGGAGGGAGGGGGTGTACTGTGGGGGGGGGGGGGGTGGGGGGGAGGGGGGTGTACTGGTGGGGGGAGGGGGGATGGGGAAGGGGGTGTAGCCAGGCAGGGGATTGGGGGGAGGGGGGTAGCCAGGCAGGGGAATGGGGAGGGGGTGTAGCCAGGCAGGGGACTGGGGAGGGGGTGTAGCCAGGCAGGGGAATGGGGGGAGGGGGTGTAGCCAGGCAGGGGAATGGGGGAGGGGCTGTAGACAGGCTGGGAATGGGGGGAGGGGGTGTAGCCAGGAAGGGGAATGGGGGGAGGGGGTGAAGCCAGGCAGGGGAATGGGGGGAGGGAGTGTACTGGGGGATGGGGTGGGCGATGGGAGTGAGTGGGTGTTGCCAGGCGGGGGAATGGGGGGGGGGGGCGTGTAACCAGGCGGGGGAATGGGGGGAGGGGGTGTAGCCAGGCAGGGGAATGGAGGGAGGGGGGGAAGCCAGGCAGGGGAATGGGGGGAGGGGGTGTAGCCAGGCAGGGGAATGGGGAGGGGTTGTAGCCAGGCAGGGGAATGGGGGGGGGAGTGGGTGTAGCCAGGCAGGGGAATGGGGGGAGGGGGTGTAGCCAGGCAGGGGAATGGGGGTGGGGGTGTAGCCAGACAGGGGAATGGGGGGAGGGGGTGTACTGGTGGGGGGGGGGGGGGGATGGGGGGGGAGTTGGTGTAGCCAGGCAGGGGAATGTGGGGGAGGGGGTGTAGCCATGCAGGGGAATGGGGGGAGGGGGTGTACTGGGGTGGGATGGGGGGAGTGGGTATAGCCAGGCAGGGGAATGGGGGGGGGGGAGGGGGTGTAGCCAGGCAGAGGAATGGGAGGGAGGGGGTGTAGCTAGGCAGGGGAATGGGGTGAGGGGATGTACTGGGGGGTGGGGTGGGGGATGGGAGTGAGTGGGTGTAGCCAGTCAGGGGAATGGGGGGAGGGGGTGAAGCCAGGCATGGGAATGGGGGGAGGGTGTGAAGCCAGGCAGGGGAATGGGGTGAGGGGTTGTAGCCAGGCAGGGGAATTGGAGGGAGGGGGTGTAGCCAGGAAGGGGAATGGGGGAGGGGGTGTAGCCAGGCAGGGGAATGGGGGGAGGGTGTGTAGCCAGGCAGGGGAATGGGGTGAGGGGCTGTAGCCAGGCAGGGGAATGGGGGGAGGGGGTGTAGCCAGGCAGGGGAAAGGCGAGGGGATGTAGCCAGGCAGGGCAATGGAGGGAGGGGATGTAGCCAGGCAGGTGAATGGGGGGAGGGGGTTTAGCCAGGCAGGGGAATGGGGAGGGGGTGTAGCCAGGCAGGGGACTGGGGAGGGGGTGTAGCCAGGCAGGGGAATGGGGGGAGGGGGTGTAGCCAGGCAGGGGAATGGGGGAGGGGCTGTAGCCAGGCTGGGAATGGGGGGAGGGGGTGTAGCCAGGAAGGGGAATGGGGGGAGGGGGTGAAGCCAGGCAGGGGAATGGGGGGAGGGAGTGTACTGGGGGATGGGGTGGGCGATGGGAGTGAGTGGGTGTTGCCAGGCGGGGGAATGGGGGGGGGGGGCGTGTAACCAGGCGGGGGAATGGGGGGAGGGGGTGTAGCCAGGCAGGGGAATGGGAGTGAGTGGGTGTAGCCAGGCAGGGGAATGGGGGGAGGGGGTGTAGCCAGGCAGGGGAATGGGGAGGGGGTTTAGCCAGGCAGGGGAATGGGGGGAGGGGGTGTAGCCAGGCAGGGGAATGGGGAGTGGGGGTGCAGCCAGGCAGGGGAATGGGGAGGGGGTTTAGCCAGGCAGGGGAATGGGGAGGGGTTGTAGCCAGGCAGGGGAATGGGGGGGGGGGGGGTGGAGGGGGTGTAGCAAGGCAGGGGAAGGGGGGAGGGGGTGTACTGGGGGATGGGGGGCAATGGGTGTAGCCATGCAGGGGAATGGTGGAGAGGGGGTGTAGCCAGGCAGGGGAATAAGGGGGGAGGGGGTGTAGCCAGGCAGGAGAATAGTGGGAGGGGGTGTACTGGGGGTGGGGGATGGGAGTGAGTGGGTGTAGCCAGGCAGGGGAATGGGGCAGGGGGTGTACTGTGGGTTGGGAGGGGTGGTGGGGGTTTGGAGGGGGTGGGGGTAGCCAGGCAGGGGAATGGGGGGAGGGGGTGTACTGGGGGGGGTGGGAGGTGTGGTGGGAGGGTTGGGGGGTGGGGGGGTAGCCAGGCAGGGGAATTGGGGGAGGGGGTGTAGCCAGGCAGGGGAGCCTCACTTGCTGCTGCGCCTCCGATCTGGCAAGGGGCAACCTCCCGGTCCCCGGCTCCGCCAAGGAGGTTCAGTGCCCTCTGCTCATGTACTGTGACAGGGTGCAGTACAGGTGAACCCCCTCCAGTTCTCACCGCTCCCTGTGGTTGTGGGTGGTCTTCTCCTGGGGGGGGGGGGGCGCAAAGCATCAGAGTTAGGCAGTACACAGCATCCTGCGCAGATGGTGCCTGGATGATGGGATCAGGGCCGGCCCAAGGTACCGGCAACTCGTGCAGTCGCCCGGGGTGCCATGTGCTAGTCAGAGACTCAGGTCCCGCGCATGCGCAGTTTGGCCGGTGCCAACCAGCGCATGCGCGGTGGCCGCCCTCCCCCAGGGCGGCCCCCTCCGCACCCCCCCCCTCCGGCCATCCGTTCCCCCTCCGTCCGCCACCCCCCGGCCCCGCCCCCCCCTCGCCCCCCCCCTCGGCCCCCACGCCCCCCCCCCTCGGCCCCCACCCCCGCCGCCCCGGCCCCGCCCCCGCCCCCCCCAGCCCCCCCCGCCGCCTCGGCCCCGCCCCCCCCGCCGCCTCGGCCCTGCCCCGCCCCCCCCGGACCCGCCCCCCCCTCGGACCCGCCCCCCCCCCCCCCCCCCCCCCCCGAAGGGCGCTAAAGTTCAGCTTGCCCGGGGCGCCAGCAACCCTAGGGCCGGCGCTGGATGGATGGGAACACTGGGCACCCGGCCACAGCGGCTCTCAGGGGTGTGCAGCCCATGTGAGTGAAGTGGGGGATTTCGCACTCCTCCTGGTGGGGGGGGTTACTGTCACATGTGTGGGTGGTAATGGTTGGGTGGTGCCAGGGGCACGTCTCGGTGTACTCACCCTGGCTGCCCTCTTCAGGTTGTGCATCTTCTTGAGGCACTGCTCGCCCGTCCATGGGGTGTGCCCCACCGCGCTTGCGGCATTGCCCACCTCACGCCAATTCCTCCGGACTGTGCTGGCAGGGTGCCGGTGGCTATGTCCAGTGCACAGGAACACCCTCCTCTCCTGTACTGCGTCCAGCAGCATCTCGAGGTCATGGTCCCTGAACCTCGGGGCGACACGATGGGGAGGCGTCCATCTCGCCGGTCTCGGGACTTTGCACCACTCGCACACATTTTATTCGACGTGGCGCCGGGTCATCGGGGCGTCACACGAATGGCACCGATATGGCGCCACTCACCCCGCGCTTCTCGCCACACCCATGCTGGCTCCTTTTCCGGGCCAGAATTAGTCGTCGGGTCAGCCCGTTCACGCTGTTTTAAAACGTGACAGCGTTTACGACGGCGTGGACACTGCCGCGGGATTAGGGAATCCCGCCCATAATCTTGATTGTCACAAGTAGGCCTACATCAACATTACAATGAAGTTACTGGTAAAAGCCCCTAGTCGACACATTCCGGCGCCTGTTCAGGTACACTGAGGGAGAACTTAAAATGTCCAAATTACAGAACAGCACGTTTTGGGGACTGTGGAAGGAAACCGGAGCACCGGGAGGAAAACCACGCTGACACAGGGAGAACGTGCAGACTCTGCACAGAAAGTGACCCAATCCGGGAATCGAACCTGGGACCCTGGAGCTGTGAAGCAACAGTCCTCCCCACTGTGCCATTGTGCCGCCCCTAGTGAGATAGACTTAATACTCCAGACACACTTTTTCAGTACCACCCAGGGGGAGTTTGCAATTCAATTATTTTATTGAACCTGGAATAATAATTAACCATGGACTGTTGTAAAAACCACTTTGGTCATTAAGGTCCTTCAGGGACGATGATCTCCCCATTAAGCTTGGCCTAAAGTGACTCCAGATGCACAGCAATGTGATCGAATCTGAACAGCCCTGTGAAATTCCCTTGTAAACCACTCAGTTATATCAGACCTCTATAAACAAGTAAAATCAAGTAGACAAGTGAAGGGGTCACTCTGTAGACTGCATATCTCCGCCACCCAGTGTTAACTCAACATTTTAGAATTCCGCAGCTCTTCCCTGAGGTATTTCCCTGTCTGGTTGTAGCTCTGTACACTATGAAAAAGCAAAGGTGAGGTGAGAGTGACTGCCCTTGACATCAAGGCAGCATTTGCCCGAGGATGGCATCAAGGAGCCCTGAAGCAAAACTGGAGTCAATGGGAATCAGGGAAATTTCTCCGCTGGTTGAAGTCATACTTGGCACAAAGGAAAATGGTTGTGGTGGTTGGAGGTCAATCATCTCAACTCCAGGACATCACTGCAGCAGTTCCTCAGGGTAGAGTCCGAGGCCCAACCATCTGCAGCTGCTTCATTAGTGACCTCCCTTCCATCATCAGTCGGAAGTGGGATGTTTGCAGATGATTACACAATGTTCAGCACCACTCGCAACTTCTCAGAGACTTAAGCAGTTCATGTCCAAATGCAGCAAAACCTGGATAATATCCAGGCTTGGGCTGACAAGTGGCAAGTTACATTAGCGCCACACAAGTGCCATCCCACAAGAGAGGATGTAACCACTGCCCCTTGACATTCAATGGCATTACCATCATTGAATACCCCACAATCAACATCCTGGGGATTACCATTGATCAGAAACTGAACTGGACTAACCACATTAATACTG